>NW_003852522.1:4119410-4121261 GCF_000181295.1 Otolemur garnettii
AACTCTTGGGCTTAAGTAATTCTCTTGCCTCAGCCTCCCAAGTAGATGAGACTACAGGCACCAGCCATAGCACCTGGCTTTAAAACCGAGGCTTAGAGATGGGAAGTGGCTGCCCACTAAACATAGCCCTGGGTTTGAAAGCGGGTCATCTGGTCTTGCTTTTGCAACTCCAATCTCATCCTAGGGCTGGCATTTTGAAGGAGAGGGACAATATGATGTAGAGTTTAACAAGGACTCTTTAATTAGCCCAAAGCTTGTTAATGAATGAGGAACTCACCCTGTAAATTAAAGGTTAATTGACAAAGGTGTAAGGAGGGAATTCTGGGCCCACTAAGCTGCTCGTGTTTATTCAGCATCATCGTTGGCACCCAGGCGGCTGCTGGGAAAACCCCCAGCTGATTTGCATATTCAGCTGCCATAATTAGTCTCACTGCTTTGTGCTTCCCAGGCAATTACTGACACCCAGTGTTCTGAGCTGGGGAGGGAGGGACGGGGCAGCCAACGTGGGGGCTGCCTGTGGCTTTATACAGAGATTACTGTAGTGGGTGGGTCTGGTAGGGGATTTTACATGTACACACTTACAACATGGAGAGTGAGTGTAAATGAAATACACACAATACACCCAAACCAAGAGCCCATGGAGTCAGACTTTCATCTATAGTGCTGTTACAGCTGCATTATACAGGCCCACATTATACAGGCCACCCCTACACCCTCAGCCAGATTTAGACACACTGGCTGAATAGCAGGGCACACACATATTCATATACACCCAGTTGTGCCTGGACGCACCCCCAGAATCTCCTTCACACACACACACAATTGTGTTTACAAGCCCACTACGGAGATAGAGCCATACCTGGGGAGAAAGAGAGACAGACAGACAGAGAGAGCAGACTCTGTTGTCACCCATAGAACTACTGCATCTTGGTCCTGGTCCATGCTAGGCATGCAGACATGCAGAGGGACACATAGCCCCCCCCACAACCCCACACGTGCCACCAGCACATCAAGGTACATACCCAAGGCCCAGGTAAGCTCATTCATGGCCATTTATTTGCTCAACAGATTATTGAGTACCCACTATGTATCAGGCACTGTTGTAGGCTCTAAGGATATAGCTGTGAACAAAACAAAGATCCCTGCAGTGGTGGAGTTAACACTGTAGTGTGAATGATACACAGTAACTAAATATGTATATAATGTATCAGGTGGTGCTATAAAAAATAAGGCAGAGGCAGAAGGTAGGAAGGGATATTCTTTTTTTTTTTAATTTTTTTTAATTTCAACTTTATCACTTTGAAGGTTTTTTTTAATTTTTTTTTTTTTATTACTTCTTCCTCCTGTAGTGTTTTCTTGCCCCCCATGGAACTGGGATCACAAGGTCCGGCTGTCTCGTTGTCCTGTTGTTGTTGTAGAGATGGGGTCTCACTCTGGCTCATTTGGCTCAGGGGGGTCTTGGCTGGTCTCGAACCCCTGAGCACAGGTGATCCACCCACCTTGGCCTCCCACAGCGCTGGGACTACAGGCGTGAGCCACCACGCCCGGCCAGGATATTCTTTGAGACAGGGTGGTCACGGAAGGGTTCCTCGAGGAGACATCCTTGAAGGAAAGGCTCATACAGAGAAGAAGGAAGTCATGTAAATGTCTCACGTAGCCATGCCCAGAGGTGCTGACAAAAACGTTTGCAGGCAAGTACTTGCCAGGAGGATCCACCCTCAGCATTTCACGTGTATTCTCTTTCTTTTTTTTTTGGAGACAGAACCTCAAGCTGTCCCCCTGGGTAGAGTGCCGTGGCATTACAGCTCACAGCAACCTCCAACTCCTGGGCTCAAGCGAGTCTTTTGCCTC
>NW_003852522.1:4125329-4127199 GCF_000181295.1 Otolemur garnettii
AAAAAAAAAAAAAAGAATTAGTTAAAATAGAATAAACAAGGCTGGGCCTGGTGGTTCACTCCTATAATCCTAGCACTCTAGGAGGCCAAAGTGGGTGGATTGCCTGAGTTCACAGGTTCGAGACTAGCCTGAGTGAAAGCAAGACCCCCCATCACTAAAAATAGCCAGGCAGTTGTGGCTGGTGCCTGTAGTCCTAGCTACCTGGGGGGCTGAGGCAAGAGGATCACCTGAGCCCAAGAGTTTGAGGTTGCTTTGTGCTATGACACCATGGCACTCTACCAAGGGCAACAAAGACTCAGTGTGCAAAAAAAAAAAAAAGAACAAACACTTAAAACAATGTCCACCACCTGAATACTCATGTGCTCATCACCCTGGCTAAGAAATAAACCTTTGCACACACAATTGATGCCCCTTGTATACATTTCTGCCACTGCATCTCTTTATTTTTTTTCACCATGTTTAGGCAGCATGAGGAACTTTAAAACATGTTTATATTGTGGTAAAATATACATAATATAAAATTTATTGTCTTAACCATTTTTAAGTGTACAGTTCAGTGGCATTTAAGTATATTCTCATTGTAGTGTGATGATAACCATCCTCCATCTCCAGAACATTTTCATCTTCCCAAACTGGAATTCCATCCCCATTAAACACTCACTCCCCATTGTGGGAATTATTGTCTCAGAATGTTTTTCCACGTTTACTGCATATGAAGGACGGTATCCATGGATGACACACATGCTTTGGCAGGTTTTTAAATAACCTCTAACTGGTACAATATTGAACATGTTCTAGTTCAAATCCAGTGCAGTATGGTATGAGTACTTGATCTGTTTTTGTGGCTCATATAGAGGAGTCTTTTCATCTACCATGTTGGGTAGAGGCGAGGGCTGCACAGAGACTTAGGTTCAAATCCCACTTCCACCACTTCCTTGCTATGTGACCTCAGGCAAGTAGCTTGACTTCTCTGAGCCTCACTTTCCTCCCCTATGAAACCCTTCCTGGGACAATTGCAGGGGTTTAAAAGAGCCCTGCCTGGGACTGGCTTGGGATATACCACTATGCCGCAGGAGCTGTACTTCTGAGCCAAGATCCAGCCGCGTAACCTCAATTAGGGCCTTGCTCCTTCCTGCTTTGCTAGGGCTGAGAAGCATTTCTGGGTCTCCTTTTCCTGCCAGCACATCCCTCAATTCCCAGACCTGTAATATGAACCACATGCGCTGGACGCTTGCCCTCCTTCTCTCGTTCCCTCCTCCTCCTGCCCCAAAGAGACCTCCTGAGTCATCCTGGTCACTTGGTTCCCTGATCATAACCTCATTCCCACGCTGCCTGGGCTTTGCATGTCAGAGGACATCTGTATCATGGGCCCCTGTGGGTCTGTTGGTGTGGGAACTCTCTGCCTGTTTTGTGTGACTGTATTGTGGGTGTGTGGTTCACATATTAACTACACGTCTTATGAATCTGTGTGTGTGCTATGGATATGTGTACTGTGTGGTGATGTGTGCTTTTTTCCCTTAGTTTTTGTTTCTTTTTTAAAGACAGTCTTTCTCTGTTATCCAAGCTCCATGGAGTACAGTGACCCAATTATAGCTCTCTGAACCTTGAACACCTGGGCTTGATTCTCCTGCTTCAGCCTCCCAAGTAGCTTGGGCTGTAAGAATGCATCACCACACCTGGATAATTTTTATTTTATTTTATTTTTTTTGAGACAGAGCCTCAAGCTGTCCCTCTGGGTAGAGTGCTGTGGCATCCCAGCTCACAGCAACCTCCAACTCCTGGGCTCAAGCGAGTCTCCTGCCTCCGCCTCCCAAGTAGCTAGGACTACAGGTGCCCGCCACAATGCCTAATTCCTAGTATCAAGCGATCC
>NW_003852522.1:4127330-4128285 GCF_000181295.1 Otolemur garnettii
TCCGCCTCCCAAGTAGCTAGGACTACAGGTGCCCGCCACAATGCCTAATTCCTAGTATCAAGCGATCCTCCTGCCTCAGTCTCCCAAGTTGCTGGAGTTACAGGATGAGGTAGGAGGATTGCTTGAGGTCAGGTTGTGATCTGTTTTTGTTTTGTGAGGGCTCTTGGAGGGGAGTGATTGGGAAACCCGGACTTGGAGGGCTCTTGAGTGATCACAGTGGAGATGCAGGGGCTGGGATAGCACTCAGCTCACCTGGGTGCAGCCAGGCCAGGTAAACACCCAGGTAGTCCCCTGCAACCACAGCATAAAGAGCCTTGAGTTGGAGTCAGCCATGAACCAAGTTACCATCATAGCTTTTTTTCATAGCCTGAAAAGTGGGTCTGAGGCAGACCCTCAGAATTCCCTCAGCTCACACTTGTTCCTGGGCACGCTGCTTCCAGCTTGAGGGCTTTCTTGTTCACATGCAGGCCAACCCAGAGGTGCTGAGCTGCTCATGGCCCTGAGAGCAGCCCTCCCACTGGGACATGTGGGATCTGGAGAATAAATAGCCATGTTCCTCACTCTCAGTGGGACAGCAGCTCTGAGGCAGGTATGTTCTATGCTGTCTCCCAGGGTCCCCAGAAGGACTAAGCTTCAGTTGTCTGTGAGGGTTTAATGGGGGAAAAGAAAGATGCACAGCAAGGATGGTGCTCGTAGCTCAGTGGTTAGGGTGCTGGCCACATACACCCAGGCTGGCGGGTTCGAACTTGGCCTGGGCCAGCTAAACAACAATGACAACTGCAACAACAACAACAATAACAACAACAACAACAACAAAATAGCCAGGTGTTGTGGCGAGTGCCTGTAGTCCCAGCTTCTTAGGAAGCTGAGGCACGAGAATTGCTTAAGCCCAAGAGTTTGAGGTTGCTATAAGCTGAGATGGCATGGCACTCTACCAAGGGAGACAAAGTGAGAC
>NW_003852522.1:4128644-4129915 GCF_000181295.1 Otolemur garnettii
GGTCCAGGCTGGGGATTCGAACCCGCCACCTTAGGTGTATGTGGCTGGTGCCTTAGCTGCTTGAGCCACAGGCGCCGAGCCAAATTTTTCATTTTTAACACACTGACTGCCACACTAGAAAAATATTTTTTTACCCTTAGGGCTATGTTGTTTTATTAGGTCAAGATAGGTGGTCCCAGGCTAAAAATTAGCATAAGTTAAATACAACTCACATGGCAGATGTGTTAAATTGGAGATAATAGGCCAGGCACAGTAGCTCATACCTATAATCCTAGCACATTGAGAGGCTGAGGCAGGAGGATTGCCTGAGGCCAGGAGTTCAAGGCCAGCCTGGGCAATACACTGGGACACCCCCAACTATAAAAAAATTTTAAAATTAGCTGAGCATGGTGGTGCTTGCTTATAGTCCCAGCTACTCAGGAGGCTGAGGGGGAGGATCATTTGAGTCCACTGCTCTCTAGGTTGGGAGATAGAGTGAGACCCTGTCTTTAAAATAAATAAATAGGAGGAGAGGGGAGAGAGCAGAGAGGGGATTGGTGTGCTCTCACATAATGGGCACAATGTAAAGATATATGGCACACTTCTTGGGTGCAGGACACAACTACAACTTGGACTTTACATAATTAATGCAAATAATGTAACCTAATTGTTTTGTACCCTCATATTAATCTGAAATTAAAATAAATAAATAAATAAATAATTGGGGATAATAATCCTTACCTTGCAAGGTTGTTGTAAAACTTCAAGTAAATGATGTATGGAGAGGACTTGGCCAGGGTTAAGTGCTTCACTGGAGCTCGATGAGTTCTGATGAATTTTTTTTTTTTTTCTGAGATAGAGTTTCACTTTGTCAACCCTTGGTAGAGTCTCATGGCATCATAACTCACAGCAACCTCAAACTCTTGGGTTCAAGCGATTCTCTTGCCTTAGCCTCCCAAGTAGCTAGGACTACAGGTGCCCGCCACAATGCCTGGCTATTTTTAGAGAGAGTCTCACTTCAGCTCAGGCTGGTCTCAAAATCATGAGCTCAAGCAATCCATCCTCCTCAGCCTCCCACAGTGCTGAGATTACAGTGTGAGCCACCATGTCCAGCCTGGGATATATATATATTTTTAAAGGAATAGCAAGCGATGAGAGAAAGGAGTCTCCTTTATTTATTTTTGTTGTTGTCATTGTTGTTTGGCAGGCCCGGACTGAGTTTGAACCTGCCAGCCCCAGTGTGTGTGGCCAGCACCCTAGTCGCTGTGCTACAGGTGCCCAGCCAGGGATGG
>NW_003852522.1:4130212-4131946 GCF_000181295.1 Otolemur garnettii
TACTCACTGAGCTATAGGCGCTGCCTGGGATGGATGTTTTTAAAGGGATGTTTCAAGAATGATGTGGTCATGTGTAGCCTGGGTGTTAGTGCCTCATGAATGATGAGGTTCTCTCCAGACAAATAAGGGAAATGAACATTTCAACTACATATCATTCAGGATGTATCTGTGGGAAACAAGAACGAAAATCAGCCAATGTGGTGCTTACAGAAGCAACACTGAGGATGGAGCTCTAAGTCAAGCCCATAAGATGACTTGCCAAATATCCCCTCCCAAATGGCCCACCTAGGAATTTCTGCCTCTATTACTGGCAAGAAGATGGAGAATCACCCACTAGGGAATGTTGACTTCAAGAATACATGACAATAAATGCTTTAAAAAATACATCTTACTGGTATGATGGAATATTATTTAGCCATAAAAAGGTACGAAGTTCTGATAATGCTGTGACATGAAAACATTATATTAAATGAAAGAAGCTAGACATGAAAGGCACATTCACAGAGACAGAAAGTAGATTAGAACTGTGGTCCCCGCCCCTGGGCTGCAGACATATGGGGCTCATGGTCTGTGAGGAACCTGGCTGCACAGCAGGAGGTGAGCAGCAGACTGGCCAGCAGGCAAGTGAAGCTTCATCTTTGTTTACACTCTGAGCTCCCCCTCCTGTCCCATCAGTGATGGTATTAGATTCTCATAGGAGCTCAAACCCTCCTGTAAACTGCACATGGGAGGGTTGTAGGTTGTGAGCTCCTTATGACAACTGAATTTCCCCATTCCTGGTCCATGGAAAAAAATTGTCTTCCATGAAACTCGGTCCCTGGTGCCAAAAAGGTTTGGAAGTACTGGATTAGAGGTGTCCAGAGGCTGGGGAAGGGTAGTATAGGGAGATTACTACCTAATGGTTACAGAATTTCTTTTGGGGGTGAAATATCTGGAAAAAGATAGTAATGGTTGCAGAAGACAGAGTAATTAATGTCACTAAATTGCATGCTTAAAAATGGTTAAAATGACAAACACAATTTAAAGTTAATGTAATACACCAAAAACCATTGACTTATATACTTTCAAGGGTGAATTGTATGGTATGTGCATTATATCTCAATAAAGCTATTTTTTCTTATTTTTGAGACAGACTCTCACTCTGTTGCTTCAGCTAGAGTGCCATGGTGTCATCATAGTTCACAAAAAACTCAGACTCTTGAGTTTAAGTGATCCTCCTGCCTCAGCCTCTGAAGTAGCTACAGGTGCCCACCATAATCCCTGGCTAATTTTCTGTTTTTAGTAGAGACAGGGTCTCACTCTTGCTCAGGTTGGTCTTGAATTCCTGACCTCAAGTGTTCCTTCCATTTTGGCCTCACAGAGTATTAGGATTATAGACATGAATCACTTTGCCTGGCCTTCAATAAAGCTATTTTTAAAAAATAATATACCACTATGCTTGCAATTTAGAAATTTGGAAGTTGCAATCATTGTTACCACAGCCACCTTTCAACAATAGTTGGTGATGCTTGCAAATGGAAACAGAAACATTGTTGCAGGAAAATCTGATGTCTCTACAGCTGTGCTTGGTTGCTTTTATCAACATAGCAGGAAAGTAACTTCCACTCACTTCTCATGGTTCTAATAGACAGAACCTAATTGGCATAAAGAAGTCTAGCTGGGGGTAGCGCCTGTAGCTCAAAGGAATAGGGTGCCGGCCCTATATGCCAGAGGTGGCAGGTTCAAACCCAGCCC
>NW_003852522.1:4132009-4134756 GCF_000181295.1 Otolemur garnettii
AAAAAAAAAAAAAAAAAGTCTAGCTGCAAGGGAGTCTGGCAGCATTTTAGTTTTGCAGACTATGCAATAAAGGAATGTATGATGCTAGGAGGATGGGATGGTGCCAAGAGCCAGCCCACCATCTTTAGGGTTTGCTTGTACACTGTTCTTTCTGTCTTTTAACAGTTGAAGATCCATATCCTCTTAATCCCCTATTTCCAATCCCATGTAGGTTGAGTAAGACACTAACTTCACTCTCTGGCTCCAGGGGTGTGATCTGTGAGCCAGATTTGGCCAAGCCACGTAATCAATTCCTCTGAACACACGATTGATGCATGATGGTCTTATTTTTCAGGCTTTCTTTTTGCTGATATTGCTGAGTTTGAAAAAATATCTATGCAAGTAGAAGCTTCTGGGCACCTCTTGGCTGAAAGAGAATCCTTTTTAGAAGATGGTATGAAATGAGAGATGAGATACTGAGAGAGAGAGAATCCTGATGATATAACAGAACCCCTGGTTCCAGTCATGCCTGAATTCCATTACCCCAAATTATTATTTTTTTAAGTTATATGAGATCATATTCTTTTTTGCTTTCAAGTTGAGTTTCTACCAATTGCTATCAAAGGAGCCCTAAATAAAATATAGAAAGACCAGCAAGAGTAAAGACATGTGTAGACATCAAAGTATACATTCATTCACTTATTAACGTCTTGATCATTTTCTCAATGCTAGGCTCTTTGCCTGGGGTATATCTTCCTCTGAGTGGGCACATGTATGGGCACATGAAAGCAGACCCAATGGCTGCCTAAGCACCAATTAGGAAAACCCAGTGACCAGATGATAAGATTCAACGTCCCTCCACCCTGCTTCCTTTATGTTGTAGAGAATGAATGTTGCCTGGTGCCAGATTCTGAGTCACCTGGTTGATGACTTATGAGATCCTTGAGAAGTTGATCCTGATCTCTCTTCATTGATAGCCCTTGATTCTGACCACTACATTGTAGACACTGTGCTCATCATAACACTGACCACAATGCTGACTTCAAAGCTGATAACAGTGCTACCACGACTCTAAGTATGGCCCTGGCCACAGTATAACCTGATCATACTTTTGACCACAGCATGGCCAGATTACTATCTAAAGTAAGCTCAGAACAATGGCCACAGCACCAGATTGATTGCCATACGGAGCACAAGGTATCTAGGAAAGTGGCTTCAAGGGTAGTCACCACACTGACCGTAACACAGCCAAGGATGACCAGTGGTTACCACAGTACTGACTGCAATGTAATCAGGAGATTGACATTGCCACTGACCTCAGCAGTCAATGACCATAGCATTGAATGTACTGGCTAGGGTCCAGTCAGAAAAACAGCCTGGCCAGATGTGTTAGCTCACACCTGTAATCCTAGAACTCTAGGTGGCCAGGGAGGCAGGTAGATTACTTGAGCTCAAGAGTTAGAGACCTTTCTGAGCAAGAAGTGAAACCTCATCTCTATTAAAAATAGGAAAATTAGCCAGGTGTTGTGGTAGGTGCCTATCCCAGGAGCTCAAGACCAGCCTGGGCAACATAGCTGTACCTTATTTTCAAAAAAGAAAAGAAAAGAAAAGAAAGAAAGAAAAAAAAAGAAAGAAAGAAGAAAAAGGAAAAGAAAAATAAAAAATTAGGTGGGTGGGATGGTGTGCCTGTAGTCACAGCTAATCAGAAGGCTGAGGTAGGAGGGTCACTTGAGTCCAGGAGTTTGAGGTTGCAGTGAGCTATGATCATACCACTGTACTCTAGCATAGGGGACAGAGCAAGACCCTATCTCTAACCCCCCCCCCCAAAATAAGCAACAACAAAAAAGAGCAAGCTGAAAAGGTGAATCAACTCCAGAATAGCCAGCCACCATCTTCTCAAGGGCTGAAACAACAAAGAGAGGAGGTTGTTACCAGGGTCCAAGAGCTACAGTGAGACTGCAGGAGTTAAACCGTGGTGGAGACCACGTAGCCGGACTGTGACCACAGAGGAGACACAATAGCCACTGCTAGAGACACTCAAAATGGGAAGTGAGAAATACTCTGGCTTCTCTTTTCCTCCCATCCTCCAATCTCCCTCCAGACCTTCCATTGGCTGAGCCTAACCAGATGAAGGGAAACTTGGGAAATGTAGTTTGTCAGTGTCAAAGGAATCTGGGAGATGTAGTTTGCAGGAGTCATTTCCCCTGATGCAGAGGGAAACAGGGGAAAGGTGGGAAATGGATCTGAGAGCATAACGGTCAAAGTCCGACCATATAACACAGGCTATAGAGCTTGGTCATGACAATGCCCTGCTCAGTGATCAGAGTCCCAGGAGGACATTGTTCATGGTCCTGAAATGCAACTGTAATGAAGGGCCCCACTCTTGGTAAAGAGCTTACAGGTTCTACCAACCAATATCCTCCTTCTACCCCATGCCTATAGCTGGTTGGTCTGAGGAGTCAACAAAAAACCACCTCTCCTTTGGAACAGGAGGTAGAAGAATGGATGTGATGTCTTCCCCTGCTCAGGTTTTGTTTTGTGGCCACATCCCATGGCCAGTTTCCTCAACCTTATGTCATTATGGTAATGCACTCTGGTGATTAAGTGCTGGCTAGGTGCTCTATTTATTTATGAGTCACAGATGTCTCCCACCAACTCTATGCAGAAACAGGTCTTTTTTTTTTTTTTTTTTTTTGAGACAGAGCCTCAAGCTGTACCCTTGGGTAGAGTGCTATGGCATCACAGCTCACAGCAACCTCCAACTCCTG
>NW_003852522.1:4135544-4140342 GCF_000181295.1 Otolemur garnettii
AAAAAAAAAAAAAAAAAAAAGGGAACACTCTTTGCCAAAGATCACATGACCAAGAAATGACAAAGCCAGAGTTGAACCCAGGTCTGCTGGGCATGAATCTCTTCCCCATTGTTGACCTGACAAAACCATCAATAACTGTGTCATCAGAGGGTAGAGTCAGAAAAATGCCAGGCTTCTTCATCTCCCATGTTTTATGTCTGATTCCTTCATAAGCTGACTGACTTGCTCCTCCCACCCCCCAAAAAAGCTATTGAGGAGCTGTGGGGAGGGAAGGTGACTTAAGGACTCCTTTTGAAGGAGGAGAGGCAGAGAAAGAAAGGCTGGTGAGCCTCCCAAAAGAAAGCTGAGGAGACAAGGACACCCTTCATATGCAAATGGTTCACATAAAGGCGGTGATAATATTTTGATTCTCTTTGGGGATCTGGTTTCTCATCTTGGACTATTGAGAGATCGAAGAGAAACTGTCCCAGGTGTGGCGGAGGCGGGGAGGCTTCCAGCGGGAGGGCCAGTGGGGAACAGGGCCCAGAGAGAGGGAAAATGAGATGCATTTGTTGGCCATCCCCATTGTCCTCTGGTCTGTCCGGTTTCCAGCCTACTCTCTCACTCCTGGTCTCCCTGTCTGCCGGGTTCTTCTTGTCCCGGTGTTGACACCTCTCCCAACTTCCAATCTCAGACTCTGCCTCAGTTTCTCTGTTGATTCTTGAGTTCTTTTTTTGGGGGGAAGGGGACTCATAATTTCTCTTTGCTATAGACCTTCTTCGTCCCACCGCACTCGGTCCCCTCCCACCTCCATCTTCTAAGTGGATACTGTCCTGGGAGGGTGAAATTGACAAACACGTGACGGGCACCCCCTCCACGATCTCACCGATCTCCGCGACCAGCTTCAAGAACGGCCTGGCGAGGGGAGGCGCTGCCGGGTCTGGTCCCTTCAGCTCTCCTTGCCAGTTCCAGCTCCCCACTTCCCCGCTCACCCCACCTCGACCCTGCTGGGTCTTTGCCCGAAGACGAGCAGGGGGCGGGGCGGGGGGCGGAGCCGGCAACAAAGACAGGGAGAGAGCAGGGAGCGGGTGCGGGGCGGGGCGGAATCCCGGCCGCTGGCGAGGCGGGGAGGCGGCGGCGGCTGCAGCGGCCGAGGGTCGCCCGTGCGGGGTCGCGCATGCTGGCGGTCCTCGCACCCGGGCGCCGCTAGGGCGGGCAGGGAGATCGGACGCCGGGCTGGGGGCGCGTCATGTGGCTGCTCACGGTCCCGCCGCTGCTGCTGCTGCTACAGCTGTGCTCAGGCCTCGCGGGACAGGTAGGGGCCCGGCGGGCAGGTGCGGTAACCGGGGAGCTCCAGAAGAGTAGGGGAGCTCACAGGGGCCCTGGAGAAACGGGGTTTGGGGCTCCATAAGCCCCCTGGAGCTGCAGGGCGTCTAGGGATGAGGGGTAGGGGGTCGCAGCGGGGGAGGGGCTGGGACATCCATCCTGGCTTGGGGACGAACGAGGAGGGGGCGGCTGGGTGGTGGACTTCAAATCCGGTCTCAAGCTGGGATGGTTTGGGCGGCTTTGGGGTTCTTAACCCCTGAGTGACCCGGAGCCCACACCCCGCCATCACGCTGAAGCTGAGCGGGGTTGGGTGGGAAACTTCAGGGTGCTTTGGGGTGTCGCTTACCCTTCACTTCCCCATGATAACCAAGGGGTCCGGTTTCTGAAGCCCCCTGCTCCTCGCTGCACACCCAGTGTGGGAAAGGGGGTGGGACTCACGTGAGAGTGACTGACGGGGATGCGTGTGAGTTGCTTGGGTGGGGGGTGTTCAGGGTAAACGCGTGTGTCTTTGTGTCGTGGCTGGGTGGGACTGAGGGGAGTTTGTATGTGTGGATGTGTGGATGGTTTGCCTAACTGTGCGTTGAGTTGGGATGTGATCAGGAGAGGGTGTACGTGCAGGAGAGTCTGTGTGTGACGGTGTCTCCATGCCTGTGTTGTACAATACGTGTGACCAGATGTGTAGCTGTGTGAGAGCTTTGAGGTGACTGCCATTCTGTGCCTTTGGCTCCCTCGCTCTAATTGAGGGAATGTGGGCAAGGTCTGTGTGTGCAAACGTGTCCATCCATGCACCTGTGTGTTGGCTGCTAGAACACCCATTCATGCCCATCTACCTCCCTCGGGTACTCAACCTCTTGGGCAGGCTTGGGGAGCCTTGCAGAATGTGGAGCATCTAAGCTCACTTCAGCTCTTGGGAAACCTTTTTCCTCCTCCATCTTGGGGTGGGTGCAGCACCCCCAAGTTCTTGTATCTGCAGTGGCCTAGAGGCAAATCAGGATCAAAAATAATAAAACAATCATTATAATTACAGCAAACATTCATTAAGTACTTATTATGTGCGGGGTGCTATTTGAAGCACACATCACAAACTTGGGCATTTAATTCTCTCAGCTCCCTACTAGTGTGTGCTATTGTTACCCCCATTTTATAGATAGAGAAACTGAGGCACTGAAAAGTTAAGTCACTTGCTCAAGCTCAGAAGTGGCAGAGATAGGATTGAACTGAGGCAGTGGGGCATAGCCTCTTGTTAAATACTCTACTCCATGGTTGTAAACAGTGCCTGTGTAGACACTGCTGCGTGGGTGTTTCAGGTAGAAACTCAGAGGAAAAACAGTCTGGGCACCTTCCCTTTCCTGATCAAATCCTTGTCCTCACCCAGAGTGGGGTGTTGGAAGGGATGGAGGATAGAGTTTAGACAGAAGGATTTCCAGGCCACCAGGAGAAAGGTCGTGGTGGTCCCCTCCCTTGCTCCTCAGTTTCTCCATCTCAGCACCCCCACACTGGGTGGGATGGGGAGTGTACCACGCGCTAGGTGCTCAATTGATATAGGTAAGTGGAGAGAAGCAAAGAGAGAGAGATTTGAGAGAGGAAAGAGACCCAAAGAGGCACACACTTGAGAAACTGCTGGGGAGAATGAATGTGGAATTTGGGTCCTTGGAATCACCTCCTGGAATTTCTCCCTGACCCCTGCTAGCCCTTAGGGAACTTAAGAGTTCCTGTCTTCTCACCAAGATTGGCTGGGGTGTCAGAATTTGCTGTGAGAGGCGCCATTGGGGAATAAATCCTAAAGACCTCAGGGGTACAAGGGAGATACTTTAGGGGCGGGGCTAAACGGCAGATAGGGGTGTGGCTAAATGAGGGACTCAGTTAGGGCGGGGCTGTGGAATCCTGCCAGAGGTTGTAGTGCCTCCAGGTGGTCACCACCGGCACACATGATCCTAAAACAGTCTCAACCGACAGCCTGGGGCCCCAAGGTAGGGAGGGGTCTGCAAAGAGGACACTCTGGCGCTCTCCTTGACCCCTGTCCGCTTCCTCTATCAGTTCCCAGAGACCTCCTCATCAGTTCCTGAAGGGCCCTGGGCTCCACCAGGGGTCTTTCCTAGAAACCATGGGGATACAGCCACAAACCAAGTCGTCGTATTCCTGGTCTCCTCGAGCTGACCTTCTGGCTCAGTAGACAGTCAAGAACCGAATAAACAACTAAATAAATATATAATACAGTGCAAGTGCCATAAAGAATAATAAATAGTGTTGAGGGGATTAAAGAGAGATGGAGGTAGGGTGGCAGCTATTTGAGCTGGTGTGGGCAGGAAAGGTGTCTCTAAAGAAGTGGTATTTGTGATGACACCTGAAGGAAGTGAGAAAAGGAATCTTGTGGGTGGCCAGGGAAAGAACATTCAAGGGAGGAGGAATAACAAGTGCAAAGGCCCTAGGATGGGAGCCAGGTTGGTGTGTTTCAGAAGCAGTGAGGAAGAGGCTGGTGTGGCTGGAGGTGAGTAAGCAGAGGGAAGGATGAGGGTAGATGAGAGCAGGGATGGTGGGAGAGGTTAGGCCACTTAGAAACCCGCCGGCTGAGGGCAGGAGTTTGGCTTTGACCCAGAGAACAGAAAAGTAGGACCTGTCAGCCTTTGTACATTCATCTGACCAAGGTGTGCTGGGTTCTGGCCCTGAAGCTACCTGAGAGCTCGACAGCTCCAAGTCTCACCATCTTCCCTGTGGGAAAGATGTCTTCTTCCTGACCCCTGGGAAGTCCTCCCTAAGATCTATCTACATCTTTGGCACTATCTGGGTTTGGGGTCACCTCTTTCTTGGAGTACCCCCAGGATGAGAGGGGACATAATTCAGTCTAGATCACGTGCCTTGGGGCTTTTGCACCTTCTGTTCCTTCTGCCTAGGACACTGTTCTCCCAGGTAGCTACACTTGACTCCCTCTCTTCTTTCTGCTTAAATGGCACCTCCCCTGAGAGGCCTGCTCTGAACAGCCATCTAAAATAGTCCCCTTCACTGACACTCTTTGAGCACTTACCCTGCTATTTTTCTTCATTGTCCTTGTTGCTACATTTCTATGATTTGTCAATTCATTTGTCATTGTCTTCTCACTAGAGCAGCAGGTTATCTGGTGGGGTCCCGTGACCTTTATTGTCTTTCCAGTGCCTACAATAGAGCCTGGCACACAGTGAGTCCCCAGCAAACATCTTTTGAATAGATGGATGGATGGGGGGACTCCTTCACACAGGAAGAGTCTCTTTCTCAAACCATAGGATTCTCCTTACTCTGGAATTGGAGACTTCAAGAAAACATACCTTCTTTACCTATTCCTGAAATTCCACACCACTATAAAAATAATGCTATTTAGAGTTGAGACTTGGTTCTCCCTGGGCTCATTTAGAATACATTAAATGTCCCAGGTGGAGGGAAGTGAAATCTTAGAGTGACTGTGGGGAAGATCTGGTTTGGTGCTGGGCATAAGATTAAGGAGCTTGGGCTCGGCGCCTGT
>NW_003852522.1:4140587-4146982 GCF_000181295.1 Otolemur garnettii
CCGTCTCAAAAAAAAAAAAAAAAAAAAAAGATTAAGGAGCTTGGGCGACATCTAGTGGTAGAATGAGGTTTGTGCGGAGACTGTGTGTCCATGTGAAGGTGCCCCGGCTTGCACCTCATTTATGTTGTGTGTACATGAGTGTGTGTGCATACGGAGGTGGGAGGGAGCCCAGGCCAGGGTAAGGCAAGTGAGGCATTCGCTTTTGGGTGAAAAATTTAAGGGAATGCCAAAAGACCCAGTAAACAAGATAAAGAATATTTTAATACAATATTTTAAGAAAATTCAAAATTAGGGTGGGTGTGATGGCTTATGCCTATAATCCTAGCACTTGGGAATTCAAGGCAGGGGATAGCTTAAGCCCTTAAGCCCTTAAGTTTGAGGTTACAGAAAGGTATGACGATGCCATTGCATTCTTTTTTTTTTTTTTTTTGAATTTTTGCTTTCAGTTGGCTTTCAAATGTCTTAGTTTGAAGGTTTTTTCTTTCATTTGTTTATTTATTTTATTTATTTTTTATTGAGACAGAGTCTCACTTTGTTACCCTTGGTAGGTACAGTGTCACCTTTGTCACCCAACTTCCATCTCTTGGGCTGAAGTGATTCTTTTGCTGCAGCCTCCCAAGTAGCTGGGCCTACAGGCGCCCACCACAATGCCTGACTTTTTTTTGTAGAGACAGGGGGGTCTCACTCTGGCCCAGGCTGGTCTCCAACCTCTGAGCTCAGGAGCTCAGGGCAATCCACCCGCCTCGGCCTTCCAGAGTGCTAGGATTACAGGTGTGAGCCACCACGCTCAGCCGATGCCATTGCATTCTAGCCTGAGCAACAGAGCAAGACCATGTCTCAAAAAAAAATAAAAATAAAAAAATTAAGGATATGCCAAAAGACTCAGTAACCAAGATAAATAATATTTAAATGTAATATTTTTAAGAAAATCCACATTAATATAAAAATATATGATGAGCAAAATATTCCAACTCTTTGCTTACACAAGTTGCCTCACTCAAATCCTGGCCCCATAGGAGTGTATCTGTTCACACCAAGTGTGTATATGTATGTTCAGTGACTATGAGTACAGGGACCATGTACTCAGCATTGGCTATGTTGGGTACAGGAATATGCTTATATCATAATCATAACATGTATCCATGGGTGTGTGCACACAATGATTCTGTGTCCAAAAAGGTTAACCACAGGGGCCTGTGTGGATTTCTGATGAGCCCAGGCTGGCATAGGCAATGACTTTGTATCCCCACAATTCAGTGTCAGTGCCTGGGAAGTAGTGACTTGCTGTTTTCATTGATTCTTGGATTCATGGATTCATCTAGAAAGAATTAATTGAGAATTTCCCATGTTTCAAGGCTTATACTATAGACTAAGGGCTGGGTGACAGTTGGCGCTCTCTAAGGGGCAGGGTGGAAGCTTTAATTTTCTGGAGAAATTAAGCCTGGCTGTGTTGGGAAGAAGAGTGTCATGACATGAGGGCTTTGTTTCCACTTTTAGGGAACTCTTGTCTGAGAACATCAATGTGTCTTCATCCCCAGCATCGTTCTCACAACTTTATCCACACACCACACACCAAGAGCTGAGAGTAGTGAGAAAAGATTCCACGAAGATGGTATGCCAAAGTTTATTCTGGTTGCTCCCAGGAACCCCAGTAGACTCTCAGAGCCTATTTATGCTTATTTTACACCTAATGCTAACAATCCAGGGCAGCTGGAATCTAAGCTCTGCTGAGATGAAAAGACAGGTGTCACTGCCCAAGAAGAAAGAAGCCAAAAGACAAAGCCAATTGAAGCCATTGAACAAAATGGCAAATAGCTTCTCACCCTGGGCTCTGCGAGGGTCCTGGTTAATCTCAAGAAAAATATATAGCAAGCATACAAGGGACTGGATTCTTCCTATCCCTAATTTCTCTAGTAATTTCTTTCTTTTTTTTTCCTTTTTCTTTTTCTTTCTTTCATTTTTTTTTGAGACAAAGTCTCGGTAGAGTTTGGTGGTGTCACAGCTCACAGCAACCTCAAACTCTTGGGCTTAAGTGATTCTCTTGCCCCAGCCTCCCAGTAGCTGGGACTACAGGCACCAGCCATAATGCCCAGCTATTTTTTTTTTTTTTTGTTATTGTTGTTATTGTTATTTAGCAGGCCCTGTCCGGGTTTGAACTCACTAGCTCCAGTGCATATGGCTGGTGCCCTAACCACTGAGTATGGGCGCTGAGCCATCTCTAGTAATTTCTGTGAGAAAGACAATGAGTGAGACACTGGGGACATGCCACAGCTTGCTTTGGAGTAGCTCTTGGCTGCCAAGTGTGGGAGGTAAAAATATAGCAAGCACATGGTACAAAGTGTAGTGCCAAGAGTCAGGAGGGCTTCCTGAGGGAGGTAGCATTTGAGTTGTGCCTTCAAAACAATTTTGGAACTCTTTCTGGAATGGCCATCAGAACTATTGTCTTACAAGGCTGGACAATTAACTTTGCAAACCCATCCTAGAAAAAGTGCTTTGAAGGGTGGACTAGGCTCTGGCATCAGTGCATAGTTTCCCAAGGGGAGTACTTTGAAGGTAACCACAATATTCAGCAATGAAGTATGTAGCGCATTTTCTAGGAGGACTTTGTGAACTTAATTGTCCAACCTCGTATATATAAAATCTTTATATATGTATTTGATCTATTAACATTGAACTCAGAGCCAATAGCACTATAGCTCATGTCTGAATGAAGTTTGCCTAATACATGTATATTTTTTTCCTAAGACACATCATAGCTTTCTTTCTTTTTTTTTTTTTTTGAGATAGTCTCACTTTGTCACCCTTGGTAGAGTGCTGTGGCATCTTTAGCTCATAGCAAACTCAAACTCTGGGACTCAAGCGATCCTCTTGCCCAGCCTCCTGAGTAGCTGGGACTACCAACCCCTGCCACAACGCCCAGCTATTTTTAGATATGGGGTCTCAGCACCTACCACAACACCCAGCTATTTTTAGAGATGAGGACTCGCTCTTGCTCAGGCTGGTCTCAAACTCATGGGCTCAAGGAATCCACCCACCTTGGCCTCCCAGAATGCCAGGATTATAGGTGTGAGCCACCGCGCCTGGTCTGATTGCTCTTAGGAACACTAGACAGCATTTCATCACTCTATGTGGGGACCACTTATGACAGCAAAGTCACCAAGAAACAACACAAAAATGAGAAAAACTTGGCGCTAAATAGACTGTGGGAAAGGTACTTGTATATAGTATGAAAGTTGAAACAAGAAGGCAGAGTGTTGCTTTGGGCTCAGCTGAGGAGGTGCACACTGGGTGACTCTGTGCATGCCCACAAATGACCACGCTGAATGTTGATCTTAGAGTACAAACCAATTATAACAATTCAGCAAACTTGCCAATATGAAATCAGTGAATAATGAGGCTCACCTATGCACAACTAGGAGTAGAATTAGTGGCTCATAGGAGAGATATTAATGATTCTCTTAGGGAACTCTTGTCTGAGAACATCAATGTGCCTTAATCCCCAGCATCTTTCTCACAACTTTATCCACACACCACACACCAAGAAACAACACAAAAAAGAATTTCAAAGACTCTTCCCGAAGAGTCTATCAATTTATTCTTCTAATAGTAGTTTATGAAGCATTCCATTTGCTCCAAATCTCACCAACACTTGGTGTTGTCCTTATTTTTCATTTCAGATATTCTGATTGGTGTGTAATGCTATAATGTTGTACATTTAATGTGGATTTCTTGGTAACTAATAATTTTAGGGACATCCTCATGTGTTTATTGATGACTTGGATACCACCTTTTGTGAAGTGTTTTAAGTATCTCAAATATCTTCTCCCACTCTGTGGCTTACCTTTTCATTCTCTTAATAGTGCCTTTTAATGAATAGAATGTCTTCATTTTTTTTTTTTTTTTTTGCAGACAGTCTCACTATGTCGCCCTCCGTAGAGTGCTGTGACGTCACAGCTCACAGCAACCTCAAACTCTTGGGCTCAAGTGATTCTCTTGCCTCAGACTCCCAAGTAGCTGGGACTACTGGTGCTGGCCAAAACACGTGGCTATTTTTAGAAACGGTGTCTCACTCTGGCTCAGGCTGGTCTTGAACCTGTGAGCTCAGGCAATCCACCCACGTTGGCCCCTCAGAGTGCTGGGATTGCAGGCGTGAGCTACTGTGCCTGGCCAGAATGTCTTCATTTTAATGTAGTTCAACTCATAATTTTTTCCTTCATGGTGTTTGTTAGTCCACAAATGACCACGCTGTTTTAGAAATCTTTGCTTATCCTAGAAGAATGAAGGTATTGTTCTACATTTTCTTCTAAAACCTTTCTTGTTTATCTTTCAAATTTAGATGTGCTATAGTCCCTCTTTATCTGAAGTTTTGCTTTCTGTAGTTTCAGTTATCCTCAGCCAACTGAGGTCTGAAAATATCAAGTGGAAAATTCCAGAAATAAATAATTCTTGAGTTTTAAAATGTGTGCCATTTGAGAAGCATGATAAAATCCCCCAACGTCCTGCTCTGTCCTGCCTGGGATGTGAATCATGC
This sequence comes from Otolemur garnettii, assembly GCF_000181295.1. NCBI lineage: Eukaryota > Metazoa > Chordata > Mammalia > Primates > Galagidae > Otolemur > Otolemur garnettii. The sequence goes on from NW_003852522.1 coordinate 4,145,119, forward strand.
CTTTGTGTAATGTCTCTATACTTAGTTGCCATCTAGGTTACCAGGTCAACTGTCACGGTGTCACACTACTTGTGTCTAAGTAACCTTTATTGTACTTAATGGGCTTAGAATACAAGAGGAAGATGCTAAATGTTTCCTTTTTTTTGAGACAGAGCCTCAAGCTGTCACCCTGGGTAGAGTGCTATGGCATCACAGCTCACAGCAACCTCCAACTCCTGGGCTCAATCAAGTCTCTTGCCTCAGCCTCCCAAGTAGCTAGGACCACAGGTGCCTGCCACAACGCCTGGCCATTTTTTGGTTGCAGCCGTCATTGTTGTTTGGTGGGCCTGGGCTGGATTCAAACCCACCACCTTAAGTGTATGTGGCTGGCGCCTTAGCCACTTGAGCCACAGGCACCAAGCCATAAAATGTTTCCTTTAAGTGAAAATGGTGGAAGTTGGCAGGGCACAGTGGCCCATACCTGTAATCCCAGAACTTTGAGAGGCTGAGGTGAGAGCATTACTTGAGGCCAGGAGTTTGAGATCAGCTGGGGCAATTTAGTGAGATCCCAAAATTTTAAATATTTTAAAAATTAGCCGGGTATAGTTACACATGCCTGTAGTCCTGGCTACTCAGGAAGCTGAGGCAGGAGGATTGCTTGAATCGAAGAACTTGAGGCTGCAGTGAGTTATGATGATGCCACTGCATTCCAACCTGGGCAACAGAGAGAAACCCTGTGTCAAGAAAAAAAAAGGTAGAAGTTTTCCAGGTATTAGGAAAGAAAAAACATATGCTAAAGTGGCTAAGGTCTGTAATATGAAGAAATCTTTTCTCTGTGAAATTATGAAGAAAGAGAAAGAAATTTGTGCATAGTATGTATATATATGGACAGTTCAGTACCATTCATGGTTTCAGGCATCCTTTGGGGCTCTAGGAGCACACCCTCCATAGATAAAGGGGACTACTGTACAGTCCATCTGGAATTGATTTTTGTATATGATGTGAAGCAGGGATTAGCATTCATTGTTTACCTCTATGAATAGGTCTGGTTGATCTAGCGTCATGTAGACTCTGCAGCCTATCTGGGAGTGAATGCTGGGCGCCTTTGGGAAATAGGAATTATCTTACTCCTCAAGTCTCTAAAAGAAAGAATAACAAAAATAAAAATAAAAATGGGGGCTCAGTGCTGATATCTCAGTGGTTAGGGTGCCAGCCATATGCACAAGGCTGGTGGGTTTGAACCCAGCCAGGGCCTGCTAAACAATGACAACAATAACAAAAAAAATAGCCAGGCGTTGTGGCAGGTGCCTGTAGTCCCAGCTACTTGGGAGACTGAGGCAAGGGAATCGCTGAAACCCTTGGAGGCACTCTACCAAGAGTGACATAGTGAGACTTTGTCTCAGAAAAAAATAAAATAAAATAAAAATGGGAATTCTGGCTCAAGCCTGTATTTCCAGCACTTTGGGGGAGGCCAAAGCATTAGGATTGCTTGAGGCTAGGAGTTGAAGTAGAGGCTGGGCAACACAGCAAGAACTTGTTTCTATACAAAATTAAAAAATTAGCCCAAAGTGATGATGCCTCTAGTCTAAGGTGACCAGACATCCCGCTTTTTAACAATTTGTCCCATGTTCCGCAGCATTTTTAAAAAGTCCTGATTTTTGGAAAGAATGCATGACAAGCTAGGGAACAGAGAGAGAATGGGAAGGGAATATATGGGTTTCGGCTGCTGAAAAGGTTAACGTAACTCCATTTGGGAATGAAGAGGTTTATGTAACTTCATTTGGAAATAAAAAGGCTAATGTAAACTCCCTACTCCCCTCCTGGGCAAGGTATCAGAAGGAGAATGGCTCCCTCCCTTGCTTCTAGGCAAGGACAATTAGCTCAG
>NW_003852522.1:4147464-4149292 GCF_000181295.1 Otolemur garnettii
CTCACAGCAACCTCCAACTCCTGGGCTCAAGCGAGTCTCCTGCCTCCGCCTCCCAAGTAGCTGGGACCACAGGCGCCCGCCACAACGCCCGGTTATTTTTTGGTTGCAGCCGTCATTGTTGTTTGGCGGGTCTGGGCTGGGGATTCGAACCCGCCACCTTAGGTGTATGTGGTTGGCACCTTAGCCGGTTGAGCTATAGGCACTGAACCAAAGCCCCGATTTTTGGAAAGAATGCACAAGCTAGGGAACACGGGAGAACAGGAAGGGAATATACAGTTTTCGGCTGCCTTGTGGCTATTTCACCAGGATATGAGTTTTATATTATTTTTCCTAATTTTATAATGTTAAACTTTAATAATAACAAATAATTGTTGAGAACTGATTATTGAGAACTGCTTGTCAAAGTTTGCATTGTTGTCAGGCCCTGCCTCCCCTAATGGTGTCCTGCTTTACCAATGTTAAAATCTGGTCACCTTACTCTAGTCCCACCTACTCAGGAGGCTGAGGCAAGAGGATCACCTGAGGCCAGGAGTTTGAGGCTGCAGTGAGTTATGATCTTGCCACTGCATTCCAGTCTGGGTGACAGAGTATATAAGCACCAGGACAAGGCTGAGGCAAGCAAGGAAACTTTGGTACAAAATTTAAGGAAGCACTTATTGTCATGTTAGTACAAGCACAGGGCACCTTAAAGAGGGGCTTTCAGGCTTGGTGCCTGTGGCTCAAGAGGCTGGGACGCCAGCCGCATGCACCTAGGGTGGCAGGTTCTAATCCAGCCTGGGCCTGTGAAACAACAGTGATGGCTGCAATCGAAAAAAAAAAGGCAAGAAGTTGTGGCAGGCACCTGTGGTCCCAGCTGCTTGGGAGGCGGAGGCAGGAGGCTTGCTTGAGCCCAGGAGTTGGAGGTTGCTGTGAGCTGTGATGCCACGGCACTCTGCCCAGGGGGACAGCTTGAGGCTCTATCTCAGAAAAAAAAAAAAAGATGGGCTTTCAGGGAAAGTTAAAATGGTCTCCTGACTGGCCTGTAATTCTAGCACTCTGCTAGGCTGAGACAGGTGGATTGCTTGAGGTTAGGCGTTTGAGGCCAGCCTGAGCAAGAGCAAGACCCTGTCTCTACTAAAAATGGAAAAACTAGCCAGGCATGGTGGCGGGTGGCTGTAGTCCCAGGTAGTAAGAAGGCTGAAGTGAGGGGATAGCTTGAGTCCATGAATTTGAGGTTACTGTGAGCTACGATGCCATGGCACTAAACCAGGGTGACAGAGTCAGACTCTGTCTCTAAATAAATAAATAAAATAGTCTCCTTTTTAGCAATTTCATGGAGTATAATTACATGCCACAAAATTCACCTCTTTCAGTGTGTAATTGAATGACTTTTCATAAAATCAGAGTTGTGCAGTCATCACTGAAATCCAGTTTCAGAATATTTCCACCCCCCTAAAAGATCCCTTGTGCCCATTTGCATTCCTCGCCCAGTGCCACCGCAGTCTGAGGCAATCTCTAATCTATTTTAGTTCTCTATTGATTTGCCTTTTCTGAACATTTTGCATAAATGGAATTGTAAGCTCTGTAGCCTTTTGTGTCTAGCTTCTTTTACTTAGCAAAATATTTTTGAGGCTCACCCACATGGTAGCATAGTTTGGTAGATGTTTCCTTTTTACTGTTGAATGTCATTCTATTGTATGGATGTACCACAGTTGTTTATCCACTCTCTGAGTGATGGGCATTTGGATTATTTCATTCATTATGAAAAATGCTGCCATGAATATTCCTATACAGGTCCTTCCATGGACACATGCTTTTATTTCTCTTGGATAGATGGAATTGTTGGGAC
>NW_003852522.1:4149467-4152836 GCF_000181295.1 Otolemur garnettii
CAGTTGTCATCATTGTTTAGCTGGCCCAGGCTGGCAGCCTTGGTGTATGTGGCTGGTGCCATAACCACTGTGCTAAGGGTGCCAAGCCTCGGGGATGTTTTTGTTCAATTTTTTAAAGAAACTGCTAAGTTGTTTCTCAAAGTGGTTGTGACATTTTATATTCCTACTAGCAATGTATGTGGGTTCTGATTTTCCCACATCTTCACCACTACCTGCTACCGTCTATCATTTTGATTGAGGTCATTCCGGTGGTTGTGATGTGCTATTAGTCCTGTGCATCACACAAGTGGAAATGTCCAAAGAAGAAGGTGGGCACAGGGGCCTAACCTGAGGGTGGAGAACTGGGCTACAGATATGCATCAAAGAATAGCTCACTTAGTCAGTCAACCAAGAACAATTTCCTTAGCTCCTGCTGTGTGTGCTAAGCACTGTTCTAGGTTCTGAAGTTGTAGCTGTGAAAAATACGGACTTTTGTTTTTTGAGACAGAGTCTCACTTTGTTGCCCTTGGTAGAGTGCTGTGGTGTCACAGCTCACAGCAACCTCAAACTCGTGAGCTCAAGTGATTTTCTTGCCTCAGCCTCCCAAGTAGCTGGGACTGCAGGTGCCTGCCACAACACCCACCTGTTTTTAAAGATGAGGTCTCACTGTGGCTCAGGCTGGTTTTGAACCTATGAGCTCAGGCAATCCACCTGCCTTGGCTTCCCAAGTGCTAGGATTACAGGCATGAGCCACTGAGCCTGGCCAAAATATAGACATTTTGGTGACAGTCTATGGAGCTGAAAATCTAGTGAAAAACTCCAATCATGAAAAAATGAAAGTGCAATATAATATCATAAGGTGATAAGCATTGTTATAAAAAAGTAAAGGTAAGAGGCAGAGAGTGGTTGGGAGTTTTTTAGATGAGGTGATCAGGGAAGGTCTTTCAGGTAAGATGGGCAGGGTCCTGGTCAGATGTGATGGCTCACACCTGTAATCCTAGCACTCTGGGAGGCCAAGGTGGGTGGATTGCTTGAACTCATGAGTTGGAGATTAACCTGAGAAAGAGTGAGAACTCATCTCTACTAAAAATAGAAAAATTAGCCAGGTGTTGTGGAGGCACTACTCAGGAGGCTGAGGCAAGAGGATTGCCTGAGCCCAAGAGTTTGAGGTTGCTGTGAGCTATGACACCATGGCACTCTACCCAGGACGACAGAGACTTTGTCTCAAAAAAAAAAGAGAAGGTAGGCGGCGCCTGTGGCTCAAAGGAGTAGGGCACTGGCCCCATAAGCTGGAGGTGGCAGGTTTAAACCCAGCCCCAGCCAAAAACTGCTTTTAGAAAAAGATGGCCAGGGTCCAGTCAAGGAAACAAGCTGTTATAGGTGTTTCTGAGAGAGGGAATTTAATATAGGGAATTGGTTAAGTGGGAGATGGAAGAGTTGAGAAGCCAAAGCTCTTGGAGGGACTCAACAAAGGAGTAATGCGATGTTTGGGATCTAGGCTGGGACCTGGCACCATGGAGGGAGTGAAGCCACTGTCAGAAAACACCCTCTACCCCAAGCAGAAAGGGGAGATAAACCAGGCTTCTCCTTTCCTCCCCACCCTCCAATCTCCCTCTAGTGCTTCTCCTTGGATAAATCTAACAGGAAACAGGTGAGCAATGGAGCCTGGGAAATGTAGTTTTCTGTGGGAAGGGCAGGGCAGGGCTCTGATGTGTACAATGACAAAGCAGAGATACAAATTAAGTAAAAGAACAAACCGTGTGGGCTCAGCGCCTGTGGCTCAAGCCGCTAGGGCGCCAGCCACATATACCTAAGGTGGCGGGTTTGAATCCCCAGTCCGAGCCCGCCAAACAACAATGATGACTGCAACCAAAAAATGGCCGGGCGTTGTGGCGGGCACCTGTAGTCCCAGCTACTTGGGAGGCTGAGGCAGGAGACTCGGATTCAGGAGTTGGAGGTTGCTGTGAGCTATGATGTCATGGCACTCTACCCAGGGGGATAACTTGTGGCTCCATCTAAAAATAAAAAAAAAGAACAAACCGTGTGGGCAGCTTTGGTAACAGTGTTGTGGGTAGCAGGAACAGCAAGTGCAAAGGTCCTGAGGTAGGTGTGTGCCAGATGGAACCAATGCCTTGAGAGTGAGTGTGATGGTCCAAGCACACGATGCAGAACAAGGGACAGGGAATCTAGGACAAAGCCCTGGGAGATACATTTAGGGAGTAGGCAGCAGATAGTGACCCTGGCAGTCAGAGAAGTTGGGGTAGAACTAGGAAATGATAAGGTGTCTCTGAAATCCAGGGAGAAATGACTTTCAAGAAGGGCATGCTCTGTGGAGACTAACAGTAGGAATGGCTAAATGAGGACAAGCATGCGGCAGTGAGACTGGCAAAGTGGAAGGTCAAATGTGAATGTAAGACCACTCCTTGGAGTGAAGACCACTCATTGGCTGTGCAGAGTGAGGGCAGTTTTCCATAGTACCAGCATTGACAAGGGCAAGAAATATCATTGGGTTCCAAATTGTCTAAACCAGAAGGCCTGGAATCCAGTAGTCTTAGGGGTCTGAAATTAAACAGACCTGGGTTAAAATCCTGGGCCCCTATTTAGCTGCTGGGTCATCCTGAGCTGAGGTCCCTTCTACTAAGTCCACTTGCCTCACCTGTAAATATCAGAGCTGCATTCTGTTCATGATGGGAGGTTGCAGTAAGTGCTTAACAAGTATGTTTGCAAAATGCCCAGCACTCATAAATGGAAGCTTTACCTCAAGTAGGCAAGAACCCATCTTATTTTGGGCGGGATAATTTATCAGTTGTGAATAATAATGACAATGGCAGCTACTATTTATGAAATACTTACCATGCCTCAGACACTGTAAAGTGTTTTACAAGCACCATCACCCCCCACTCTGTCCTTGGCTCTCATTCCCTTCCTATATTACATTGGCCTCCTCGTGTCTCCTGATCCTTCCTGCCTCAGGGCCTGTGCACTTGTTGTTCCCTTACCTGGAACCCTTCTCCAGAATATACACATGTTCTCTCCTTCACCTTTTTTTAGGTTTCTGCTTAAATGTCCCCTTCCCTAACCACCCTATTTAAAGTTCACACCCTCCTTCCTCCAAATAGACTATGTATTTTATTTTTCCCCACCTGTTTCTTGTTTGTCTCACCCCGTGGAAGATTCAGCTTCAGGCAGGCAGGCAATTCTGGTTTGTAGTTCACGGTGCCTGGGACATAGTAGACGCTTAATAAATCATTCGATTCTCAGGCTACCTGAGCCCCTTTACACGACGTATTAGGTCCCCACTTTGCAGATGCGGAAGCAAAGTCATTGCTGGAGTTCACATATGGGCAGAACCTGCAGTTTGGTTTGCCCAACTCAGAAGAAAAGACGACT
>NW_003852522.1:4154022-4156168 GCF_000181295.1 Otolemur garnettii
GCCGCAGCCCGCGTCCCTGGGCCCCCCCACCCCCGGCTGGCCCCGGCCGGTTCCCCAGCTCACGCTCGTGCCCCTCAGGGCGGCTGGGTGGCAAGGGACCGAGCGCCCGGCGGCTGGCCAGAGAAGGGACGCGCACGGCTGGCGGCCGTGGGGCATGAGGCGGGGGCGCGATGTCTGTGCCGCTGCTCAAGATCGGGGCCGTGCTGAGCACCATGGCCATGGTCACCAACTGGATGTCGCAGACGCTACCCTCGCTTGTGGGGCTCAACGGCACTGTGTCCCGTGCGGGCGCCTCCGAGAAAATCGTGAGTGGCTGTTGTGCTGGGGGCGCTCCCGGGGGGCGTGGTGTCCGCGCCACTGTAGCCTCCGCCGCAGCCCCTAGGGGCCCCCGCCCGGGTCTCCACCTGCCTGGCGAGCCTGGGTCCGGGGCGTCCTCTCGGGGCTCCGGGGCTCCGGGGCTGGACGCGGAGGCAGGCGAAGGGAGCCCTGGGACGCCTAGCCGGGTTACTGCTATCGTTGATTATTATTATCAATGGTTAGCATGGTTACTGCTATCATTATTATTATTATTAGTGAGCAGTGTCCGAGTGCCAACAACGTCTAGCATGGTTACTGCTATCATTGATTATTATTATTAGTGAGCAGTGTCCGAGTGCCAACAATGTTCCAGGCTCGCCGGCTCTGGTGGTGACAAGGGCTGCAGAATTGAGCCAGGTCCGGGCTGAGTTGGGCGGAGCAGGAGGGTGAGATTGGGGGCCTGGTAGGGACCTTGCCTCTGAAAGGGTGGGAAGGGTCTTGGGCTCTTGAGTGTCCTCACCTTTAGAGTTTCTGCTTGGCTGTGTCTAGGTGTCTTTGAGTAGTTCTGGCTCTGCCTCTCTCTACCTCTCAGTTCTTTCCCCTCTGGTTTGCTTCTCTGGATCTCTTTCTATTTTTGTCTATCCCTGTCTCTGCCTCTGTCTCTGTGACGCTGTCCCTGACTTTGTATCACTTTTTGTCTGGCTCTCTTTTTCTCTCCCCTGCATCCCTGTCCCCTAGCATCCCTCTCCTCATTACCTTCCTCACCCTGTGCTGAGTATTTACCCCCATAAATCGCCCTCCCTGGGAGGCAGACGAGGTTCAGACCGGCTGAAGCTGCTTCCCAAAGGTCCAGGATGGCCTCCGCCTTCCCTTCCCATCCCCCTCCATCGCCTTAATTCTCGGCTTCCCTCCTTTGGGGTAGAAGGGGTGGGGACTACATCGGGTTAGTCAGGATGGTCCTGGTGTCTTGGGGACAGGGGACAGGACTCCTTCACTGCAAAGTTCCCTCAACCTCCAGAAATGACCCTCTCACCTCCCACCCCTCTGGGAGCTCCTCCCCTCTTCAGTCTGTTTGGGGGACTCCTCCTAAAACATGGGCTTGGATTCCTGATGCTCTGGATCTTCTGCCCAACTTACCCAACTTCACCACCCCCTCCCTCCACACACACACAACACACCTGCTTAGCTGCAAATGTCCAACATGCTGATTCTTTCCCACCCCTGGCTAGAAGCAAAGAGGACCTTGCTTCCAAGGGTTGCAGGCAAGTGGTGGGAGGTGACATCTCCTGGGGAGGGGTTGTTATTTGCCCAGCCTAGGTAGTATTGAGCTTGACACGGGTGAGAGCTTTGGGTCCAAATTCTCAGACTTGCAGTCAATGTGTGAAACCATGTCTTTCTGTGTGTCTTTCATGTCAAGTGAGATTATTTGGGTATGTCCTGGTCTGTGTGTGGATGCATGCATTTCCATGTGCGTATGGGGGAATGAGAGAAAAAAGTTTATGTGCATTGGCATCAGGGGGTCCCAGCACCTGTTCCTGTGTGTGAGGGAGCAGCCTGCAGTGAGTGTGGGTGTGTCCCTGAGTGAGCGTGTTTGGGTATGGATGTATCTGATTGTGTATCTGCAATTATATGTCCCTGACTATATCAGTTTACATGTGTTACAGAATTGCATGTGCACATGTGAGTTTGTATACATGATTATGACACAGCCTTTTTGCTGTTGCCATCTGAGGGGGAGAGAGAGATGGTGTCCTATTGAAATCGGAAGACAATGGCTCGGCGCCCATAGCTCAACCGGCTAAGGCGCCAGTCACGTACACCTAAGGTGGCGGGTTCGAATCCCCAGCCC
>NW_003852522.1:4156417-4157854 GCF_000181295.1 Otolemur garnettii
ATCGGAAGACAAATTCTCTTGCCCTGCCATCTATGAAGTGTGAGTCTGTGTACATGTGTGCAGGTGTATAAATAGATGTGGGCATATGGGTATGTCTGGAGAATGTGTACGTAAGTGTGTAAGAGCATGTCTCTGAGTTATGATTGTGTATGTGCATGTATGTGTGCAAGAGTATTTCTGTGTACCTATGAGTGGAGATGTCTTTGTGCTTGCATATAAGTGCAAGTGTGTATTTATGAATGTGTGTGTGCCCTCATATGCATGTGGGTGGGTCCCTGTGTGTACTATGTGTGTTCTATAAGTGTGTATGTGTGTGTGCCCAAACAGACCTGGGCTCTACTCTGGCCCATTCATAGCTAACAGCACCTTGATCCAGTGCTTACATGAAATCCCCCATTGAAAGCTAACAGCACTCTCATCTCTGACTGTAGTCCCTCCTCATTCTCATTCTCACTAGGCCTTACCAAAAGGGCTCTGTGGAATGAGAAGCTAGGGCACTGAGGGTGGAGCTTGGGAGGGGACTGTGACATGAGGGTGCTCAAAAAAGGGTCTTGGGAGTCTGATAGACTGATGTTGGAACCTAGATTTCTACCAGACTTTCTCCATGAGTCTGGCCTGTGACTTCACCACTCTGAGCCAGTTTCCTCATCTATAAAATGGGAACAATAATTGTTACCTCACAAGACTATTGTGGGTAACAGAGAGCTGCTATCTAGATCCCCATCCATCCATCCCTCCATTATTATTCCATGTATCCATCCATTTTTATACCCATCCTTCCATATGACCTGCCATCCCTCTTTCTATCCATTCATTCATCCACCTGTCTATCCACCATTATTCCATCTGTCCATCTATCTTTATACCCATTCTTCCATACATCCATCTCTTCATTCTTCTATCCATCTAACTTTCTTTTTCTTTTCTTTTCTTTTCTTTTCTTTTCTTTTTTTGAGGTAGAGTCTTACTATGTCACCCTTGGTAGAGTGCTATGGCATCATAGCTCACAGCAACCTCGAATTCTTGGGCTCAAGTGATTCTCTTGCCTCAGCCTCTCAAGTAGCTGGGACTACAACAAAAACAACAAGTACAACAAAAAATAGCCTGGCACAATGCCCAGCTATTTTTTGTTGTAGTTGTCATGGTTGTTTAGCAGGCCCAGGCTGGGTTCAAACCCACCAGCCCCAGTATACATGGCCGGTGCCCTAACCACTAAGCTACGGGTACCCAGCCTATCCATCTATGTTTCCATCCATCCATCATCCATCCATTATCCATCATCTGTCTTTTTTTTTTTTTTTGTGACCCAAAGTCTCATTATGTCACCCTCAGTAGAGTGCTGTGGTGTCAAAGCTCACAGCAACTTCAAACTCTTGGGCTTAAGCAGTTCTCTTGCCTCAGTCTCCCAAGTAGCTGGGACTACAGGCTCCGGCTATG
>NW_003852522.1:4158701-4175451 GCF_000181295.1 Otolemur garnettii
AAAAAAAAAGAATTCTGGCCTGCAAGTTACTAGCTATGTGACATTGGGGGGAATTATTTAATCTCTAAACTCCAATTTCCTTATTAGTCAGGAGGATTGAGTCTCCATTAGACTGTAGGATCCAGGAGGACATCTTGTTATTTGGTCACTACTGAATCTAAGGATCTGTTGCATAGTGGGCCTGCAACAAGAAATATTTGTCAAGTGGCCAAATCAACAATCACACCTTTACATGAAAACAAATACCTGTACATAGTAGGTGTTTAGTAAGGAGGGGTGTTTTGTTTACCTTTGTAGCTAAACTTATAATAAATATTTGTCAAGTGTCTAAATCAATTTCACTTTGCTGAGGATTGGGGAGAACAAGTGGAAGTGACTAGGTGCTCAGTAAGGAGGAGTTGTAGGAAAGGGTAGCGCACCAGCATGGGGGAGAGGAGGGGTTCAGGAACCTAAGCAATGTGAATTCCCAAAGTCATGAGGCAGAAAGTTAGATATGGGTGTTTGGTTTAATAAAGGACTTCAGCTGGGCAAGGCGCCTCACGCCTATGATCCCAACACTTTGAGAGGCCAAGGTGGGAAGATCACTTGAGGCCAGGAGTTCAAAACCAACCTGGGCAACATAGTGAGACCCTCCCCTCTCTAAAAAAATAAAAGATGTGGTGGTACATTCTGTAGTCCTAGCTACTTGGGAGGCTAAGGTAGCAGGATCATTTATACTGAGGAGTTCGAAGCTGCGGTGAGCAATGACTGCACCATAGCGCTCCAGCCTGGGTGACAGAGCAAGAACCCTTCTTTTTGAAAGAAAAATAAAACAAAAATTTGAAAATAAAGGACCTCAGTAATATATTCGGGTAAGCCCAAACCCTCAAGTCCTACTTTTCTCTGGCTTCCCCTCCTTAATCCAGAGAAGCAGTTTAACATTGTTGTGGTTAGAGACCATCACTGGGAAGGAAGAGGAAGGAAGCTGCTGCCACTACTGGCCAACCCCCAGCTGTAAACCATCCTTGTGGGGTGGGAGCCTTAGCAAATAGCTTCTCACCTGAGGATCATAAATCCAGAGCCAGACTAAGATCTGTCAGCTCCATTGCCAGCAACTGCCACGTTTCGGGGGCTGGTGTCCGTTGCATGTTATACCTTGCCTATCCCTTCCTGAAGGGCTGGAGGGAAGGAAGGGGAGAGGGGAGAGAATTGTTCTATTTGGAAGGACTCTTTTCCTCATGGGAAAAATGGGGAGGAGTCTGAACAACTATCAGGAAAAGGCTCTTTGAGGAATTTGCCATTTTCTTGACAATTTTCTGGAGAGAGGAAGCCACAAATACCCTGTATCGGTCAAGAGAGTCTGAGCGTGTATGTGGACATTTTTGGCCTGTCGAGGTGGCTCACTTCTGTAATCCAAGCACTTTGGGAGACTGAGGCAGGTGGATTACTTGAGCTCAGGAGTTCGAGACCAGTCTGAACAAGAGTGAGACCCTGTCTCTAGTAGAAATACTAGTAGAAATAGAAGAAAAACAAAACTAGCCGGGCATCATCGTGAGCACCTGTCCAGCTACTCAGGAGGCTGATGCCAGAGGATTGCTTGAGCCCAAGAGTTTGATGTGAGCTATAATGATGCCAGGGCACTGTACCCAGGGTGACAGTGAAGCTAGCTCAAAAAAAAAAAAAAAGAGAGAGAAAGAGAAGCTGAGCAACTCTGCAGTAACAAACAATCTCAAATCTCAGTGGTTTAACACAGCACAGGCTTATTTTTTGCTTCCTGTGTATGTAGCCATCACTGGCTGGTGATGGTGGGATGGCTCTGTCCATGGTGGTCACTCTGGGACCCGAGATGATGGGGGCTGTACCAAATCATAATTATTACAGCAGGAAAAGTGTGTCATGGCAAATACACCAGTGGTTCTTAAAGCTTTGCCTGGGAAGTGGCATATGTTACTTTTCTCATTTCATGGGTCAAAACAAGTCCAATGGCCATGCTGACCTCAAAGAAGATGAGGGCCCTGGGCCACATGAGATGAGTAGCCAAGTATTTGTAAATACTGCTGCACTCTGCCAATCCTTTTGTTTGTTTGTTTGTTTTTCTTTTTGAGACAGAGTCTCAAGCTCTTACCCTGGGTAAAGTGCCGTGGCTTACAGCTCACAGCAACCTCAGACTCTTGGGTTCAAGGAATTCTCTTGCCTCAGCCTCGCAAGTAGCTGGGACTACAGGCACCTGCCACAATGCCTGGCTATTTTGGTTGCAGTTGTCATTGTTGTTTAGCAGGCCTGGGCTGGGCTCGAACCCGCCAACCTCAGTATATGTGGCCGGTGCCATACTCACTGAGCTACAGGCACTGAGCCTCTGCCAATTCTTTGTCTTCTTAACTAAGGAGAGGAAGTCCCAGAGAGGGTGATTCCATTCATTCACTTACTCAACAAATATTCATTGAGCACCTAATATGTGCCAGGCATATCATGGTAAACAAAACAGATGGAAATCCTTGTCCTGCTGGAACTGACATGTTAGGGCTGGGGTGGGGACTAACAAGAATACAGGTATAATATACCCATACTATATCAGGTGGTGGTAAGTGTGCTATAAAGGAACATAGAATAAGGGGCAAGTGAGGGGAACTATTTTAGATTGAGTGGCCTCCCTGAGGAGGTGACATTTCTACAGAGATCTGAAGGAATCAAGGGAGGATAGCCAGAGGTAGAGAATTACAGGTAGAGAGGACAGCAAGTGCAAAGTCCCTGAGGTAGGAATATACTTGAAATGTTGGTGGAACAGTGAGGAGGCCCATGTGGCTGGAGCAGAGTAAGCAAGGGGGAGAGAAGGGGGAGAAGATGAGGGTAGGGGGGTGCTGGGAGGGACCTATACCATGGTGGGGGATGACCTTATAGGGACTTTAGATTTAACTTGCAACTCCTGATACACTCCCTGCCCCTCTTTCCTTCATGGTCACTTTATTCTACTGCACTTTTGACCTTGTACTCTGTATAGTTGACCTATTTATCTTGTTCTCTGATTTCTCCTCAGTATAATGTCATGTCCCTGAGAGTAAAGATTTTTTTTTTTTTTTGAGACAGAGCCTCAAGCTGTCCCCCTGGGTAGACTACCATGGCATCACAGCTCACAGCAACCTCCAACTCCTGGGCTCAAGTGAGTCTCCTGCCTCTGCCTCCCAAGTAGCTGGGACCATAGGCGCCCGCCACAACGCCTGGCTATTTTTTGGTTGCAGCCGGCATTGTTATTTGGTGGGCCCAGGCTGGATTTGAACCCACCACCTTAGGTGTATGTGGCTGGCGCCTTAGCCACTCGAGCCACAGGTGCCGAGCCGAGAGTAAAGATTTTTTAAAACTGGTTTTTGTTGACTTTTACTAGCCCAGGACCTAGCACATAGTAGGTATTCAATAAATCCTTAGGAATGAATAAATTGATGACTGAATGGGTTGCTATGGAGGGTTCTGAGCAGAGAGAGGACAAGACTTTACTTGGGATTCACAGTCATCCTTCTGGCCCCTTTGGGAAGGGCAGATTGGCGAGGGAGCCTCAGGGGAGCAAAGAGGCCAGGACAGAGATGATTGTACTCATCCAGGTGAGTGATGATGGAGTCTTAGACAAGGGCAAGGGTCAAAGAGGTGGAGAGAAATACGTAGATTCACTCAGTGCTCCACCAAGGTGAGAGTATCCCTTGAATTCAGGAGTTCGAGACCAGCCTGAGCAAGAGCAAGAACCCATCTCTTCTAAAAATAAAAAATTTATCCAGGAGTTGTAGGCACCTATAGTCCTAGTTACTTGGGAGGCTGAGGCAGGAGAATCACTTGAACCCGGAAGCTGGAGGTTGCTATAAGCTAGGCTAACACCATGGCACTTTAGCCTGGGTAACAGAGTGAGATCACTTGAACCCAGGAGTTGGAGGTTGCTATAAGCTAGGCTAACACCATGGCACTCTAGCCTGGGTAACAGAGTGAGACTCTGTCTCAAAAAAAGAAAAAAAAAAATTCTGGATTAGACCCACACGTACCGTCTCCATCTGTTCCCACTGTGGACTTTGGCTTCTGCTCAAACACTTTAACCACCTTAACAAATATTTCTTTTCTTTCTATCTTTTTTTAGGGGTGAGGATAGAATCTTATTTTGTCACCCTCGGTAGAGTGCCATGGCATCATAGCTCACAGCAACCTCACACTCTTGGGCTTCAAACAATCCTCTTACCTCAGCCTCCCGAGTAACTGGGACTACAGGCGCCTACCACGATGCCTGGCTATTTTTAGAGGGTCTTGCTCTTGCTTAGGCTGGGTAAAGAAATATTTCTTGAGCACCTACTTTGTGGTAGGAAGGGTAATAGGCTATGGATATAAAGATGAACAAGGTCCCTGACTTCAATTAGATCATAGTCTCATTAATAGTACTTAGGACATGCATGATAGGCATGGTGATAGGGATATTTCTGGAGTATTGTAGGGGCACAGAGCAGGAGAACCAAAACCAGCCGGGGTGTGATGTGTGATGTTTCCCAGAAGAGGTGATGCCGAAACTGAATCTTTTTTTTTTTTTTCTTTTTTGAGATAGGGTCTTGCTCTGTTTCTCAGGCTAGAGTGTGGTGGCAACATCATAGCCTCCAACACCTGGGCTCAGTTTGCTTCTCCTGCCTCCACCTCCCAAGTAACTGAGGCTACTGGTGCACACCAGCACACCCAGCTAATTTTTCTACTTTTTGGTAGAGATGGGGTTCTAATTCTTCCTCGGGTTGGTCTTGTGGCCTCAAGTGATCCTCTCTCCTCTGCCTCCCTAAATGCTGGGATTATAGGTGTGAAGTAATTTATGCCTGGCCTTAAACTGAGTCTTTTTTGTTTTTGAGAAAGAGTCTTACTAGTCAACCTCGATAGAGTGTCGGGGAGTCATAGCTCACAGCAACCTCCAATTCTTGGGCTTAAGCGATTCTGTTGCCTCAGCTTCCCAAGTAACTGGGACTACAGGCGCCTGCCACAATGCCTGGCTATTTTTTTTGTTGTAGTTGTCATTGTTGCCAGGCCAGGTTCAAACCTGCCAGCCTTGGTGAATGTGGCCGGCGCCCTAACCACTGTGCTATGGGCCCCAAGCCTAAATTGAGGCTTAAAGTCAAGAAGAAATTGAATGGGATGAAGGCAGAATAAGAACATTCCAGACAGAAGGAACAATGTGCACAGTGGCTCATAGGCAAAGAGCGTCCAGCATCCTCATGGGTGTGGAGAGACTGTAAGTGGTCAGAGTTTCTGAGAAGAGTGCAGAAGTGGCCCAAGAGGCCAGCAGGGTCCAGGGCACAAAGCAATTTGGCCTGAGGTGCTTGTACTTCATCCTGAGTGTCAGAGGATGGGAGCCTTATGGCAGGAAAAGAATACAAGGCTGCCCATTACATTTTTCAAGAGACCTGGTTGTTAGAAAATCCTTCTCACTTGTGAGTTTGATATCTGCCTGCATTTAATTTGTATCCAACTCACTGGGCTGGGCAAGGAAGAAAAGCAGCCATGTAGGGGAGGCCCAGATACTTTGGAAGAGTTCATGTTGTAGGGCAGTGGGGGCAGCTGGAAGGAAACTGAGGCCGTGGAGGTCAGGAAGGTCCACCCATAGCTGCCTTGGTTCTCAGTCTTTGTCTCTATCTCAGCTTCTGTGCCTCTCTATTTTTAAGCTCCGTCTTGCCCTCCTTATCTCTGTCTCATTAGATGTCTTTTTTTTCTGCCTCTTTCTGTCTTAACTGTGCATCCACAAAACATAGTAGATGCTCAATAAATGTTTGTTGAGTGACTGTCCGTGATTATCTCTGCGTCCATGTCTAGATGTTTTGTCTCATCTCTGTCTCTCTGTCTTGTCTCTCTCTGGCTCTCTGCTGTCTCTCTCTACATCTTATCTCTATCTCTGTTTTATCTCTCTCAGTATGTCCCTGTCCTTTTCACTGTCTATTTGGGTCTTTTGTCTCTATTATCTGTATCATCTCTGAACCTTGGTGTCTCTGTCTCCATATATCTTTCATTGTCTGTCTTACTGTCTATGCCTAAATGTCTGTCTGTCTTCTCTCTCTTACTAGGATTCTGTCTCTGTAGCGCCATAGGACCTGGCTGGGAATGCTGGGGAACAGACTAGAATTCTTGGACCTGAGAGGCCTCCTGAGCCAGGACCCATGTTGAATGTTAGGCAGGAGTGGGTGAGGGTGACAGAACAAACCAGACCAGCACAAGTCCCTGAAGGCCCTCAGAGAAGGGCCTGGGGTGTCTTACCACCTCTGGGGAAGCTGAGGATGGGGGTCAGGTTTGATGAGAGGTGGAGGGGACCCCCCTGCCCCTCTCTCCCTGCACCGTTTCTCTCCCTGTTCCCCCACTGCCACACAGGAGGGTGTCCCTCTAGGACCCAGGCCCTAGTCCTAGCTCTGAAATGGAACAGCTGTCTGGGCTGCAGCTGCAGCAGCTCATTTTGAACAAGGGAGATGATTGCAGGAGTGATGGGGGAGGGAGCGGGAAGGGAGGGGAGGGTAGCTGAGGCCAAAGAGGAATCAACTTGATTGTTGCTGCTGCTGCAGGCAGGGGATGGTTTGCCCAAGAGATGGGGAGGCCAGGCAAGGTGGGAAAAGGCAAAGGGAGGTTTGTCTACCCAGCCACGGGTCTATCTGTCCCTACTTCTGGTTTTCCCTGTTGTGAAGTTTCGCTGCCTGTCTGCCTGTGTCTCTCTCTTTGCGTATTTCTGAGCCTGAATCTCTAACTCTGCATTCCCACCCCTCTGTACTGCCTGTTGGTCGGCAACTGCTGTGTATCTCAGTTGCCCCTTCTCTCCCTGCCTGGTTTTGCCACCTCCATCTCTGTATCTCTGAGCCTTCCTGCCTGTCATTACCAGAAGCACAGCTGAGGTTCCAGCAGCCCTCGGGAGCATTCTTTCTTGTCTTGTCATTTCTGCAGTAGATACTCAGGAGCTGGAAACATATAGAGGCGACAAATTCCCAGGGAACAATGGAATTGTGTCCTTCAATAAAGGGATATTTGCAAAGATATCTCAATTAGGACTAATTAATTAAGCTAGCCACTTCTCCTGCCCTCTCCCCTGCCCTGCATTCCCGCAGCCTCCTGGGAGTGAATCTGCCAATGAGCAGCTGGCAGAGCCTGGTGCTCTGACGGCTTTCGATGTTTAATTTATAACAGCCTTCTCCCTGCTGTCCCATCAATCCATCTGGAAGGGCAAGGTGACTATGGGTGTGTAGACTCTTCCAGAAGCTGGAAAACTGCCTGGCCTCCCAAAACACGCTCAGGCATGTGCACGAGTGTTGGAACCTGCCCTTGCGTGTCGGGGTTGTAGTGTGTTTGAGTGTGTCTTCACGTCAGAGGAATCTGATCTGATGGCCACTGGGCGTGCCTGAGTTTATGGAACATGTTGGAGTGGGTAACCCATCCCTTGTGTGGGGAATGTCTGCACAATGGCCAAGCGACACACATCCCTGCGTGTGTCCAGATGCAGAGGGGCATCTGGAACACATCTAAGGGTGTGGTGTGTGTTGGGGATGGTCACCGCATGGCTACTGGGTCAGACTATGAAAACCTATACTTACAGGTAAAGCACCTCTTCTCAAGGGCATGGCTAGGTAGATCTTGGCAGGGTCAGCAGAGACAGGACAGGATCTACAGCAGGGGTCCTCAGACTTTTTAAACAGGGGGCCAGTTCACTGTCCCTCAGACCAGTGGAGGGCCAGACTGCAGGCCCCGGGTTGAGTCGGTTGCTAAGCAAGACAGGCAGTGGCGGAAAAACACTGGTGGGCTGGATAAATGTCCTAGGCGGGCTGCATGTGGCCCGCCAACCGTAGTTTGAGGACACCTGATCTATAGCTTCTAGGAGGAACTTCTTGGGGCACCCCACCCATTGAATCTCTCCAGCCCCTTCAGCATTGGGGAGGCTCACTCAAGAGGGCTGAGTTCCAACTTTTTTTTTTCTTTTTTTGTTTTACTTTTTCGCCCTCGGTAGAGTGCTGTGGCGTCACACAGCTCATAGCAACCTCCAACTCCTGGGCTTGGGTGATTCTCTTGCCTCCGCCTCCTGAGTAGGTGGGACTACAGGTGCCCACCACAACGCCCGGCTATGTTTTTGTTGGAGTTTGGCTGGGGTCGGGTTTGAACCCGCCACCCTCAGTATATGGGGCCGGTGCCCTACCCACTGAGCCACAGGTGCTGCCCTGAGTTCCAACTTTTGATGTAATATTTGCTTTTATGTCTTCTATGGCTTCCCTGCCCCAGTGCACAGCTTCATGGTCCCAGTTTCCCCATTGCTCCATCCCTACCAGGCCTCTCAGGATCATATCTCAACCCCACACAGAAGAGCTGCCTGTGCAGAGGGAAAGTGTTGCTTCTCAAATTTTACTCTCTGGGTATGAAGCCCTCAGTATAATGCTCAGACTGGGATTGGGGCCCCTCAGGGATGGGATTCAATCTTTGCATAAAGACAGGTCTAATCATGCAACCCTCAGTCTAATGTCCAACATGGTAATATAATGACAAGTCTGGTTCTATAGCCCTTAGTGTGATACTAGAACAATGTTAGGGACATAAACATATCTTGAAATGTGACGTAGGGGCTTAGCACCCATAGCTTAGTGGTTAGGGTGCTGGCCACATACACCTGAGCTGGTGGGTTGGAATCCAGCCTGGGCCCGCCAAACAATAATGATAACTACAACAACAAGATAGCTGGGTGTTGTGGCAAGCGCCTGTAGTCCCAGCTACATGGGAGGCTTAGACAAGAGAATCGCTTAAGACCAAGAGTTTGAGGTTGCTGTGAGCTGTGACACCACGGCACTCTATCAAGGGTGACATAGTGAGACTCTGTCTCAAAAAAAAAAAAAAAAGAAAGAAATGTGATTTAGGTTCTCCAGATAGATGCTGGCTGGGAGATTTGGCATAGTGAGGAAGGGGGGTAGGGAATTTGTTGGCCGGGCACAGTGGCTCACGCCTGTAATCCCAGCACTCTGGGGTGCCAAGGTGGGTGGATTGCCTGAGCTCAGGAGTTCAAGACCAGCCTGAGTGAGATCCCATATCTAAAAATAGCTGGGGCTCGGCGCCTGTGGCTCAAGCGGCTAAGGCGCCAGCCACATACACCTAAGGTGGCGGGTTCAAATCCAGCCCAGGCCTGGCAAGCAACAATGATGGCTGCAACCAAAAAATAGCCAGGTGTTGTGGCGGGTGCCTGTGGTCCCAGCTACTTGGGAGGCTGAGGCAGGAGACTCGCTTGAGCCCAGGCGTTGGAGGTTGCTGTGAGCTGCAATGCCACAGCACTCTATCCAGGGGGACAGCTTGAGGCTCTGTCTCAAAAAAAAATAAAAAATAAAAAATAAAAATAGCTGGGCATTGTGGTGGGGCCTATAGTCCTAGCTACTTGGGAGGCTAAGGCAAGAGGATCACTTGAGCCCTGGAGTTTGGGGTTGCTGTGAGCTATGATGCCACAGCACTCTATCTAGGATAACAAGGTTAGATCCTGTTTCAAAAAAGAAAGATAGGGAATTTGCTTATTCTTGTGAGTGCATTCTCTGGCTATTCTAGGAATCTAGTATTCCCCAATCCTGTTGGTAAAGGCTGGCTCATTAGCCCTTGTAAGGGCCACATGACCTCAGCAGGATACCAGGCTTATTAGTAAAGCATAAGTTCTGCAGGAATATTTCAGGTCTGACTGCAATGCTGATGAGTAGGCTGAAGAGACCTAAGAGGGCAGCTGACATATGTAAACAGATGTCAGTTCCTAATGAGGGGAGACAAATATTCATGGATACAGGCAAGAGGACACTAATGGATGTGGAGAATTATACATGGAAGAATACAGATGTTCTTGAATAGACACAGATGTATAACATGTTTATGGCTTCTGGATGGACATACATGTATATGTCCAGGTGTCTGTGGCTGTCCAGGAGTGCATACAGATGGCCATGGGTGTTTATGGGCAGATGTCCACCTGTGTGACAGGCTCACATGTGGCGGAACAGTATGCAGGTTTGAGCATGTGCTCCTACATGCATTGCTAAAGAGTGGCATATATGGCTCAGCACCTGTAGCTCAAGCAGCTAAGGCGCCAGCCACATATACCAGAGCTGGCAGCTTCAAATCCAGCCTGGGCCTGCCAAACGACAATGACAACTGCAACCAAAAAATAGCTGGGCGTTGTGGTGGGTGCCTGTAGTCCCAGCTACTTGGGAGGCTGAGGCAAGAGAATCGCTTAAGCCTAGGAGTTGGAGGTTGCTGTGAGCTGTGACGCCGCAGCATTCAACCCAGGGCGACAGAGTGAGACTCCGTCTCAAACAAAATAAAACAAAACAAAAAAAGAGTGGCATATATACAGGAATAATCAAGGATAGAGAGCTAGGCACAGTGGCTCAAAACTGTAATCATAGCACTTTGCGAGGCTGAGGCAAGAAGATCACTTGAGGCCAGGAGGTCAAGACCAACCTGGGCAGCATAGTGAGACCCTACCACTAAAAAAAAAAAAAAAAAATTTTTTTTTTTTTTTTGGCCAGGGCCAGGTTTGAACATGTCACCTCTGGTATATGGGGCCAGTCTCCTACTCCTTTGAGTCACAGGCACCACCCTGCAAAAATTTTTTTAAATTAGCTGCATGTGATGGTGGGCTCCTTTAGTCCTAGCTCCTCAGGAGGCTGAGGCAGGAGAATATCTGAAGCCCAGGAGTTTGAGGTTGAAGTGAGCTATGATGACACCATTCTAGCCCAGGTGACAGAGTGAGATCCTGTCTTAAAAAAACAAAAGCAAAAAACCCCCCAAAACAAAAAGAAAGATTGGTGAAGGAGGCAGGGCTCAGGGCTTTGTATTCCTGGGTGGCTTTACTGAGTACTCGCTCTCTGTCAGCCAGGCAGTGTCTGAGTACTTGGTAAAATATCATTACCATCATGAATATTCCCCTTGCAGTGCAGGGAGATCTTTATGTCTTGTTTTCCAGCTTTTTCTTGCGTGCTGTGACTGTGCTTGTGTCCACTGTGGTGTGTTCCTCCAGCCTTACAACTCCATCCATTTCTCTCCTCTTCTGACGAGGCTTGAGAGAGTTAATCCTTTAAAGTCACCCCTCCCCCACTTCCCAGGTTTCCTCTCTCACCAGTTGATGCTTCCCTGACACCTCTCTTCATTCTCATTTTCCTCCTGTCAGCCTGGGAGTGGATGGGTGGCAGGGAGGCTTTTTGGAATAGAAAGTGTTCTGGTTGGCCCAAGGAAATAGGAGGTTTATATAAGGAATGCAGAGAATCTCACAAAATCCAGTAGCTGGGGCTCCAGGGGACTTGCACAGCCATCATTCATTCATCCATTAATTCATTCACTCACTTATCAATTCAGTTAACAAATATTTATTACACATCTACTATGTGCCAGGTAGATAAGACACAAGGTACTTGTTTTAATGGAGCTGACATTTTGCTGGGAAGAGACCAACAACAAACAAATAAACAAGAAATTATTGCCTAGTGTGGTGGCTCATCCAGTGCTTTGGGGGTCTGAGGCAGGAGGATCACTTGGTGCCAGGAGTTTGAGACCAGCCTGGTAACATAACAAGACCCCACCTCTATGAAAAATTAGCTGGACATCGTGGCATACATCTATAGTCCCAGCTAGTTAGTAGGCTGAGGCAGGAACACCACTTGAGCCCAGAAGTTCAAGACCAGCCTGGGCAACTACATAAGACCTCATCTCAAAAAAAAAAAAAAAAAATTTAAAAATTAGCTGGGCATGATGGTGTGCACCTGTTGTCCCAGCTACTCAAGAGACTGAAGAAGGAGGATCACTTGAGCCCAGGAGTTCAAGGCCTCAGTGAGCTGTGATGAAGCCAATGCACTCCAGCCTGGGCAAGACTGGAGAGAACCTATCTCTTAAAAAAACAAACAAATAAAAAACCACATAGAAGAGAAACTCATTTCAATTTAAGTTGGAAGGAGGGGGAACAAGGGGCAGAAAGAAGGAGGGGGGCTTTCAGGTACTCCCACTTAATGGGCACAATGTAGGGGTGTATGGCATACCTTTTGTTGTGTTTTTGTTTGTTTGTTTTGTTTTGTTTTTGAGACAGAGCCTCAAGCTGTCACCCTGGGTAGAGTGCTGTGGCATCACAGCTCACAGCAACCTCCAACTCCTGGGCTTAATCTATTCTCTTGCCTCGGCCTCCTAGTAGCTGAAACTACAGACACCTGCCACAACACCTGGCTATTTTTGGTTGTAGCCGTTATTGCTGTTTGGCAGGCCCAGGCTGGATTTGAACCTGCCAGCTCTGGTGTATGTGGCTGGCGTCTTAGCCGCTTAAGCTACAGGTACCAAACCTGGCGTACCTTTTGGGTGCAGGACACAACTGCAAAAGGGACTCTACCTAACACATTCAAATATTGTGATCTGGTTGTTTGTACCCTCACATTAACCTGAAATAAAAAATAAAAGGAATAGGAAAGAAATTATCATCTGGTCACATGTGCAGCTCAGAATTGAACAGGTTGAGAATGGTGGTGGAGTGAATGCTACCTGAAATTCAGGGTCCTGGTGAGGCATCTCTGGGGGCCAGAACAGCTAAAGTTCTTGCATCTCTGTTCTCCACCCCCACCTGCTCCACCTGTACTCTGGAGTCTCTTTGTTTCCGTACCTTTACATCCTCTGCTCATGACTGGGTTTCTGCAGCTTCCACCCACCCTGGACCTTTAGTTCCACGGACTTGCACATTTTAACCACCTTTGACTCTCTGTTCCAAGTCAGTCTCCCTGGGCTGGAGAATTTGGCAGTTTCAGCTTCTTCCTGGAATCCACACATTGTACAGTTAGCTGACTTTGGACACCTAGGTTGCCTGGAAACTCATGATTATGGAGGTCTTCCCCTCAGAAGGGAGTTACAGGTAGGAGCATTCTCTTTGGAAGGGGCCCTGAGGGTGGAGGCAACAAGAGAGAAAGTTATTCATTCATTCAGTCAACAAAAGTTGTGATTGGGCCCGGTGTGGTGGCTCATGCCTGTAATCCTAGCACTCTAGGAGGCCGAGTTGGGTGTATTGCTTAAGCTCAGGAGTTTGAGACCAGCCTGAGCAAAAGCGAGACCCCGTCTCTACTAAAAAAAAAGGAGGCAAGAGGATCTCTTGAGCCCAAGAGTTGGAGGTTGCTGTGAGCTATGATACTATGGCACTCTATACAGGGTAAAAGCTTGAGATTCTGTCTCAAAAAATAGAAAAGTTGTGATTGGATGCCTAGAGTTTCAGGCTCTGTTGTAAATACTGAGGCTCAGCTAAGAATATGACCTCAGGGCTCGGCACCTGTGGCTCAAGCGGCTAAGGCGGCAGCCACATACACCTAAGGTGGCAGGTTCGAATCCCCAGCCCGGGCCCGCCAAACAACAATGACGGCTGCAACCAAAAAATAGCCGGGCGTTGTGGCGGGCGCCTGTGGTCCCAGCTACTTGGGAGGCTGAGGCAAGAAAATCACTTAAATCCAAGAGTTTAAGGTTGCTGCGAGCTGTGATGCCACGGCACTCTACCCAGGGGGGCAGCTTGAGGCTCTGTCTCAAAAAAAAAAAAAAAAGAATATGACCTCAGTCTTTTTTGCAGTGTGAATATTATACTGGAGACATAATAACATGTAACTAATAAATAAACATATTTGTTTTGGTTAGATAAGTGCTGTAAAGAAAATAACAGATAGCAAAGAGTATGAGGAGGGAAGCCTCATTATGTTGGAAAGAACTGGGAGAAAGGCATTCTGGGAGACAGAACTGTACATGCAAGGGCCCTGAGGTGGAACAAGTTTGGTGTGTTCTGGAAAGAAAAAGCCCGTGAGGGGGAGCGGATGAGGTTGAAGAAGTCGGCAAGGTGCACTACATCTACTGCATTATTGGTGGTTTTCCGGTTTTGTTTTGTTTCATTTTGTTTTTGAGACAGTTTCACCCTGTTGTCCAACCCGGAATGCAGTAGAGAGATCATAGCTTGCTGCAACCTCAAACTCCTGGTCTCAAGCAATCCTCCTGCCTCAGCCAGTCAAGTACCTGGGACTACAGGGGCATGTGACCACGTGTAGCTAATGTTAAAATTTTTGTTGTAGAGATGGAGTCTCACAATGTTGTCCAGGCTAGTCTCAAACTCCTGGGCTCAAGAGATCCTCCCACTCTGGCCTCCCAAAGGGCCAGGAATATAGGGATGAGCTGCTACACCTGGCTATTGTTGGGTTTTGTTCTATTTAAATAAAAGGTGGTTGGGAAGGTGGCTCAAGCCTGTAATCCTAACATTCTGGGAGGCTGAGGCAAGAAGGATCCCTTGAGCTCAGAAGTTTGAGATCAACCTGAGCAAGAGCGAGACCCCGTCTCTACTAAAAACTATCCAGGCATTGTGGTGGGCACCTGTTGTTCTAGCTTGTTGGGACCCTGAGGCAAGAGGATTGCCTAAGCCCAGCACTTTGAGGTTGCTGTGAGCTATGATGACACCATGGCCCTCTACCTGGGCAACAGAGTGAGACTCTGTCTTAAAAATAAATACATAAATGCAGTGAGAAGGTGCTAGATGATTTAGAGCAGGGAGGAACCTCCTGATCTAATTCACACTGTTTAAAGATCTCTCTAGCTATTGTTCGGGGAATGGATTCCAGAAGGGAAGAGGGGAAGCAGGAAGACCAGGGAGGAGATGTGACTGTAGCAGCCCAGGCAAGACCCAGTCTTGTCTGGTCCAGGACAGAGGCAGCTGGGATGGTGAGAAGTAGGCAGATTGGCACCAGGCTTGGCATTAGAGCCATCAAGACTTGCTGATGGAACAGACATGAGGAAATAGGGAAAGGGAAACAGTGTGGTGGCCAGAGAGAATCCTGAGGTCTAGGCAAAGGAGAATTTCTTTCTCTTCTCTTTTCTTTTCTTTTTTTATCTTTTTTTTTTTTTTCTTGAGACACGGTCTTTGTTGTGTCACCCAGGCTGAAATGCAGTGGTGTGATCATAGCTCACTGCAGCCTCTAACACTTAGCCTCAGTCAATCCTTCTGCTTCAGCCACCCAAGCAGCTGGGACTAGAGATGCACACCACATGCTCAGGTAATTTTTCTTAGATTTTTGTAGAGAAAGTGTCTCACTATGTTGCCCAGGCTGATCTTGAACTCCTGACCTGGGATTATAGGTGCAAGCCACCGTGCCCAGCTGGAGAGAATTTCCAAAAGACAAGGTAGGGCAGATACAAGACAGATTACCCTGCTTCATTATTTTTTTTTTTTAGAGACAGAGTCTCATTTTGTCGCCCTCGCTAGAGTTCTGTGGCTTCACAGCTCACAGCAACCTCCAACTCCTGAGCCTAGGCAATTCTCTTGCCTCAGCCTCCTGAGTAGCTGGGACTACAGGTGCCTGTCACAACGCCTGGCTATTTTTTGTTGCAGTTTGGCTGGGGCCGGGTTTGAATTCGCCACCCTTGGTGTATGGGACCAACACCCTACTCATTGAGCCACAGGTGCCATCCCACCCTGCTGCCTCTTAATAGCTATGGAGTAACAATGGCCTGAACACCCTTCTGTGCTCCATGGAAAGCCGGTGTCTTCCTGAGGTTTCTGTGACTCTGTGAAAGGGATTGGTCACCCTTGCTTCTGACTTCCTGCTTCTGTTGAATTATTATTCCTCACTTGGCATCTTGTGCCCTTGGGTCTTTGCTCTGACCTTTACTAAGACCAGGAGGGAGCTAAGTCCCTGGGGTCATGAGGAACCTCAAATGCCAAGCCAAGTCACTCAGACTTGGGCACTGAAAACAGCGGAGCCATTTATCCATTTATGTATATATTTATTCAACAAGTATTTGGGGGGACTTCTTATGTGCCTATTATGGGAGAAAGATGGTGAACCAACAGACACTGGCACATGAAGCTAGTGCAAAATGGAGAGACCAGTAGTGATTACGCATTTAGCAAATAAATATAAATGGCAGTGTGATAACAGCTTTGAAGAAAAGATCTTTGGTGCTCAAGAGCTTTTAATAAGGAGTTTTGATCTAATTTGGAAAAGTCAGAGGAAACAAGACCTGAGATGTGACACTGAGAGGGAGGGGTGCTCTGAACAGAGGGAATTGCTTGTGGAAAGGCCCTGGGGTGAAATGAAGGATAGAAAGTATGGCTGACTAAAAAAGACCTTAGAGGACTGGGCAGGGTGACTCATGCCTATAATTCCAGCACTTTGGGAGGCTGAGGCAGGAGGATCACTTGAGCCCAGGAGTTTGAGGCCAACCTGGGCAACACAGTAAGACCCTATCTCTACAAAATTTTTCTTTAATTAGCCAGATGTGGTGGCGAGTGAGAGACCTTGTCTTTGAAAAAAAGAATACCAGAAAGTTTTTGCGTGGGAAGACAGTACAGGATGAAAGCAGAGAGATAAGAAAAAGGGAGACCCACAGGCATGTGGCCATGTTAAGGAGTTTTATCTATATCCTAAGAATCCACCAATAAGGTTTTGGCTGGGAGGATGATATGATCACATGTGCATCCTCAAGTTTCCCTTGAGGCTCCCATGTATAGATTGATTGGTAAGGAAAAAAAGTACATTGAAGTAGACCAGATAGACTTTCTGGGTTGTGAGGATGGCTTTGCCATTGAATAGTGATAGAGGTAGAGAACCATGTGTGAAATTTAAAGGTATTTATGTGTTAAAGTCAACCAGACTCAGTGAGGGAATGGAAATGGAGGTGAGGGTAATGCTCGGGTGTCTGACTCCCTGACCTGACAGGATGGAAATGCTGACACAGGAGTTATTAGACGAGAACGAGATTGAAGAGAGATCTTGCATTTTTTTTTTTTTTT
>NW_003852522.1:4175652-4177831 GCF_000181295.1 Otolemur garnettii
CCACCTTAGGTGTATGTGGCTGGCGCCCTAGCCGCTTGAGCCACAGGCGCCGAGCCTTGCATTTTGTTTTGAACATGTTAGAATTGAGGCGCTTCAGAGATGTTGGCAGGGGAGTCCAAAATCCTATAATATATGCATTTAGATGGCGATGGACTCTGGGAAGGGTAAGAATTCTCAGAGAAGGAGAGAGGGAGAAAGAGAGAGCCCAAGGTTAAGTCTAGAGCAGAGTTCTTCACTGGGGGTAGGGGGTTTGATTTTGTCCCCAAGGCACACTTGGCGATGTCTGGATACACTTTGTTCTTACAACTGAAGGGATGGGGTGCTACTGTCACCTAGTGGATGGAAGGCAAGGATGCTGTTAAGTATCCTACAGTGCACAAAATTGAGTTAGCTGTCCACAAATATCAACAGTATTGAGTTTGAGAAACCTTAGTCTAGGAGAACATGTAGTGGCCAAGTGGAGGAAGATAAGTCTGAAAAGGAGAGAGAGCAAGGTAGGAGGGAACCATGTGAGCCTGTGTCATGGCAGCCATGAGAAGGATATCAAGAAAGATGCAGCAGTCAACAGAGTCAGATCCTGCCAAGAGGTCAAGAAAAATGCCAGGCTGAAATCATCTGTTGAATTTAGATACATGGAGGCCATTGGTGGAATTCTGCAAGAGCTGTATTGACAGTACAATGGGGACAGAAACTCAGTTGTCCTTTTAGGACCAGTCTGAGAAGAGAGGAAATAGAGGCAGTGAGTGTAGACAAGTGAGAAGAGGAGAGAAATAGGCAGCTGAGGCCGGGCGCGGTGGCTCATGCCTATAATCCTAGCACTCTGGGAGGCCAAGGCTGGTGGGTTGCCTGAACTCACAGGTTCAAGACCAGCCTGGGCAAAAGTAAGACTCCCATCTCTAAAAATAGCCAGGCATTGTGGCCAGCACCTGTAGTCCCAGCTACTCGGGAGGCTGCGGCAAGAGAATCACTTGAGCCCAAGAGTTGGAGGTTGCTGTGAGCTGTGCATCATGGCACTCTACTATCTCAAAAAGAAAAACAAAGAAGAAGAAAAAGTAGTAGGCAGCTGAGAAGAGAAAGAGAAGAGAAGGAGGCAGAAGGGTCAAGTAAGGTATGAAATCAATGAGAGGCCTACAGGGTGGTTCATGCCTATAATATTAGCACTTTGGGAGGGTGAGATGGCAGGATTGCTTGAGGAAAGGAGTTTGAGATCAGCCTGGGTAACACAGTGAGACCCCAACTCTACAAAAAAAATTGTAAAATTAGCTGGGTGTGGTGGCATGTACCTATAGTCCCAGCTACAGGCTGAGTAAGGAGGATCACTTGAGTCCCAGAATTTGAGGTTACAGTGAGCTCTGGGTGAGCTAGACTGGGTGACAGAGTGAGACACTGTCTCAAAAAAAACAAAAACAACAACAAAAAAACCCAACTGATAAGAATGTTCTGCTTGGGGGAGGATGGGTGAAGGGGGAGGATTACAGGGATCACGCCTATGATTTATCTTATAAGGGTACATGTGAATCTTTCTTAATGGGGATTATAAATGTCTTAACACAACAACTATAAGAATGACATGAAGGCTATGTTGGCCAACTGGATGAAAGTAATTCAAATTGTATATGGAAACAACACACTGTACCCCATGATAGTATTAATGTGCACAAACATGATTTAACAATAAAAATTTTAAAAAGAATGTTCTGCTTGAGAGGGAAAGGTTGAATATACAGATAATAATAGGATTTTGACTACACAAGATTCCCAAGAAGGCAGAAGGGGAACCAAAGCAAGAATGACCTCAAGAACTTTAGGAGAATGGATGGCTCCTCCATTGTAACAAGAGGTAAGGGACCAGGATGGGACAAAACTTGGTAAATTGTGACAAGGGAGAAGGGAGATTCCATTTTATGGCACTTTGTTCCTCTGGGAGAGGGAAGGTTGTAGGTGACGGAAGCTTTTGAGCTTTACTGTTTAGCATATGATGTCTGGATATTGTGTACTGGCTTTTCCCCTGGGATATATCTATGAGGAACACCCTCTTCAGTGTTCCCTCTGAACTCTCCACCTGAGATCTGGCACCTGAGCCTAGGAGAGCTCAGATGGAGGGATGTCATAACTCCAATATCTATGAAGTAAGTTATGATGAGTTCTCATAAAGACCCCAACTCATGGCTCGGCGCCT
>NW_003852522.1:4178476-4187172 GCF_000181295.1 Otolemur garnettii
TTTTTTTTTTTTTAGAGACAAAGTCTCACTGTGTCACCCTCACTAGAGTGCTGTGGCATCACAGCTCACAGCAACCTCCAGCTCCTGGGCCCAGGCGATTCTCTTGCCTCAGCCTCCGGAGTAGCTGGGACTACAGGTGCTTGCCACAATGCCCAGCTATTTTTTTGTTGCAGTTTGGTGGGGGATGGGTTTGAACCTGCCACCCTCAATATATGAGGCCGGCACCCTACTCACTGAGCCACAGGCGCCGCCCCCACAAAATCCACTTTAATGAATTTTAGATAATGGCATCAGGAAGGTAACAATTCCTTACACTCATGAATCCCAGGACACACTGATCATTTGCAGTGGGCATTCATCCAAGAGGCCCTGAGCATTTGGGGGGAAGTGCTCTATGAATGAGAAGAAATGTAGGAAAAGAGGAAGCTTCTGCTATGGATTTTACACCTGTTTGTGAAAGTTCAACTAGGGCAGGGTGGACCCAGGCCGTAAGATAGACCAGGCTCAGCTCAGGTCCCAAGATGGGAGATTAATTCAAATCCTGGGACTGAACAGATATGTACCTCTGAGGTCTTAAGATACTCCATAGTTTGACTCTGTGGCAGGCTGTGGTAGAGCTCAACCCCTGGCCAGACAAAGGCTGAATTTGAGTCTAAAGATAGACCAAAGACAAACCCAGTTCTGGGAGATACAGGAGACCAGGACCAATGCAAGTCCTGGGTAGATTAGGGCTATACTATACATAGGAGATAGACAAGGGTAAATCCAGCTACTGAGATAGACCAGGGTTGAACCCAAGTCCTGAGGTAGACCATAGCTCAACACATCGTGAGATGATCAGAGCAGAATCTATGAAGACAGAATCAGCTTATCTTGGGAAGCTGAGAGAGAACAGGTTTATCCTTTCTACTGGTTGAGTGCTTCTGGGCACTTATGTCCATGCAAATGACTTGAAATGTCCCAGGACTAATGAGGGGCATTATTTTCCAATGCCAGGTCATCCTAGGACCCAAGATTAAGCCTTCAAAGGCCCTTGAACTTGGAAACATGCTCAAGTGAGCCAAAAGCATTGGGGATGCCTAGGGATCCCCAATGGATGGGTGGCCATCCTTCCCTGCCATGCTGGCTGTGACTACTCTGATGTCTATATCATCTACTTCACACAGGCTTATCACACACAGGGGGGTCAAACATTCACAGAGTGAAAAAAAAAAGTTCACACAGTGGCAGGTATGCACGCACACACACACACACAGAGAATCACACAAATCCATGCACATTCCTCAAACAGACAGCAATACAGTTTACACAGACATACACCTCGACAGCCAAATGCATGCACACACATGCACACACAGATCAGGGTCTTAAGAAGATGCCACAAGTAACCAGCAAGTACAGTCAGAGATAGCTTCCCACACTATTCTACTTCTACATTGTGCTGGGCATGACTTCAGGGTTAGGGGTTCTCTGAGAACACATTTGCATTTTCTTACCATATACACTGTCTGACACATTCTTACTCAGCCCTGATTTATAACACTCATAAGCACCATTTCATACACTTGCTAATGCTCACACACATAAGCCTATAAATAGCTACACACTCATGCATATTCTTGTCACATGTACCCAGATGTGCTACACCTCAATCTTAGGCACTCACAAGGCTCTGTCCTAGTCAGTGTAGGCTGAGTTATGCTGTGTAACAAAACACTCTCCAAGTGTCAGAAGGTTAGTACAGCCAAATGAGCTTTTTCTCATGCTGCATGATGGTATGGGTCTTGGCCTTGTCTGGCCACCTGGGGACTCCAGCTGATGGAGGGTTCACATCAACACACACTTCCACAATTCCTGAGGCAAGAATGGGGCAAATCACATGCTAATTCATAAAACTTCTGCCCAGAAGTCACTTTCACTCAGGGATTGGCTAAGGAAGTTGTATGGCCATGCTGGGGACATTGTACAGTCCTATCATGTGCCCAAGAAAAAAGAACTGGAAAATTTGTGAACACTTCTATTGACTGCCTCAGTTTCTTATGCATTCCAAGAGTTACTCTCATAGATAAGTACACACACACATACACATACACACATGATTTCTTCCCATATGGATCAGTCCTTACCATCCATTCCCCTCCTTGGGACAAGGCAGGAGGCCACAATGCCCTCCCAACTATGCCCCCAGAGCCCGTTTGCTTCATGATACATCAGAGAAGTCTCCCCATCTCTCCTGAGCTGGAGGTCCCAGGACACGTTTCCAAACTGCAGCTAGATCTGGAGCTGAGAAAATAGCAGACACCTTCTCTGCCCCCAGAGTGGGAGGTAGTTTTCCACAGACACTGGGGAAGAATAATAATAGGCATTGGTAGATCTCCGTATTGGCCGAGAACCTTTCCCATCTTGCCAGCTGCAGCTGGGAAGGGGAGCCCAGAGGTGAAAAAAGACAAATCCAGAGATACCCCCCACCCCGTCCTCCCGACTCTCCCCATCCCCTCTCCTCCCCACTCTTCCTTCTGACTACTCAAATATTCCAAGGCAGGAAACTCATGAATATTTATAAGGGCTTGGCAGGGAGGGAGATAAAAAAAATTTGGAATTTATGAACCAGGATCCATCTATAAATAACGGGCTGTGGTTGACAGGGTTATTCCCTCACCTACAGCATTCCTTCAGCTGTAGCTCCAGCCCGTTCAGACTTCCTAGAGATATCCCCCTCCCCCCAACATGCTCATGCACATGGCTTCACTATGGATGCACAATTTCTCATCCTCTGCTGTGCTGGCACCCACACAGGCATTCACACCTAGCCGAGCACTCAGACACATGTTCACACCTGCCTGGGCCTGGCCCACTGCCACCCTTCCATGCCTAGACACCGCCATGCAAAGTTGGCCTGAATACATCTGGGTTCAGCTTCCTCTGTCCACATTCAGCCAGATACAGCCACTCACACTCAGAGCAGCACACACAACTCACAGTTACTTGTACATAATCACATAATAGAGGCCCATAGCCCCAGCTTACTCACTGACCCATAGACCCAAGCACCACACTTCCCCTCTCTGAGCCTCAGTTTCCTCATCTATCTAAGGGGCACGCTGAGAGTTTCTCCCTCATAGGGTTGTTGTGCAGAATTTTAAAAATAACAAATGTATACCAAATGCCGACGGACTTTAAAATGGTCTATTCTAGGTGCTGTCAACATAGCAGTGAACAAAAACAGGTAAAAATTCCTGCCTCACGTTTCTGGAGGGGAAGAAAGATAATTTGCACAATTAATGCATAAGTGATGCAGCATGTGGGACATTGATGGGGAGGAGGAGGACGGGGACTGGTTGGACACTTGTCATTCTGACCAGAAGGGATCAGAGAAGGCCTCTTGAAACAATGACATTTGAATATAGATTTGGAGGAGGCAGATGGGAGGACATTCTTGCCAGAGGGAATAGCCAGGGAAAAGACCTGAAGTGGTCAAAGTATGCTCAAATGTTGCAGGAACAGTATGGCTGGAACAGAGTAAGTGAAGGGGAAAGTGGAAGGAGGTGAGGACAGGGAGATGACAGAGAAGATTGCAAAGGGATTTAAGTGCCTTGGGAAGGAGTTGGGATTTTACCCCAGGTGAGATGAGAGCCATGGAAGGTTCTGAACAGAGAGACTTCATGCAACCCAGGTGTTCATAGGTGCTCTCCAGCTGCTGTGGGGGGAGTGGATTGGAAGGGGGAGAAATGGGTAGATGCTGAAGGTGAAACTGGTGTAAGAGAAAGAGAAGATGAAAGTGGAAGCTGCAACTCTACCTCTTGGATTTGAGCGATCCTCCTACTTCAACCTCCCGAGTAGCTGGGACTGTAGGTATGCATCACCATGCCTGGTTAATTTTTAAATTTTTTGTAGACATAGGGTCTCGCTGCATTGCCCAGACTGGTCTCGAACTCCTGGGCTCAAGCAATCTTCCCACATCGGCCTCCCGAAGTGTTGGGATTATAGGCATGAGTCACTACACCTGGCCAGACTCATTCTTCAATGCCAGAAATGTTTATTGAGTACTTACTAGATGCCAGGTACTGTTCTGGTTTGAGGACACAGCAATAAACCAAGTGATAAAAATCCCTGTCCTTAGGGGAGCTGACATATATCATGGGAGCAGCAGACAAGAAACAACATAAATTTAACATAGGGTGGGAGCAAGGTGTAGCAAGTTTTACACAGAACGATGCCTCAGGACTGGCACTGAAGCATGATATGGGATCTGTACATGTAGACAGGGTAGAGTGGGCAGAATTTTAGCTGCGTTATCTTTTCTTCTTCTATTTTTTTTTTTTTTGAGGCAGGGTGTCACTCTGTTGCCCCACGCTAGAGTACTGTGGCATTATCATATGCAATCTCACATTCAGGTTCTAGAGATCTTCCTGCCTCAGCCTCCCCAAAGCTGGGACTACAGCCACCTGCCACCATGCCCAGCTAATTTTTTTATTTTTAGTAGAAACTGGGTCTCGCTTTTGCTCAGGCTGGTCTCAAACTCCTTGACTCAGATGATCCTCCCCAGTTGGCCTCCCAAAGTGCTAGGATTATAGGTGTGCGCCACCGTGTGGGCCTCTGGATGCATTTTGGAGCAAGAGCTGCTCTCAGGGTTGGCTGATGGATTGTTTATTTAGATAGAAATAACAGAACATGGTGCCTGGGTGTGAATTTTTGAGTTTGAAGGGACACCTGCATAAATACCTTCCTAGGTTAAATGTTCATGGTTTCGCCTATCTTAGGTTGGGTTCCTGAGAGACAGAAACTGACACAGGAGTTTGGAACACATGATCATGAGAATGGGAGGGCAGTGAGGGGAGCAGGACTCTGAAGGGGAGGGGTTCAAGAAGGATGAGGTCTCAGGCAAAGTCCAAGTTTAGCCTGACCCACGGGGGAGGTGGGCACGACCAAGTTATCCCACTGTGAGACAAGAGGGTGGGCTCTTGTTCCCCCACATCTGTCATTAATTGACCCTGGGGGAGGGGGAACACCTCCAAATGTCTTCAGGGTGAGGTGGCTCTGAAAGCCAAAGGCAATTCTCCATGGAAGGTCACAGCTGCTAGTTGCAAGCCTCTGTGGGGTGGGTGCATTCAGCCAGTCAAGACACCTGGGCAAAGCCCTGCAAGTATCTTCCACATCCCCAGGGCCCCAGTAAGGTGGGGGGTTCACAAGAACACCAGGCATTTAAGTCAATCTCAGCACGGATGTTTGACACCAGAACCTATTCTCAGCTCTCCTGGGATGAAAACTCAGGCCAATTTGGCACTGGGGCTCCCCTAGCACAGCTGGGCTCCTTTCTGGATTTATTAATTGCCAGGGACTCAACTCTCCACTTCTCAGACATGCCTAGAAATTGCAGAAGGGAACCTAGGGGAAGAAATGCTGCCCCTCAACAGGTCAGAATAGCTCACTTAATACTCCCATGGCCTTTTAGAAGAGTGCTACTATCATTCCCATTTTGCAGATGGGAAAGTGAGGCCCAGAGAGGTTAAATCACTTGCCCAAAGTCACACAGCTGCAACCTGGACGAGCCACGATTTGAACTCAAGTTGTTGGGCTCTGGGATCCATGTACTTTGGAGCTATACTGTACTGTCTTAGACTCCATGATCCTTTCAAAACCCAGAGCTCCTGCATCTACTCTAGGAGAGGAGAAGAAAAGGAGATGCTAACAGAACATATAGAAGATATGTGGGCTCGGCGCCTGTGGCTCAAGTGGCTGAGGCGCCAGCCACATACACCTAAGGTGGTGGGTTCAAATCCAGCCCAAGCCCGCCAAACAACAATGACGGCTGCAACCAAAAAATAGCCAGGTGTTGTGGTGGGTGCCTGTGGTCCCAGCTACTTGGGAGGTGGAGGCAAGAGACTCGCTTGACCCCAGGAGTTGGAGATTGCTATGAGCTGTAATGCCACGGCACTCTACCCAGGGGGACAGCTTGAGGCTCTGTCTCAAAAAAAAAAAAAAAAAAAAAAAAAAAAAAAGAAGATATGTGGGAGGTGGGGAGAGACAGGTCACATGGAGAATTTGGGGTGTACAGGAGGCACACATTCATTCACTTATTCGTGTCCTGATGGCTGCTGACTTTCCAGCATTTGATGGGTTTAGGGATACGGTGGGGCAGAAGAATGACTAAACCTAATGAGGGATGCGAACCTCCATCCAGGCAAGGAAAAATTAAAAATAAGAACCTTGTAAGAGGAAAGAGGCAGGGAAATGTGGATGTACACACGAGAAGGAGTCCTGATCTGTGTTCAGAGAGAGAAAAGGCAAGTGGTGATAT
Source organism: Otolemur garnettii (assembly GCF_000181295.1). Classification (NCBI taxonomy): domain Eukaryota; kingdom Metazoa; phylum Chordata; class Mammalia; order Primates; family Galagidae; genus Otolemur; species Otolemur garnettii. The sequence continues at coordinate 4,184,775 of NW_003852522.1, forward strand.
TTACTATTAGCCCTGAAGGATGCATAGAATTTGCAGAATCCTGACTGTAGAAACCAGCATCTCTACAGCCCAACAGACTTGGGTCTATAATCCTAGCTCTACTCATTTAATACATAAAGCAAGTAGCATTGCCTCAAGGTTAAAAAAAAAAATGGGGCTGTGCCTGTGGCTCAGTGGGTAGGGTGCCAGCCCCATATGCTGAGCATGGAGGGTTAAAACCCCATTCCCAGCTGAACTGCAACAACAACAACAATAATAAAGGTTTAAAAAATGCACAAATATTTACTGAGGCTGGGCACAGTGGCTCTCACCTGTAATCCCAGCACTTTGGGAGGTGGGAGGATTATTTGCGGCTAGGTGCTAAATACCAACCTGGACAACACAGCAACACTTCATCTCAATTAAATTTAAAAATTAGGGCAGCTTAGTGGCATCCAGCTGTAGTCCCAGCTGCTTAGGAAGCTGAGGCATGAGGATCGCTTGAGCCCAATAGTTGGAGGCTGCAATGAGCCACAGTTGTGTCACTATATTCCAGTCTGGGCAACAGAGCAAGACCCTATCTCACCCCTCCCACATACAAAAATTTTATTGAGCATCTACTATGTGCCAAGTGATGTTTTAAGCATTGGGAACATGGCACACTCCCCTCAGAGTGGGTCATACACTACACTAGCCAACAAACATATAATATGGTTTATATCATGACAAGGGCCAGACGGGGAGAAGGGGTCTGACCAGGTTGTTTTAAGGAAGTGATCAGGGAAGACTTCCCTGAGGAGGTGACTTTTAACTCTGGAATTCTTTCAAAGGCTTATTGTGGAGTTGAAATGGGACAGTTGACCTAACCCAATGTTCTATAAGCACATGACTTAGTGGTTAAGATAATTTTAGAGTCAGTCAGTCCAGGGCCCTGAGTCCTAAGTGCTGGTCATTTTCCTGGGGTCGCTTCCCTGTTCTTTATTCTGCTCTGTGTCATAGGCAAGTCAACTCCTAAAAACTACGTTTCCCAGGTTTCCTTGCACACAACAGGCTTCCTGCTGGGCTCAGCCAATGGGAGGCTGTGGTGGGATTTTGGAGGTTGGAAAAAGAGAAAATCTGGGGCAGCTTCTACTCTTAAGTTCCCTGGCTGGTGGCTTCAGCTCAAGGGCTCTGGTAACATCGCCTCCTCCCTTTGCCCTGCTAACGCTTGCGGTGGTGATAACTTCCTGCGGTTGCTGCTCTTTTGATTGCTTTACCTTCCCCATTAGTCTCTTTCAGCCTTCTGGCTTCTCATATTAAATTCCCTCCATGGAACCATCTATCATGGTCTCTGTTCCCCTAACAGACTCAGGGCACAGCAGCAGCCTCTGCCACTTCCATTTTCCTCTCTGACCTTCAGTTTGTGACATCCCCACCCCCACACGGCTGGTGCTGGTAGGAGGCCACTGGAAACAATGTAGTTGGTATCAATACTTAAACTATATATAATTTTAAGGTTTATGCTTACAAGCATTCCTTTAACCTCATGACAACCCTAAGAGGTGGGTGCTACTGTTTTGCAGGTGGGGAAACTTAGGCACCATGAAGTTCAAGTTACTTGTCCGAGGTCACCCAGCTAAGAGGCGCTGCTGTGAGGTCCCTTCTGGATGCATCCTGGTGCACTGCTTGGCTGGGCTGGCGATAATGATGATTACATGCTGGAGGCCTATCTCTGGGGAGTGCTGAGGCTGGAGGTGATGTTCAAGTGCCTTCTCAGAGGGGGAAAATGTTGTCTGATTAAAGGCTCCTTCTGAACCCCACCACCTGGCAGAACAAGCCTCAGCCTCCTCTGGCTCCTCTCCCAGCCCTAGAGGGCAGGGGGCAAAGGGGCCTCTCTCCAGCTGCTTAAGCTGTGAGCAGCTGCTCCATGCTTAGCCACGATCGATTTCCCTTCAAGTGGCCCATTCTTGCTAACAAAGGGCTCTGGTGTCCCAGGTGGCCAATGCCCCCTCCCCTCTGAGCAGGAGGCAGACATGCCTCTAGATTGAAGCTGTTTCCTGTCTTTCAGATTCATTCCTTTGAAAGTCCTGGAATACTCTTAAAGCAGTGGTTCTCAACCTTCCTAATGTGGTGGCCCTTTAATACAGTTCCTGTGGTGTGCGACCCACAGGTTGAGAATTGCTTCTCTAAAGCATGGGCCAAATCAGCCCTGCTTGCCTGGAGTTCACCAGAGGGTTTCTCTGCCTCTGTTTGGCCTTGGGCGATTCACCTTCTCCCCAACCTTCCAGATTCCATCCCCCTCATCCCCCCAGGCCCTCCCAGACCACTTTGGGTTGAATTATCCCCCTGCCCCCAATCAATGCATATGTTGGCTGGGCAGGGTGCTCATCCCTGTAATCCCAGAACTTTCTTTTTGGTTTTTTTGGTTTGTTTTTTTTTT
>NW_003852522.1:4187708-4201963 GCF_000181295.1 Otolemur garnettii
TTTTTTTTTTTTTTGAGACTTCTTACTCTGTTACCCTGAGTTGAGTGCTGTGGTGTCATAGCTCACGGCAACCTCTTGGGCTCAAGCCATCCTCTTGCCTCAGCCTCCCAAGTAGCTGGGAACTACAGGTGCCCCCCACAAAGCCTGGCTGTTTTTAGAGACTGGGTCTTGCTCTTGCTCAGGCTGGTCTCCTGAGCTCAAGCAATTCTCCCACCTTAGCCTCCCAGAGTGCTAGGATTATAGGTGTGAACCACTGTGCCCAGCCTAAAAATTTGTATGTTGAAGTCTTTCTTTTATTTATTTATTTATTTATTTTTTGTAGAGACAGAGTCTCACTTTATTGTCCTTGGTAGAGTGCTGTGGTGTCATAGCTCACAACAACCTCCAACTCCTGGGCTTAAGAGATTCTCTTGCCTCAGCCTCCCGAGTAGCTGGGACTATAGGCGCTTGGCTATTTTTTGTTGCAGTTTGGCCAGGGCCAGATTTGAACCTGCCACCCTCGGTATATGAGGCTGGTACCTATGGTGAAGTCTTTTTTTTTTTTTGGCCAGGCTGGGTTTGAACCCACCACCTCCAGTATATGGGGCTGGTGCCCTACTCCTTTGAGCCACAGGTGCCACCCTATATGGTGAAGTCTTAATACCTGCTACCTCAAAATGTGACTATATTTGGCGATGCGGGTCTTTAAAGATGTAATTAAATTCAGGTGAGGTCCTCAGAGTAGGTCCTCATCCAGTATGCCTTGTGCCCTTGTAAGAAGAGAAGAAGAAGGGAGATTGGGTCTGGAGGGACCTCCCTGGGCTCCTGATTTGAGCTTTAATTCCTCAGTGAACAACTTTCAGGTCTCTCTGTGGGCTGTGGCTCTTCCTACTAGAACAGAATCTTTATGAGGGCCCATCTTGTTGACAGCAGTGTCCCTGGTACCTGGCACATAGTAGGTGTTCAGTAAAGATGTAAAGTATGAACAGATGCTCTGACCTCCAGGCCTTTGCCCATGTGGTCTCCCCTCTACCTGGAGCCTCTCCTTCCTGCCCCAGTGAGTCCCACTAATCCATCCAGTCTGTTCAGCTGCCACTTCTTCCAGAAGGCTGTTTCTATACCCTCAAAACCAGACTCCATAGCCAGCTCTTCTGGAGTCCTGCGCTTCCTCCATCATGGCACTTGTCCCATTCTTTTATAATTGCCTCTTTTCTTTCTTCCTTGCTCACCTGTGAGCATGGGGAAGCTGCACTGGCCTATCTTTCTTTGTGAGGAAAACAGTCTCCAGCATTTCTTGAGCATGCCCTCTGAACCAGTGCTTTGAACTCTTTAAATATATTAGCTTACTGAATCCTCAAAACACCAACATTGTCATCACCTACTGCTGGCTTCCCTGTTTGAGAAATGAGAAATCTGAGGCTCAGAGAGAGTAATTTGCCCAAAGTGACACACAGCCAGGAGTGAAGTCAAACTATGCAGCCCATGTTTTTGTGTTCCCAGTAAGTACCTGTTTGCTTTTTTTTTTTTGAGAGAGAGTCTCACTTTGTTGTCCTCAGTAGAGTGCCATGGCGTCTCAGCTCACAGCAATCTCCAACTCTTGGGCTTAAGTAATTCTCTTGCCTCCGCCTCCCAAGTAGCTGGGACTACAGGCACCTGCCACAACACGTGGCTATTTTTTGTTGCAGTTGTCATCATCGTTTTTAGCTGGTTCAGGCTGTGTTCGAAACCTCCTAGCCTCAGTGCATGTGGCTGGCACCGTAACTACTGTGCTATGGTTGCTAAGCCCTGTTTGCTTATTTATTTATTTTGAGACAGAGCCTCAAGCTGTCGCCCTGGGTAGAGCGCCATGGCATCACAGCTCACAGCAACCACCAACGCCTGGGCTCAAGCGAGTCTCCTGCCTTAGCCTCCCAAGTAGCTGGGACTACAGGTGCCTGCCACAATGCCCAGTTATTTTTTGGATGCAGCCATCATTGTTGTTTGGCAGGCCCAGGCTGGATTCGAACCCGCCAGCTCAGGTGTATGTGGCTGGCGCCTTAGACGCTTGAGCCACAGGTGCTAAACTTGTTTGCTTATTTTTATTCCATAAGCAGTCATTTTACATTCATTTGAATATGACACTGTGTATATGTCTGAATCCATTTTCTGCTGCTATTAAAGAGTAATACCACATGGCTCGGCACCTATAGCTCAAGCAACTGAGGCGCCAGCCACATACACCAGAGCTGGTGGGTTTGAATGCAGCCTGGGCCTGCCAAACAACAATGATGGCTGCAACCAAAAAATAGCTGGTGTTGTGGTGGGCGCCTGTAGCCCCAGCAACTTGGGAGGCTGAGGCAAGAGAATTGCTTAACCCCAGGAGTTGGAGGTTGCTGTGAGCTGTGATGATATGGTACTCTACCCAGGGCAATAGCTTGAGGCTCTGTCTAAAAAAAAAAAAAAGAAGAATACCACAGAACAACATTTATTTCTCACAATTCTGGAGGCTGGAAAGTCCAAGAGCATGGCTTCAGCATCTGGTGAGAGTAAGCCCATGGTGAAAGGGTGGAAGGTACAAGTGAGCACACAAGACAGAAGAGCTTGGGCTGTAATTATCCTTATTATTATTTTATTTAAAAAAAACCTTTTTGAGGCTCAGTGCCTGTAGCTGAGTGGCTAGAGCACCAGCCACATACACCAGAGCTGGTGGATTCAAACCTGGTGGTTCAGGGCCTGCCAAACAACAATAACAACTGCAACAACAACAACAACAAAATAACTATGTGTTGTGGTAGGCGCCTGTAGTTCCAGCTACTTGGGAGGCTGAGGGAAGAGAATCACTTAAGCCCAAGAGTTTGAGGTTACTGTGAGTTGTGATGCTACAGCACTAGGGTGACCAGATTTTAACATTTGTAAAGTGGGACAAGATGGGGGGGAGGGGACAGGGCGGGGGCAGGGCCTGACAACAATGCAAACTTTGATAAGCAGTTCTCGACAATCACTTCTCAACAATTATTTGTTATTATTACAGTTTAACATTATAAAATTAACAAAAATAATATAAAACTCATATTCTAGCAAAATAGCCACATGGCAGCCGAAAACCATATATTCCCTTCCTGTTCTCCCACCCGTTGGTGCATTCTTTCCAAAAATGGGGACTTTTTAAAAATGCTGCGGGGCATTGGACAAATTGTTCAAAAGTGGGACTGTCTTTTGGCGGGACATCTGGTCACCCTATACAGCACTCTATCAAGGGCGACATAGTGAGACTCTGTCTCAATAAATAAATAATTAAAACCCTGGAATGTGTGTCAGAGGTGCGGCCAAGTGATAAATGGTTTGGGTCCCAAATTAACTTCTATCCCCCAAGGGCACACTGGGTCCCTAGCGGGAAGGAGTCCATGGAGGTTTTCAGGCATTTCTGGCACCTGGCTGTCCCTGTTGAGTTATTAGCTGGCAGGCTGATCCCTGCTACCTCTTGGCCACACTCTCCAGCCTTCAAGGCCTCCCTCTTTCCTCTGGCCTCCGCCCAGGTGTCTTGCAGCAAACACTTCCATTTTGTGCAGGGGCGTCCCTTGCTATTGGGGAGAAAGCCTCTGCCAGCTATAGAAGATAAATTTCTCCCATGACGACCTTTTCCACACACCGCCGGATTGATCTCAGAAATCCATCCCCAGCCAATGTACCCAAGCCCCAGCCCCTACTGCTGGTGCCAATGACTGCAAATTTATACCCAGGCCAGAAATTGAATTCCTGTAAGTTGAGGGAAGTGTCTGAAAAGTTCAACCAGGCTCATTTTTACTTCTGACAAACTTCAGGCTAGAGATTACATCTGGGCTAGTGTCTTCCAGCAGCAGAGACCTCAGTGGAGGGGAAATAACCCCACTGGGGACATTTTTCTTCACATTCCCTGCCTTCAGCTTGGCCTCTCAGGGCTGAGAAACAAAAAGTAACCAGACCTGCAGTCTTGCGTGGTTAAAAGGAATTCCCACTTCCAACCAGCTAATGTCAAAAAAGCAACATGTACTCTGTACCCAAAGGCAGGTTTTTGGTTCCCGTGGCAAATAGTGAATCTTTGGAGAGATGGAAAATAATGCTGTAATTAATTTCTATCACCAGCCAGCCTCTTGCACCAGCTCCTGAGGCTGACTCAGTCTGGGTAATTTGGCAGGGTTCTAATTAAGCTTCTTTGGGCTGTCAGCAAAGAGGACCTCAGGGTTTGTGGATAATTCCAGAACCCTCATTCCCACCCTGCCCTCCTGACAGAGGCCTGAAGGCTGTGGAAAGATAAGTGAAATCAAGGAATAACTCTAGGAAGGAAGAAACCCCATCTTGCTAGAAATGATCTCTCTCTCTCTCTCTTTCGTCTTGGAAAAATAAAGGAGAGGGTTGATGCAAATGTGGCTACTTCTCTTTGGTACAAAAGCTCCTAAATATTAAAGAAATGAATCCTTGATGTCTACAAAGAAAGGATCAAAAGCCAATCTTTCTAAAAGGAGAAGAGCTTTTATTTTGCAGTGAACTTTTGTAGATCTGGCCTCTGGCATGGATGCTCTGCAGAACATGGAGTTCAGGAAGACAAAGCTCTCAGTGATGACCATTCAAATATTCATTCATTCAGGAAGTGTCTCTTAAGCAGCTACTTGTTGAGCTACAGGCTGGGGAAACATCCCTCAAGGTGTGGGGAAATGAGGACCCACTTCCTGGCCTCAAAAGCCAGTGAGGGGAGGCTGGACTTGGTGGCGCACACCTGTAATCCCAGCATCTTGGGAGGCTGAAGCAGGAGGATCAGTTGAGCCCGGGAGTTCAAGGCTGCAGGGAGCTGTGATGATACTACTGCACTCCAGCCTGGGTGACAAAGCAAGCAGGACACAATCTCAAAGAAAAATGAAAAGCCAATGGTACATTTTACAAAATTCCTGGCTAGTAATTCTCAAAACTGTCCATGTCATGAAAAACAAAAACAAAGAAACTATCCCTGCAGACCAGAGGAGACTAAGGAGATATGACAATTTAATGTATCATGGGATCCTGAATTCAATTCTAGACCAGAAAAAGGATTCAAGTAGAAAAACTGGGGACATTTGGGTAGAGTCTAGAGTTTAGTTAATAATAATGCACCAATGTTGTTTTCTTTCTTTCTTTTTTTTTGAGTCTCATTACGTCACCCTCGGTAGAGTGCTGTGACATCACAGCTCACAGCAACCTCCAACTCTTGGGTTCAAGCACTTCTCTTGCCTCAGCCTCCCAAGTATCTGGGACTACTGGTGCCCACCACAGTGCCCGGCTATTTTTTGTTGCATTTGTCATTATTGTTTAGCAGGCCCGGGCTGGGTTTGAACCTGCCAGCCTGGGTGTACGTGGCCAGCGCCATAACCACTGTGCCATGGGCAACAAGCCACGGATGTTGTTTTCTTAGTTGTGACAAATGCATGCTGATTATGGAAGATGTTAATCACAGGGAAGACTGGGGTGAAGGGTATATAGGAGCTTTCTGTACCATCTTCACAACTTTCCTGTAAATCTAAACTTATTCCAACATAAGGGCTTGATTAGGCTGGGCATGGTGGCTCACACTGTAATCCTAGAACTGTGGGAGGCTGAGGAGGGAGGATTGCTTGAGCTTAGGAATTTGAAAGCAGTCTGAGCAAGACCAAGACCGTGTCTCTACCAAAAAGAAGAAAGAATGAGAGAAGGAAAGAGAAAGGGAAAGGAAAGGCTGGATATGGTGGTGGGTGCCTGTGGGTCCTAGCTACTGGGGAGGCTGAGGTAGGCAGATCACTTGAGCCCAGGAGTCTGAGATTGCTCTGAGCTATGATCATGACACTACACTCTAACTTGGGTGCAGAGTGAGCCCTTGCCTGAAAGGAAGAAAGAAAGAAAGAAAAGAAAGGAAGAAAGTCAGGCATCGAGAAGGTCTTGGGAGATCAGAATGTTACAGGAAGACAAGGCCCAATGGAGAGAGTAACACCCAAACACCATGTTTAAAAGAGGAAGGGCTTTATTTCAGCCAGCAGAGCAACTGCACAGAAGAATTCAAAATGGCCAAGCTCCCTGACCGGCTCAGTCTTCTTTTTAACGCCAGTCAAAAAGTTTTGGCCCATACGTACCTTTCTCATTGGACAGTTTGAATCAAGCTAGAGAAGTGGGTTTGGGCTTTTACAGAACGGGGGGCTTTTACAGAAGCAGAAGCAAGCGTTTCTAGGTCTCAGGAAGTTAAGTTTCTACAAATTCCTAAGAGCTGAGTCACCATGGGAAGGACCTCGCAAGTGTATCCTTGGGGTCTCCTTGAGAAGACCTCTGTTCTCTTAGACCTTACTTTTTCGGAGTATCCTCTCTCAGGAACAGATCAGAATTTAGACCCATGCAGCTGGTGCTATTGGACTCTACAGCTGCCTGAACCGTCACAGATGTTTGTTAAGCAGCTACTAAACTGAATTCTTTTAGACCTTTCAAGGGTATTAATTCAGGGAATTTGTTATGCAGGTGCCTGGAGAGATGAAAACCTAGATAGGGGATAGAAAAGCAGCCCAGAGATGAGTGTAGGGGACAAGGGAAAGCACCCTTGTTGCCCTCTGAAGGATCACTGAAAAATCAACTGACAGAGTCAGAATCCACTGAGGAAAGTGTAACAACTCACTTGACAAGAAAATGAAAAAGAAAAAAAAATCAGCTAACAAAAGGCAGATTAGCTGGGCAGGGGCAGTTGCTCACACCTGGAATCCTAGCACTCTGGCAGGCTGAGGTGGGTAGATTGCCTGAGCTCATGGGTTTGAGACCAATCTGAGCCAGAGAGAGAACTGGTTTTTAAAAATAGCCAGGTGTCATGGCAGGTGCCTGTAGTCCCTAGTCCCAGCTACTTGGGAGGCTGAGGCAGGAGAATCACTTAAGTGATCTCCAAGAGTTTGAGGTTACTGTGAGCTGTGACACCATGGCACTCTACCCAGGGCAACATAGTGAGACACTGTTTCAAAAAAAAAAAAGGCAGATTAATAGAGAGATGGCATGCAAAATATTAATGTGTACATGGGGGAAATTATGGTTTACCTGATATCCCAGTGGGGCCTAGGTACAAGTGTATAGCCTTTGTTCACAGGGTGGTGAATGTGGATAATTCTATTGAAGGACAGTAAGTGATTACTAGGGAGTTGGAAATCAGTCTGACCAGGAGCAAGACCCTGTCTTTACAAAAAATTAAAAATTAACTGAGTGTGATGGCATGTGCCTGTGGTCCCAGCTACTCAGGAAGTTGAGGGAGGAGGATCCCTTGAACCCAGGAGCTCAAGGCTACAGTGAGCTGTGATTGTGTCACTGTATTCCAGCCTAGGTGACAAAGCAAGACCCTGTCTCTAAAAAGCCTCTCCCCTTTGTCCACTTTCAGGCATTCCTTCATCATTGTTCACCTAGATGGTTGTGGAGGGAAGGGGAACAGCAGGTTCAAAGGCCCTGGGGTGATGAAGAGCTTGAAGGTCAAGGTGGCACCTATAGCTCAATGGGTAGGGCGCCGGCCACATACACCTAGGCTGGCGGGTTCAAACCCAGCCCTGGCCAAAAACCGCAAAAAAAAAAAAAAAAGAGTGAATGGGTGTTTGGATGAATGAATGGATGGATAGATGAATGAGTGGCTGAAGAAATGCATGAATGAATGAACGTGTGATTGGATACATGAGTGGATGGGTGAATGAATAGATGAATAGATGGGTTTGGCACCTGTGGCTCAAGTGGCTAAGGCGCCAACCACATACACCTAAGGTGGCAGGTTTAAATCCAGCCTGAGCCTGCCAAACAACAATGATGGCTGCAACCAAAAAATGGCTAGGCATTGTGGCGGGCACCTGTGGTCCCAGCTACTTGGGAGGCAGAGGCAGGAGACTTGCTTGAGCCCAGGAGTTGGGGGTTGCTGTGAGCTGTGATGCTACGGCACTCTACCCAGGGGGACAGCTTGAGGCTCCATCTCAAAAAAAAAAAAGGTGAATAGATGGATGGATGGATGGATGAATGAATGGGTGAATTGGCAGCTGCCCTCTATCCCAACCTCTGCCTCAGCCACAAACTCTCCCAGGCAAAGCCCCAACTGCTTGGGCTTAGAGATGCCCCTGACGCTCCAGCAAGCTGATATCTTCTTTAAGGGCTGTCAAGCTTATCACTCAGGGGAGATTTGCCCAATACTTCAGGTTTGACAAGGGCAGCCTGCTATCATCTCAAGCCCTCCAAAGGGACATGGCCCCTTCACAGCTCAGACCTGGCAGACAAACATGTCCCCCATCATTCATCACAACACTTCTGCCATCCCAGCCGAGAAAAACACCACAGCCTTGGTTGAGCCTGCCGGGTGCCTGTCTGCAGCCTGATCTCAGGCAATCCCTCCCTGGTAGGGATGACAGAAGCCAGTTCAGTGGCAGAAGGGGGAAATTCTTGGTAGATCCATGAAAATGTTTGCTGTCTGTCCCACTGGCCCATCAGCATCTGATCACTCAACAAACATTCACTGTGCTGAGCTCTGGGCATGGAGTAATGAATTGTTTGCAGAGCAGACCAAACTCCCCATCCCATGCCATCTCCTCCCCAGGAACAGAGGGGAAGCCTTAAACCAGTGGTACCATCAATGAGATCCTAATGGCCATTTTCATCAGTATTTGGAGGAGAAGGCCAGCAGAGGTGCAGCAAGCTAGTGTAGACTGTGGAACCCACAGCTGGTGTTCAGATCTGGCTTCACCACTTAAGAGGCTGTGATGCTTTGGCCAAGAGTTTTGACTTCTCACTACTCTAGTTTCTTTATCTGTTAAAAGGACATAACAACAGTTCCTGCCTGCCGGCATTGTTATCAGAAAACTAAATCAGCACACGCAAAGTGCTTAGAACAATGCTCGATGCATGCACAGAAAAGAATAGAGTCTCAGGAAAAATGCACAGGATGCTTTGAGAGACGGGAAACGTCTGAAGTGACATCTGAAGCTTCTTTTGGAAGTGACGCTTGAGCCCTAGGAATAGGAGAGAGCCCTGAGATGGAACTTGGTGATGGCAGAGGGCCCAGCCTGTGCAGAGGCCTGGAGGTGAGAACCAGGACCCTGTGCTCCATGAAGAGAAAGACAAGTAGAAAGAACTGGGCACCAGGAGCCTAGTTTTTTTGCCAGTTAAGATGAACAGGTCACCCCCACCCCAGACATTCCCTGCTAGGTTATATCAAGGACATGCTTGAGAACAGGAAGCCAGCTGGGCCACATTGAAACTAAGATGGAGCAAGTGTCTCTTTCTGTCCCTTACTTTCTTTTCTTTCTTTCTTTCTTTTTTTTTTTGAGACAGGGTTTTCTGTTGCCCAGGCTGGAGTGTAGTGGCATCTTCATGGCTCATTGTAGCATCAAACTCCTGGGCTCAAGTGATCCTCCTGCATCAGCTTCCTGAGTAGCTGGGACTATGGGCATGCACCACCATGCCCTGCCCATCCCTCACTTTCTTTTCTCCATTGGTGCACTTTCTTTGCCTCATGACCCCAACTCCACAAGACTTAGGAGAATGCTGGGTGTATCAGTTTTGTGGAATCATCTCTGTTCAGTGTAAAAACTCATACCATTTGACTTCAGGAAGTTACTGAATTGGCCTTTTGTGTGATATGAGGGTAGCACTCTGGCAGGAGGGTCCCTGAGTTCAGTAGTTCCAGACCCAGTCTCTAGAAAAATAGAAAAATTAGCCAGGCATTGTAGCAGTGCCTATAGCCCCAGCTACTTGGGAGGCTGAGGCAGGAGGATTGCTTGAAGCCATGAGTTTGAGGTTGCTGTGAGCTAGGCTGACTCTGTCTCCAAAAATTTTTTTAATTAACAAAAAGTAGTAGTAGCAAACACTTATGTAGCACTCACTACATGCCCAGGAACCCAGTGAGATAGGTAAGTATGTCCATTACACAGATGAGGAAATGGAGGCACATAGAGGATAAATGCAGCAGATTCCAGGACCCTGCCCTTCAGTCAGCTCTGCTCTACCATCCCAAGAAGGTTAAGAAATAATTAGAGGAAACGAGTCATTTCTATCGTAAGGATATTGTCTGGAAAGATGCTGTTGACATCACGTGGAATCCTTTTTGGGAGGACCGTGGGAGAAATCCCTGCCCGAAATAGTTGACTTTCTTCTGAGCATCTGGCGTACTTTTGTTTCAGGACATTGAGAACCGCATAAATGACCAGCCTTCCCTTTTGGATTTGGCTGCTAAGTTGCTTAGAACCAAATTTATGGCCCGGCCATATGCTGATTGTTCAGGTTTCTAAGGGATACGTTTTTCTTAGCCTCATTTTCTGACTCTGTCTTATGTCCCTGCTTTTGTTTCTCTTCTTTTTCTCTTTTGCCAAAAAAAAAAAAAAAAAGTTTTTTGGCGGCGCCTGAGGCTCAAAGGGGTGCAGTGCTGGCCCCCATATGCCATAGGTGGCAGGTGCAAACCCAGCCCCGGCCAAAAACTGCAAAAATAAATAAATATATAAGTTTTTAAAAGAACTTAAAAAAAATCTTTATAAGAACAATACATGTTCATTGGAGGAAACTTGGATTAAAATAATCCCTGTTAATCCCCCAAATTTTAGCATGACTGTGTAGGAGTCCATGTTGTGGATATCTTAAAATTTTTAAATCCATCCTCCTATCGTCCGTCAACTGGAGGGAGAAAATCCTAGTTGTTCAATTTTAAATACTGCTTTAATGAGCATCCTTGTAGCAATTGATTGCTTGTCCCACAATATCCATGGACTGAATTGTTTTTTTTCTGAGACAGAGTCTCACTCTCTTGGCTAGGCTGGAGTACAGCCTAGCTCACTGTAGTCTCAAACTTCTGGGCTCCAAGGAACCTCCTACCTTAGCTTCCCAAGTAGCTGAGACTACAGGTGCCTGCCTTGACACCTGGGTAATTTTTCTATTTTTAGTAGAGACGGGGTCTTGCTCTTGCTTGGGCTAGTTTTGACCTCCTGATCTTAAGCAGTCCTCCCGACAGGGCCTCTCAGAGTGTTAGAATTACAGCAGGTATGAGCCACTGAGCCTCGTCCATGGGGCTGAATTTTTAGAGCTGAATTCTTAGTTTTGGCTTCACCAGGTAAAATGTAAACACAGAAACCTTTTTTTTTTAATTGAATGATAACTGTGTATATTGATGCACTTTGGGGGTACAGTGTGGTGTTTTCACACACAATCCAAGACACTTCCATCAAACTGGTTAACATAACCTTCATGTAACTTTCTTATCGTGTTAAAACATTCATATTCTACTCATAGAAAGATTCACTTGTACCTTTGTAAGATGAACCACAGAAGTGAACCCTCGAATCCCTCTCCCTCCTCCCTCTCCCCCCTCCCTCCCTAAACACAGAAACCTTAAAGCTTTGGCTATGGATTGGCAAACAGCCCTCCAGAAACATCTAATCCCCGCACTCATATTTAATTGGAGCTATCTTAAGTTATTTTACATATCCTTGTAAGCCACTTAGAATACTCTCTGGAACAAGGCAGGGTAGAAATAAATACGTAAGCCCCAAGCTGCCCGGCTTCCTGATCAAATTATCCAGCCTCAAACACAATCATATACTCATTTTATTAAGAGGCAGCCATTTGCTCTCTTCCTGTTGGCTAATTCCCAGTGGCCAGTGCTCATGCTGTTCCCTGTGATTCCTCTGCCCTGGGAAGCTGCAGGAATTGTTTTTGGACCAAGACATAAGCTGGAGAGCTGCATGAGACAGTGATCCTGGGCCCATCAGCAAGAAAGAAAGACTTTTCCTGCATGTCTCATACTCAGTTAATAGAGGACCTATTATGGAAACTGGTGTTTAATGGGAGCAACAGCTTCAGCCAAAGTATTTGGAAAATCCCAGCCAGAAAAGATGATTTGTGAACAGTCACTGAACTGCATGGCTTACCCTCCTAGAAACCTATTAGCAGGAATATTAAACTCTGAACCAGGAACTCAGCAAAGAGAATGGTTGGCTTCCCCAGCTCATTTGCCACAACGGAGGTGAGACAGACTGCTTGACTGAGGATTTCTGAATCCAGAGAACAAACTCCTGTGTTCTCCCTCCTGCAGTTCTAAGCATTGCCCTTAGGTTTGGACACTCTCTGTCCCTTGATAAGGCTCTGACCTCTGAGAGTTCATGACTTTGATTCCAAGCTAGATCTGGTCTGGAAAAGCCAGTGTTTGGACTATCAAACATGGAAAGTTCCTAAGGGATTCCTAGGGATATGAACTTACCTACACATCTGAACTGAAACCTGATGGGCAAAGCTCAGTATCTGTGCTGAGATTTGGCAGCCAAACCCCAGGCATTTAATTACCTTGCTGCAGAGAGCACTCCAGTGAGGCCTGGCCAGCGCAGACAATTATTTTAGGAAAACCACGGAGGCCTTCTCTCCCCGTCACTTAAATCTTGCTTCTCTTTTACAATTCAATATTTCCTATGTCTAGAGAAAATGGTTTGTTTGCTTCAAAAGACATGCTAGGAAATGTAGGAAGAAGTTAATTGTGTGGAACAGGGCTGCTTTGTTTCTCTGCACAAATGAGAATCATTGGGAGTTCTGTCCAAATTGCCTGGGGATCAGAGCCAGGGGAGGACGGGCAGAGATGCTTAGGCTCATGCTCGTTGTTTTTATTTATTTTGTTCTGAAAGAATAGGATTTGTCATGAAAGGAGGTAAAGCTAGTTCTGGATTCTCTCAGAACTGAGAGGGAAGGCTTTCTTGGGCTACCCTTCTTGTCTCAGGCCATTCTTCTTATCTTAAGTCAGGGCTCCTGTGGGGAGAATTTGAGTATGTGTATTTGCCCTTGAAGGTGATCCCAGATCCCAGGAAGAGCCCATCTGAGGTTGGGGAAGTGTGAGAGGCAGTGAAGGGAACCTGGACAGGGTGAGTTAATGGATAGGTTGCTCCTTTGGGCTCTCCTGGGAGACCCTGGGAAACCCACACCTCTGAGTTCTCGCACTGGAAGAGGAAAGAGGGAGGGCTAGTATTTATCACTTGCACCTACAAAGTTATTACTGAAGATTGCTGAATTTAAGCTGTTTCCTGCCTACCCATTTCAAGAGCAGAGGAGAAAAAGCCCTCTACAGATTGCCTGAGCTCAGGAGTTTGAGACTGGACTGAGCAAGAGCAAGATCCCTTCTCTAGCAAAAATGTAAGGAATAGCCAGATGTTCTGGTGTACACCTGTAGACCCAGCTAATCAGGAGGCTGAGGTAGGAAGATCACTTGAGACCAAGAGATTGAGGTTGCTGTGAGCTATGACACCAGGGCACTCTACTCAGGATGATAGAGTGAAACTCTCTGTCTCAAAAAAAAAAAAAAAAATCCCTCTGTGATTCCAACTCCTGGACTGGGAACTGCTACAATCTATGGCTTGTTAGGAACCCGATGAGGGAAGCTTCATCTGTGTTTACAACTGTTCTCCATCACTTGTGTCCCCACCTGAGCCCCACTTCCTATCTAATCCATCCCTGTCCCCCAGTTCATGGAAAAATTGAAACAGGTCTGTGGTGCCAAAAATGTTGGGGACTTCTGTTCTACAGGCAGTGGGGAATGCTGAGTGCTTCTGCAACGAGTAAGTGTATCCTTTGCCCACCTTATACCTGGGCACTAAGAAGGCTGAGGATGTAAGTTGCTTTGTTCCCCAGGTGAGGTAGGGTATGTGGATTCATAAAGAGGGGTTTCCTTCAATTTAGGAAGGGTGCACATGCAGCACAAAAAGTGGCTTAAGTACAATAGCTTTGGATGGCATTTATGAATGGTTTATTTTTCTTATAATTAGTAGAGGAGTTGTACTCACCTGTACAATTATATCAATTATCTCACATTCCAAAAAGCTTTTGTTTAAAATTAAATTAATTTTTTTTTTTTTGAGACAGTCTCACTATGTTGCCCTTGGTAGAGTGCTGTGGCCTCACAGCTCACAGCAACTTCAAACTCTTGGGCTCAAGTGATTCTTTTGCCTCAGCCTCCCAAGTAGCTGGGACTATAGGTGCCCACCTGTTTTTAGATATGGGGTCTCACTTTTGTTTAGGCTGGTCTTAAACTTGTGAGCTCAAACAATCCTCCTGCTTTGGCCTCCCAGTGTGCTAGGATTATACACGTGACACTGAATCCCCCTCAAAGCTTTTCTTTTTAAAAAAGACTATTTTGAGTAGGACAGAAAAAGGTGAACTAGAGTCCTCATGATGGCTTGTAACTCACAACCTGGTTTGTCTCTGCTGTGGCTCACAGGCACAGCCTCAGTGAGGTGCTCTAGTTAAAAGCTGTGCACATGATCAGTTATATCATGGTGCTTTGTTTCTGTTATACA
>NW_003852522.1:4202348-4204214 GCF_000181295.1 Otolemur garnettii
GCTCAAGCGAGTCTCCTGCCTCCACCTCCCAAGCAGCTGGGACCACAGGCGCCCGCCACAACGCCCGGCTATTTTTTGGTTGCAGCCGTCATTGTTGCCTGGCGGGTCCAGGCTGGATTCGAACCTGCCACCTTAGGTGTACGTGGCTGGCGCCTCAGCTGGTTGAGCTATGGCGCCGAGCCAGCACTTGGAGTTTTATCAGAATTCTTTCTGTGTCTGTGAGAATACATTCTCAATAGGACCAAACCCGTTTCCCAGTTCTATAGCCACTACCTGTACCTGTCATTGCCTGCCTGCACCCATGAAGTCACCTTTGCCCTGGACATCCTCACTCACTCCCTCCCCCCATAGCAGCTGGAGGTCACTGTGACTATCCAAGTCAGAGCAAGTCCCTGTTCTGCTCAGAACCTTCCATGGCTCCCACCTCCCTCAGAGCAGAAGCCAAAGCCCTCCCTGCTTCCCACAGGCCATGCACACTCTGTGCCATCTCCTCCTCACCCTTGTCTCCCTCCACTTAACTCCTGTTCACTCTGCTCTGGCCACGCAGCCCTCCTTTGTGTTTCACACATGCGCAGTCACTGTCTTGCCTCAGAGCCTTTGCACTTTCTATTCTTTCTGCCCAGAACACCCTTCCCCAGATGCGAGAGTGGCTCCTCCCTCACCTCTTTCAGGTCTTTATTCAAGTGACAACTAAAGTTACAACTCCAAGCCACCCCCTACCAACACCTGCATTCTGCCCAGTTTCTTACTAACTTATGTTACTTCTCTCTATGACACTCATCACCTTTAAATACTTTTCCTTGACCTATGTGTTTATTTCTGTCTCCCTCCCCTTTAATAAAAGCTCCTACAGGAGCTCTGTATATGTGTTTTGTTCACTGCTGGGTTTTCAACATTCAGAATAGAGCCTGACCCACAGTAGGAGCATCATAAATATTTGTTAAAAAGTGAGACCATCTTTTCTTATTAAAAAGATTAGGGACTTTGAGAGGCTGAGCTGGGAGGTTCACTTGAGGCCAGGAGGTTTTTTTTTTTTTTTTTTTCTTTTCAGTTTTTGGCCGGGCTGGGTTTGAACCCAATACCTCCAGTTTATGGGGCCAGCACTGTACTCACTGAGCCACAGATGCCGCCTGAGGCCAGGAGTTTTTAACCAGCCTGGACAACATAGCAAGATCCTATCCCTACAAAAAATTTAAAAATTAGCTGGGTGTGGTGGTGGTGGCATGTGATGGTAGTTGCAGCTGCTTGGAAGGCTGAGGCAAGAGGATCATTTGAGCTCAGGGGTTCCAGGATGCAGTGAACTATGATCATGCCACTGCACTCCATTCTGGGCAACAGAGTGAGACCTGCCTCTAAAAAAACAACAACAAAAGATCAGAACCAAATATTAATGAGGATTAATGGTGCCAGAAGTGTCCCTTCTTTTCTTTCCTCCTAGCTCACTCATCCCTCAAGTTCATCTCAAATGTTTATTCCCTGGGACACCTTCTCTGAGACCCCCCAGCCCAGGGAAGATCCCCTGTTACTCCCTGTACTATTTTTTCAAAGTACTCACTGCAGTAAATCGTTCTAGAAATGTCAAGGGGATTACAGATCTGATCTCTCTTTCTCCCTAGTTCCATGGGCAATGACCAGATGTCTTCTTCTCCCCCTCTCTTCTTCAGTCCCATCCTAGATTCTATGCCTGGGACAGAATAGGCTCTCACTGGATATTTTCTTTTCTTTTCTTTTCTTTTCTTTTTAGAGATAGAGTCTTAGTCTGTCACCTTTGGTAGAGTGCTGTGGCATCACAGCTCACAGCAACCTCCAGCTCCTGGGCTTAGGGGATTCTCTTGCCTCAGCCTCCCAAGTAGCTGGGACCACAGG
>NW_003852522.1:4204570-4205915 GCF_000181295.1 Otolemur garnettii
TATGTGGCTGGTGCCTTAGCCACTTGAACCACAGGCGCTGAGCCAACTGGATATTTTCTAATTATTTTGGAAATTATGACTGTCTCCAGTTCCTTGATTCACATTAGCATTTCAAAGGCTCTGCTAAGTCCTGCAGTAAAGAATCTTGATTCACCCAGCAATGCAAACGTGTTTGACCATAGAGCATCCTTTTTCCAGTATACCTGGTATGATCACCAGTGTTCCAAGGACCATGGCTTAGGAAGACAGTTATAATGACTGGGTTATCTGAGCAGCATAAATCGATCTGAAATTTAATTTAGGAAGAGTCTGAAGGTGACACCTTCTATGCAAGGACCTAGAAAGTCTCAGTAGGCATTCTGCCACAATTTGGCTATTAACTTGCCTGTGTGTTTCCAGGTGAGTGGGGTTGCTTTTCCCTAAGACATCAATGCTCATATGTTACTGTGGGCCGCATGGGAAAACAGAGAGGGAGGCTATTATGGGTGGATCTATGTTATAATGGCGGCTATGGAAATGTTCGGGGTGTACGAATGTGTGTGAGAGAATGAATTCCTGTCTTGGGGAAGGGCTTAAATCCCACAATTTCTTGCCAGGTCCCTTATCCCTCTGTACCTCAGTCTTAACATCTGTGAAATGGGGCTTCTGGAGGAAAGGGCTTGAGACCACCTGCAACAGGCATTGAGCAGGTCATCTAGCACCTGCCAGGATCTGTTATTTCCCTGGGGACCCTTTTTTTCTCCTAGCAAGAGCAAGGTGAGCCACCCACTGGGTTCCTGCTCTCTGATCCCAGTCTTTCTTTTTTTTTTTTTTTTTTTTAGAGACAGTCTCACTTTGTTGCCCTTGGCCAAGTGCTGTGGTGTCACAGCTCACAGCAACCTTCAGCCCTTGGGCTTAGACAATTCTCTTGCCTCAGCCTCCCAAATAGCTGGGACTACAGGCGCCCGCCCCAGTGCCTGGTTTTTTTTTTTGTTGTTGCAGTTTGGCCGGGGCCAGGTTTGAACCCATCACTCTCGGTATATGGGGCTGGCGCCCTACTCACTGAGCCACAGACACCACCCTGATCCCAGTCTTTCTGCAGACTCTCTTCCAGAGCCCAGAAGAGGGCTGGCAGCTGTATACTTCGGCCCAGGCCCCCGACGGGAAATGCATCTGCACAGCTGTAATTCCTGCGCAGAGTACCTGCTCCCGTGATGGTAGGAGTCGGGAGCTTCGACAACTGATGGAGAAGGTAAGTGGGGTGGGAGGCATGAAAATCTCTCAATTCCAGGGGGAGGGCTGACCCCATGTGAATTATCCAGAGCTGGCTGATAACCTGCTTCCTGCCAGGTAGATACTTTATCCA
>NW_003852522.1:4206434-4208361 GCF_000181295.1 Otolemur garnettii
GCAACCTCCAACTCCTGGGCTCAAGCGAGTCTCCTGCCTCAGCCTCCCAAGTAGCTGGGACCACAGGCGCCCGCCATAACGCCCGGCTATTTTTTGGTTGCAGCTGTCATTGTTGTTTGGCGGGCCGGGCTGGATTCGAACCCGTCACCTTGGGAGTACATGGTTGGCGCCTTAGCCACTTGATCCACAGGTGCCGAGCCTTTTTTTTTTTTTGAGATAGAGTCTTGCTCCATTGTGCAGGCTATACTGCATCGATGTGGTCACACCTCACAGCAGCCTCAAACTCCTGGGCTCAAGTGATCCTCCTGCCTCAGCTGCTGGAGTACTGGGACTACAGGGACATGGCAGCATGCCTGGCTAATTATTTTTATTTTTAGTAGAGATGAGGGTCTCATTCTTGCTCAAACTGGTCTTGGGTTCCTCAAGGGATCCTCCAACCTCAGCCTTCCCGAATGCTAGGAATATAGGCATGAGCCACTGCACTGGACCTGTCCAGCACTTCTTTGGAAAAGAAGCCGAGTGTGTGTGCTGTGGGTTAGGGGAGGAAGGAAGACCCTAGTGGCAGCATCTGAGGCTCCTGTGTGTGAGCTCCATGCCCCAGCTCTGGCCCCAGCATGCCCCACTGAGCCCTTTAGTTCACCAGACTCACCTGCTAAGAAGATATTCTGTGCCACTTGGGAGAGGTCTCACCCTCCACCCGGAGAGGCTCCAATAAAGCTTCCTTCGCCCTTTGTCTGTGTTCCATAGAAATGGTCCCCATTCAGTATACCCCCAAGGATGTCTTGATGCCTCTTAATAGACTGAACGCTATCCTTTGACACTACTCAGCTGAACTGCTTTCATGCCCTTTCAGTGATGAAAGAAAAGGAACATTGGCCTCCCATCATCATTCTGTAGAGGAGGAAGCTGGGGCTTGGCAGACAGGAGAAGAGAGCTTGTCAGCACCAGGGTCTTCTCCTTCAACTCCATGGGATCCTGCCCTGCCCACAATACCAGAACTGCTTTCCCTAGTTGTCTGAGACATACGTGTGGTGTCCTTCCATTGCCAACAATGGCTACACAGTCCTGCTTATCCATGTTTCAAGATGTTCATTGAGGCCAGGCATGGTGGCTCATCGCAACACTCAGAGGTCAGAATGGGAGAATCATTTGAGGCCAGGAGTTTGAGACCAGCCTGAGCAATATAGCAAGACTCCATCTCTACAAAACAATATAAAAATTAGCTGGGCATGGTGGCATGTTCCTGTAGTCCCAGCTACTTGAGAGGCTGAGGTGGAAGGATTGCTTGAGTGCAAGTCTTTGAGGCTACATTGAACTATGGTAATGCCATGGCACTCCAGCTTGGGCAACAGACAACATGTCTCAAAAAAAAAAAAAGGGTGGCCCCTGTAGCTCAGTGGGTAGGGTGCTGGCCACATACAGTAAGGCTGGTAAGTTTGAACCTGGCCGGGGCCAGCTAAACAGTAATAACAACTGCAGCAAAAAAATAGCCGGGCATTGTGGCAGGTGCCTATAGTCCCAGCTACTTGGGACACTGAGGCAAGAGAATTGCTTGAGCCCAAGAGTTTGAGGTTGCTGTGAGCTGTAATGCCACAACACTCTATCAGGGCAGCAGCTTGTGACTCTGTCTCAAAAAAAAAAAAAAAAAGTGAGGGGTGGGAGGAGGCACTTGCTCCATCCTAGTCCTCATGTGGCCAAGCTGGCTTCCTGCCTTTAAGCATGTCCTTGATATAACATGGCAGGGAATGTGCATGTGGGGGGCCAACACTTTGGGAACAGGAATTGGCAAACTTAATGGCCCTGAGGAGGGCAAGAGCTTAGAGTCTATGAGAACAAAGGGTAAGGAAGCAGGTGAGGGCAAAGGACCAGCAGGAACAGGATCTTCAGGGGAGCAAGGTGATGTAAAAATGATTGTCAGACTGGGCAC
>NW_003852522.1:4209489-4213700 GCF_000181295.1 Otolemur garnettii
TTGGCCAGGTGTTTGTGTGGCCTTTGACTCCACCCATGGCATCCCTAGGGTGGGGCCAGGGGGTAGAGTTCTATTTTCCTGAATGGTCCCCATTCCTAGGTCCAGAATGTCTCCCAGTCCATGGAGGTCCTTGAGTTGCGAACGTATCGTGACCTCCAGTATGTGCGCAGCATGGAGACCCTCATGCGTAGCCTGGACTCGAGGCTCCGGGTGGCTGATGGATCCCTCTCCGCCAAGAGCTTCCAGGTGGGTTCTTCTGGGTTCAGGCCAGAGGTTGAGGAAATGATTGGTGATTTGGTGCCTGTGAGCTCCAAGATGGGTTTGTGTTGGGGAAGAATCTGGGATCCAGTCTAGACCAGATGTCAGGGGCCAGGAGTGTGGATCAAAGACAGAGGTTGGAGTTACATCTGGGTCAAAGGCCAGGGGTGAGGCTTGATGATGGTGGTTCCCTCATGGCTGGCAGGAGCTGAAGGACAGGATGACAGAGCTCTTGCCTCTGAGCTCGGTCCTGGAGCAGTACAAGGCAGATACACGGACCATCATGCGCTTGCGGGAGGAAGTGAGGAACCTCTCGGGCAGCCTTGCAGCAATCCAGGAAGAGATGGGCGCCTATGGGTACGAGGACCTCCAGCAGCGGGTGCTGGCACTCGAGGCCCGGCTCCATGCCTGTGCCCAGAAGCTGGGTATGCTTTGACCCCTGACCCTGATCCCTGACCTCCATACCCAATCCCAATCCCACTTGTTCCTAGACATTAGAAATACATGGCTTCCAACTTTGCCCTAACCAAACTCCATATTGGGACTAGATGTTTGACTCTCTTTCACACTCCCCTCCCCACCCTGGTCCTAGCCCTTCCCAATTGGGTCACAACATTCTTGCCTCCTTTGGGCCTTTCCCTTGCTCCGCCTTCATTCCCTCCAATTCCTGCCTCGCAGGCTGTGGAAAACTGACCGGGGTCAGTAACCCCATCACCATTCGGGCCATGGGGTCCCGTTTTGGCTCCTGGATGACGGACACGATGGCCCCCAGTGCAGACAGCCGGGTGAGTGACTGTGCCCTCCCCTGGGGTCAGAGCCTGGGAGGGATAGAGCCTGTGACTGCCCATAGGTGTCCAGGGGTCCCACACCAGTGACTTTCTTATAGTTCCCAAATGTCCTCCATCTCTAGGGCCTTTGGATCTCTCCTTAATCATCTAGTGAGCACCCAGTGATCAGAGTTTTCCTGCCCTGTGAATCCCAAAGTCTGCAGATTTCCAATGACTGTATTGGCTACTACTGACCAGTTTCAGTTACCATTGACCTCTAGTAACTACCCAGTGAGTAATGCTTTCCCAAGGATAAGAGGGCCTCCCTGCACTGCTCAATGACCTTAGACTTCTAGGGACTCTGTGATCATGACTGCTCATCACATAGACTCACAAAAACCGTTCATGATCTGCCCAGTGACTGTCCTGGAATTGTGACCTTCCTAGTGATTGATCTTGGTCACTGGGTTGCCACTGAGTATCAGAGTTGATAGACAGTGACCTGATACCATTCCACCATGATCACTGGCCTTCTAGGGATGACCGTGGTTCAACCAATTGGGTGGTTTGAGAACCAGAGTTGGAGATGCATTCTACCATTTCTTAGCCAGGGAACTAAACCTTTAATTTCTTTATCTTTGAAATGGTCATGATAATGTCAGCATTCAAGTTGTTTTTTTGGTTGTTTTTTTTTTTTTGAGACAGAGTCTCACTATGTCACCCTTGGTAGAGTACTGTGGTGTCACAGCTCACAGCAACCTCAAACTCTTGGGCTTAAGCAATTCTCTTGCCTCAGCCTCCCAAGTAGCTGGGACTACAGGCGTCTATCACAACACCTGGCTGTTTTTTTTGTTGTAGTTGTCATTGTTGTTTAGCAGGCCCGGGCGGGTTCCAACCCGCCAGCCCTACTGCATGTGGCCAGTGCCCTGAGCTACAAGTGCTGAGCCACTATTCACATTTTTAAAGCTTTTAGCTCAATAATAAGGGTACTTGGCCCAGCTTTGGCTCAAGAGGCTAGGGCTCCAGCCACATACACCAGAGGTGGTGGGTTCGAGCCCAGCCGGGGCCTGCCAAACAGCAATGACAATTACAGCCAAAAAATAGCCAGGTGTTGAAAAAAAGAAAAAAAAAAAGTAGCTTGGTGTTGTAGCGGGCGCCTGTAGTCCCAGCTACTTGGGAGGCTGAGGTAGGAGAATCACTTAAGCCCAAAGAGTTTGAGGTTGCTGTGAGCTGTGACTCTATGGTATTCTACTGAGGGTGACATTGTGAGACTCTGTCTCAAAAATAATAATAAGGGCACTCACAAACACTAATTAACATAAGGATGATAATGAAGAAGATAGTAATGACATTCCTAGTCACCTCGTGGCTAGAGGGGTAACCATTGAAATTTAGTGACTTCTTATCACCCAAGGGCTATCCAAAGACCACTAACCATCCAATGACCACTCAATTCCAGGGCCCTGTGAGCTCCAAAGAACTGCAATTCCCCCTCCCTCCAATCCTTTGGGATCAAGCATTGTCCGTTTGTTTCTATTTTAAGACCAATGGTGTTCATGTGGACTACCATTGGTCAACAGAAATCCCTTAACTGAATAATGATCACTTAATGACGTGGCTGCTGCCTGAGTGGTTGCTGGGACCCTTGGATTCCTGATGGTGGCTCCCTCACTGACAGTGGCTACTTCTGTAGGTCTGGTACATGGATGGCTATTACAAGGGCCGCCGGGTCCTGGAGTTCCGCACCCTCGGAGACTTCATCAAAGGCCAGAACTTTATCCAGCACCTGCTGCCCCAGCCATGGGCAGGCACAGGCCATGTGGTTTATAATGGCTCCCTGTTCTATAACAAGTACCAGAGCAATGTTGTGGTCAAGTACCACTTCCGCTCACGCTCTGTGCTTGTACAGAGGAGCCTCCCAGGGGCGGGCTACAATAACACCTTCCCCTACTCCTGGGGTGGCTTCTCTGACATGGACTTCATGGTGGACGAGAGCGGGCTCTGGGCTGTGTACACCACCAACCAGAATGCAGGCAACATTGTGGTCAGCCGGCTGGACCCGCACACCCTGGAGGTCATGCGGTCCTGGGACACTGGCTACCCCAAGCGCAGCGCTGGTGAGGCCTTCATGATCTGTGGGGTGCTCTACGTGACAAACTCCCATTTAGCTGGCGCCAAGGTCTACTTCGCCTATTTTACCAACACATCCAGTTATGAGTACACAGACGTGCCCTTCCACAACCAGTATTCCCACATCTCCATGCTGGATTACAACCCCCGGGAACGGGCCCTGTACACTTGGAACAATGGTCATCAAGTCCTTTACAACGTCACACTGTTCCATGTCATCAGCACTGCAGGGGACCCCTAGGCACTGCCACATATTGGGGGCAGGGAGGGAGGCTCCCTGAGGGCCCTTCCCACTCTGTCTGTGTCCCTGAAGGATGATCTTTCCGTCTCTGTCTTGCCCTCTCTCTCCCTACCCTTCTGCCAGGCTCTTGTCATTGCCCTCTGTATTTCTATCAATGCATTTCTGCCATTTCATCTCTTCTTTATTGATCTCTGCTTTTGATACTCTACTTTTTATCTTTCTGCCTTTTTATTGATCTCCCTGTCTCTTTCTTTTTATTGATCTGACCCTCTGGTCCTCATTCCCTATCTCTGCTGCTCTTTGTCTCGCTCTGCCCTCCCCCTCCTTTTGCTTCCTGCCCCACCCACACCTCTACTTACACTGCCCTCTCCCCCAAATGGAGTGCATGGATCTGTTTCTTTTTTTATTTACACTTCTTTCTGAGTTGCTGGAATAAATGGGACCTTTGACATTTGATGCTTCGGTGGCTCTGAGTGTCCACGGGGGCACAGAGGTGGGGATGGTGGCCAAATCCAAGCCTGGAGACTTGACACACGTGAGGACTTCCTTATTCCATAACTCAAGGTTAAGTGAACTGGGGCAGGCAGACCAGCATGGGGGATAGGGAGGAGGGGCCCAGGGTAAACCCTTTGGGGAGACCCAATCTAAAGTTATTTCTATTGAAAGCAATTTGTTTAAAAGCAGTTTGATGAAAACAACACAGAAGTTTATCAGAATGATGAAAACTGGCCTCAAATGAATATTCTTCCCGTCACTAGCTTTCCACTCTTGGATCACTCTGGTGCATTGCTAAGTGGTCTGTGGCAGTTTTTTTT
>NW_003852522.1:4214121-4216595 GCF_000181295.1 Otolemur garnettii
TTTTTTTGAGACAGAGTCTCACTATGTAGTTGTCAATAATTGTTTGGCGGGTTCGAACCTGCCAGCTCTAGCCTCTGAGCTACAGGCGCTGTGAGCCCCAAAATCATTTTTTCAAACTAGTCACAGCTGTTGTAAACAACTGAAAGGTAGAAATAGCCTAAACTTGCAGGAGTCCTCAAACTCTTTAAACAGGGGGCCAGTTCACTGTCCCTCAGACTATTGGAGGGCCAGACTGCGGGGCCCCAAGATAAGTCGGCTGCTAAGCAGGACAGGAAGCAGCGACAGGTAGTGGCACAAAAACACCTGGATCAATGTCCTAGGGATGCCTGGCCTAAAGGGCTTTTGATGCCTTTGGTTGTTTGAATATACTCACAAACACACCTGGGGCACATTTACATGAAGGGGCTTGGGCTGAGGATGGTCCTTAATGTGGGGACAGCACTCTTGTGAGGGGGCAGATAGGGAAAGACAGGATGTCTTAGAGGCAGGAGGGAGGAGGAGGTATGAAGAAGTGAGGAGAGGCTAAATGCTCAGCAACCTTAGAGATCCGGCTAAAAGCAGGGTAGGGAGTCGCAGAGGGCTTTATGTGAGCTAGATCTGCACGAAACAGACACCAGGAGTTAGACTGGGCACCAGTGAAGTGTCCCCAGGATAAAGGACAAGCTGGAAAGGGTGCAAGAAGAGTGGAGAGTCACCCCTGGAGCTGAGTGTTTTGACAGTGAATGGTGCAGTGAAGGAGGGACTGGCTGGCTTGGTTCTGACCCAGGCCCAAGTTGGCCTGAAAAATGGTGCCTATTGAATCCAGGCAAAGAGCTCCACAGGCCCAGACCCCATCCAGCTAAGTCAGCAGAGGAGGTGCTCCCTCACTCCTCTGGGAGGACATATTCCCCTATCTCTAATTAATGTCTTCCCTGATTAAATCATCTCTGCTCTGTGCTGGCATCCCCTCTCCTGGAACTGGGATACAGGGCCATATTGGGAACCAAACCAATGAATAATAAATGGGGCTGCCTAATGCACTCATTTAAAACCAATTTTTAAAGAAATCCTCAGGAAAAGCAATTAATTTCCATTTAAATGAACATGTTAGATATGGGAGGGGGAAAGAATTATTTCCTGGGCTAGCAGGTGGGGAGGTGCTTTGCTCTGGTGAAAAAGTGGAACAAAAGGAGAAAAACAGCACAGGGCTGGCTCTTGGACAAACTCTTGCATCCCCCCCCACCCCCACTGTTTATTTAGAGGCTAAACTGCAAGGTGAGGAGGTGAGGAGGTTCATCCGTCCCAGAGACTGAGTCCTCTTGAAGTAAGGTTGAGAACTGAATTCAACAACCTCTGTCTACAATACACTTAGACCTGGGATGGCTCGTTGTCACAAGTTCAGGGCTGGATGTGACTGTTACATCTGTATGCCTGGTCCTCAAACAGATGTAACCCCAACCCTGAGGCAGGATTCCTTATAATTTTGTCTTGGTGGCTTTTGCTCATCCCCACTCCCCAGGCCAGGATCAATGTGTGTGTGTCCCAGGCTGTCTGCTAACTCATGGACATATTACCTACAATGGGGAAGCCAAACCCTACTCTGGGGCAAATACTGTTTGCCCTACAATGACCTGCTCTCAACTCTGCCCAACGGTGATGGAAGCCAGGACTGATACACACTGCCCAGGAGTGGAATTCAGGCCTCTGGGGTGGGTCTGGTCTGAGAGGTGCTTGCAAAAGAGGATACCAGGGAAGACTACATAGTCTGAACCATCTGAAAGGCCTGGGATTTCCTCTGATTCCTCGGCAGGAGGTGAGAGAAACGACAGCTGCTTAGTAATGAGTCACCAGGATCCTGAGAGGGCTCTGGGGGCACATTTACCTAATGGCAACGTTAGCCACTGCACAGATAGACAAAGGAAGGGGGATGCCTAGAGGGGTACCCAATGCCACCCAGGATACACAGAGATAGCTAGAGTCTCATGGCCACATGTAGACACACAGACAAGAGCAGACGCCCTAAGTGACAGGGAGTGGGCCCCACGCAGGATAATGCACACCCATGCCTAGCACCAAGAGCTAGAGGTCTAGGGAGATCCTCTCTGGGCCCTCAGTGCTGACAGGGCACAAAGCCCATTCTTCACCTTGGGGCAGAACTCTGCAAACCCTCCTGGCCTCTGGTCACTGTGTCTGATCTTTCCCAGGGGTTGTCATACCAGGAGGGGTACAGCCATTCCCTAACCGTAGCCCATCTTCCATGCCATTGGCAGGGCTGCTGTCTCATACCCCCTGCCCTGGGTGACAGACTGTTCTGCCCAGAGGTGCAGCCAACCAGCCAGCTCCCCATCCTTCAGAGCTAAGAGGAAACCCATTAAACCTTCCTAATGATAAATGCTCCAGCAGGCAGGCAGGAAGGCAGGCGGGAGGCAGAGTGAGCAATTGCTCCAGAAACCAGCCAGATGGGAGTAGGCACAGGTGATTATTCATGAGACTCG
>NW_003852522.1:4216647-4220655 GCF_000181295.1 Otolemur garnettii
GGAGGAGGGCTTTATTTTGCTCAGGGTCCCCATCCCTGCTGGCACCCCCTGCAAGCTGGGCTGGTCCCCATCAAGTGTAGAGGATTGGTGTGGGCCCTCTAAGAGACCCACACCCACTGACCTGACTGAGCCCCGGAAGGGTCCTGGCATGGGCAATGGGGACATGTGAACCACACCCACAGACCCTTCACCAAAGGCAGAGGAAGAGCTGACCACCTGCCTGCCACCCACCCCAGGGATCCGCTCTGATCTGTTCTCTAAACGCCACTGGACACTGTCTTCCCCTCCTCCAGGATCCCTGCACCCAGAGATGCCTGCCAGGAGCCCCTTCCTCCAGACCAGAAGGGCCCTGTTGCCAAGGTAACAGCATCTGCAGAGGGTGCTGGGTCTGGCGGCTGGACCCAAGAACAACCTTCCAGAAGCACTTGTGGCAGGGTGAAGACAGACATCAGGGGGCTAGGAGTCCTTCCTTCTAATTGGAGAGCAGCCTGTGTGCACAGAACATGAGGCACCATGCAGAGGGTATCCAGGGACAGTGTGGCACACCTCAAGCCGAGATCCACTGTGGCCAGACAGTGCCCCACTGCCTGGAGAGTCAGGCCCAGTAAGAGCGGAGGCTTCCTGGAGGAAGAGGGACAGCCTAAACCCTGAGACACTTGGGGTGGTGGGCGATGATTTCCTCCATGCACTGCCTCCTTTCCCTACCCACACCACCCTAAAGAAGAAATGAGACACAAGACAGAAGAGCTGTGGTTCCGGGTTTAATTAGGGTTGCAAAGGGCACTGCGCTGCCCTCAGAGAGGGCCCACAGCCGAGCCACACACAGAGCATTTGCTGTCTGGAACTGAACAGAGGAACATGACTTAACTAGAAATAACAACCTAGGGACCCCTGTTTGCCTCCAGGACCTGAAGGCACTGACCAGGCCTTCTCTTTGGGACAGCCCCCCCACCCCCTGTGCCTGGGAGTCTTCCCCGCCCCTGCTGCCCTTCTGAAGTCAGTTCCTTAATGGAGAGTCTGGCAGGGGCAGCCCCAAAAGGCGTAGGCAAGGAGCAGGGCCCCAGAGCCTGCTAACTGGAAGAAACCCCCTCCCAGCCATTTTGGGAACAATAAATACTGTGTGACAACAGCAAGGAAGGGTGTCTGCGGGCCGGCCAGCAGCAAGGGACACCTTGGGCCCAGCCACCTGCCCCTTTGCCCACCAACCAGGCCCAGGCTGTCCATGTCCATGCCCCTCACTCTGTGCGCAGAATGATATGGATGCCGGAGTCCGTGAACACCGGGCCGCTCATCTCTCCTGTTCGTAGCGCAAATGAGGCATCTTCAAATGGCTTCTGCATCTGACCTGGGGACCGTAAGGGAAGGTAGGGGGATTAGGGCTGGCTGGCAGGGCAGGTGGGCAGCAGATGGAGCTGCTGCCTGTGCTCATCCACCCTTGTCCCTCATTTGTCACCAGTTTATGGCCCTATCATGGTGACATTGCTGAGTGGTGGCCCAGTTGGGGGCACGGGGCCATCACAGAGACCCTGGGAAGCAAAGTACAGCAGGAGGGATGGGAGGCAGAACTGCTGCCGGCTGCTGTAAATCCAGAGACACATTTTAGTGAAAAACTTGTCTCCCTGGTTCTCAGCCTCTGCCACACCATCTGTCCTGTCTGGCTCCCCTACTCCTAGGTGCCTGGACACCACACCCCTACCCCTGCCCCATCCAGGGAAAGAGAAGAAAAAGCTGGAGGAGAAAGAGCAGGAAGAGAAGGAGGAGGAGGATGGGAGGAGGAGAAAGAGGAGGGAAAGAAGAGGAGGAGGAAAAGAGGAGGAGGAGGGGAAGAAGAGGAAGAGGGGAAGAAGTGAGGAAACCTGATCTCAGGGGCTCCTCCTTCACCCTTGGTTTCCTTGATGGGAAATTCTGGGGATCCCCAATAGGAAGAGGCACATGACAGGATGTACCCACCTCGGTAGGCCCTGATGAAGACGTTTGTGTGGGAAGACACACAAACCCACCTCCAGGGACTGACCCTAGCAGGGAAGATGCTCTACACCACTCTCTTGTGTGCTGTGTGTGTGTCAGGGGTCCTCAAACTTTTTAAACAGGGGGCCAGTTCACTGTCCCTCAGACCACTGGAGGGCCGAACTGTGGGCCCCGGGACGAGTTGGCTGCTAAGCAGGACAGGCAGTGGTGGCAAAAACACCCAGCGGGCTGGATAAATGTTCTAGACGGGCCGCATGTGGCCCACGGGCCGTAGTTTGAGGACGTCTGGAGTGTGTGTGTGTGTGTGTGTGTGTCCCCAAGCAGGGCAGTCCCGGAAGCACGGTCTGTGCTGCCATCTAGTGGACACTGAAGGCCTGAGTGACAGAGATCCTCCTTCAGCCCCTCTCCAGCAGGGTTGTTAGGGCCCTTGGCTAGGTGGCACCCTCCTCACCCTACACACCTCTGCTGAAGGCACCCAGGTCTCCCCTGGCCTTGGCTGAGCTGCAGTCACTGAACTGTGAGGCCAGAGACTCAAAGTCTTCCTCTCCTGACTTGATCTTTTGGATGTAACCTGTGGACACAAGACAGGGAGAGCTGAACGTCAGGGCAGGGAAGGGCAAGCTCCATGGTGGAGGGGAAGCTGAGTGTGCTCCCCACACACGTGCATGCAGAGACATAATACTACCTTGTCCCATCCCCAAACACGTGCATTTGAGAGAAAATCTACCTCCAGTTCCTCTACACACAGTAGAGTATGGGAGGCAGGGAGAGGTTGAAGAGGCTAGAGAGGGACAGACCCCATGGCAGGGGGCAATGCCCGCAGGTCCCTCAGGACAGAAGTGGGAGAGCTGAGTCCTCAGGACAGTTGTTCTATCCATCCAAAGTGGGAGAAACAGGTTCGGTGCCTGTGGCTCAAGTGGCTAAGGTGCCAGCCACATACACCTAAGGTGGCGGGTTCAAATCCAGCCTGGGCCTGCCAAACAACGACGGCTGCAACCAAAAAATAGCCAGGCGTTGTGGAGGGCACCTGTAGTCCCAGATACTTGGGAGGCTGAGGCAGGAGACATGCTTGAGCCCAGGAGTTGGAGGTTGCTGTGAGCTGTGATGCCACAGCACTCTACCCAGTGGGACAGCTTGAGGCTCTGTCGCAAAAAAAAAAAAAAAAAAAAAGCGGGAGAAACAGCTTAGCACTCACTGGAACCCGAGGTGCTCAGGGAGGTCTCTACAGTGGACATGTGTCAGTCTCATAGACTGTGGTCCCAGTGGTAGGTGATATAGCTCTTTTTCCAGCTCTCTAAATACAGTGTGTTGGCAGAGCCCTGATGCCCTTGCCTTCTGTATGGCTTAAACCAGCCCCATCAGGTCTGACTCTGCTAGAGTGAGGGGAGGCCAGGGCAGGTGGGGGGAAGGTAAAGGATGACTCTGAGGAAAATGGTCCCCAAGACTGGGCACAGTGGCTCACACCTGTAATCCCAGCACTCTGGGAAGCTGAGGCGGGTGGACAGCTTGAGCTCATGGATTTGAGACCAACCTGAGCAAGAGCAAGACTCCGTCTCTACTAAAAATCGAAAAAACTGAGGCAAGAAGATCACTTGAGCCCAAGAGTTGGAGGTTGCTGTGAACTCTGGTGATGTCTACCCACTCTCTACCCACAGCAACAGCTTGAGAATCTGTCTCTAGCAGCTAAAGCGCAGCCACATACACCAGAGCTGGCAGGTTCAAATCCAGCCCGGGCCCACCAAACAACAACAGATGCAACCAAAAAATAGCTGGATGTTGTGGCAGGCGCCTGTAGTCCCAGCTACTTGGGAGGCAGAGGTAGGAGAATTGCTTGAGCCCAGGAAGTGGAGGTTGCTGTGTGCTGTGATGCCACGGCACTGTACCCAGGGTGACAGCTTGAGGCTCTGTTGCAAAAAAAAAAAAAAAAAGAAGAAGAAAAAAAGGGTCCATAGCAGAGTGGCAGGTGTCCCCAAGCAGGGCAGTCCCTGAAGCACGGTCTGTGCTGCCATCTAGTGGACACTGAAGGCCTGAGTGACAGAG
>NW_003852522.1:4220675-4226238 GCF_000181295.1 Otolemur garnettii
AAAAAAAAAAAAAAAAGAAGAAGAAAAAAAGGGTCCATAGCAGAGTGGCAGGCAACTCAGTACCCCCTATATCTGTGTGACTTACATTTGGGGAGCAGAGTGTGGGAGGGCTGCGTGTGTACACATGTGTGTGACTGCCAAAGTATGTGTGTACACACTTGTGCAAATGCCAGAAGAGGAAGGACAATCAGCTACCTGCCTGAGCTCAGGCAGCCCCTGCAGCAGGCAGGCAGGCCCCCATGGGCCAAAGCCCACCCCCCATGACTCTGTCCCTGTCAGTGTCCTCCTCAGGCCCCCAGGGTGACAGCCCCAGCAAGCAGAAGCAGCTGTCTAGGCACCCTGCTCATAGCTCTGACTGGCCAGGCAGCTAGCACTGTGGCAGTTCTTCTCTTTGTGTGTGAGGGCCAACCTGACACAATTGCCAGTGGGTTTCTCAACATCACCCTGACATTTCCACCCACTGCTTCCATCTGACCTAAACAAGGCTAGACTGTGACACACCCGCCTGGACCCTGTCTAAGCCTTGGGGATGTTGCTGGGAGGCCCTGCCTGACACTGGGCTGATCTAAACTTCTCCTGGCCCCAAGAGCCTTAGACTTACCTAAATGCCACCACAATCCACCTCTCTGGGACCTTGATTGAAATGACTCGACTATAGGAGCACAACTATAGCTGTCTGGCTGCACCTCATAGCAGCAACCAACGTCCTGGTATCTGACGTGCATTGCCACCCCCTGGTCAGTGACCACCCCCTTTGCCTCCCAGCTTGGCCCCTAGCTATGTGCCCACAAACCACTGTGACACATAGCAAGGTTCCAAGCAAGACCTTCACAAACATCACTTGCTGTCACCAGTCTCCCAAGACGTAGCTGCCCCTATTCTTTTCTGCTCAGTCCATCCCTGGACTTTTTGGTCCGTGTGTTTCAGTCAGATCTGGCCATGACTGTGAGGCACTGATAATGCCTCTCAGACAGGGACACCAATGCCCTATAATGCCCCACTTTCATTTAGACTGCTCTTTGCAGTGGCTTCTGCCTGTAAACCTCCCCATCCCCTATCAGGGCCACCAGTGTGTGGTGGGGTCCCTCTATGCTGCATGCATCTGTGAGAACCGAGTACCTCCTGGGTCTCCCATGCATAGCACTGGCTCCCCTTGCTTCTCTTCTGTCTGGACCACAGTAAACCAGCCAAGAGTCTGGACCACACAATGCCCCTGAGGTACTATCCCCAGGAGGCACCAAGCACCTGCAGGGCCAGGCCCAGCCCTGAGACCTGTACCAGCATCACCTTGCTGCATCCCCCAACAGCCAGGGGCAGGGACACAGCTGCAGGGATCCCTAAGACCAGATGGCCTGCCCAAAGCTCTCACATACAGTATGCAAGCCACACCTCGGTGACCCCCGCAGCTCATATTACCCACATCTGCCTCTGACTAGCCAGGTCTCTCAGGAAACACCCTGCTCTGACAGAAGCCTGAAATGATTGCTTTTGTTTTCTTTTTAGGAGATGGGACCTCCGTATGTTGCCCAGGCTGGCTTCTAAGTTCTGGGCTCAAGCAATCCTCTTGTCTCAGCCTCCTGAGTAACTGAAATGATTGTTTTTAAAAAGCACTTTCTTCCCCTTCCTTAAGGCTGACCTTCAGAGGTTTGGGGCTATGTGTCCCCAAGCTGTCTTAGTTCAGCCCATGTCCATTCCACCATAATAACAGCTCTTCTACTTTCACCCTGCTCTCCCTTCCCTCTCACCTTGCTTTCTTTCCTTCTCCTCCTCCCCTAGGATTTGAGAGAGGGGAAGGAGAGAGAACCCTTTGCTCAAGTGTCTCTTCCAACATGCTGTCTCTGGTCTCCTGGGAAGCCTTCCCTAACCAACCCTCTATGGGGGATGCCTTACCATGGTTGCTGCATTCATCACTGTCCTGTTAGTGGGTCACACACCTGCCTCACAGTGGGAGAACAAGGGCACCTGGGCTGACCTTATTCATTGCTGCACCCTGAAAACCCAGCATTGTACACAAAACGGGTGCTCACAAATGTTTAGGATTTCAGCTTGGTGCCCACAGCACAGTGGTTACTGCACCAGTCACATATATATACCAAGGGTAGTGGGTTCAAACCCAGCCCGGGCCAACTAAACAACTGCAACAAAAAAATAGCTGGGAGTTGTGGGTACCTGTAGTCCCAGCTATTTGGGAGGCTGAGACAAGAGAATCACTTAAGCCCAGGAGTTTGAGGTTGCTATGAGCTGTGATGCCATAGCACTCTAGCGAGGGTGACATAATCAGACTCTGTCTCAAAAAAGAAAAAAAAAAAGTTCAGGAATTCATGAATAAATGAGACAGAATGAGGTCATGGGGAGAGAAGGTGACAGGGAACCATTGTGGGTCTTTAGGCAGATATGCCAGAATCTCATGCCTTTTTCTGTCTGACTCTCAGGTTGGAACACTAAAGCCAGACTTCCTGGGCCTCCCCAGGACAATGCCCTGGCCTTTTCTGATCACACCAATACAACTCACTAAGAAAGCACCCATAGAACCTTGATCTAGCCTAGAATCACTCAAGAGTCAGGGCAGGAATGCCCAGTCTGGAGTAGGAGCCCTTCATCTGCTTAGGGGTATTCAGGAGCCCTGGAAATTATATGCAAACCCGATGATGCTAGCAGATCTAGGCCATCCTGAGCATGGCATATTCCTGAAGCTCAGAACCCAACTCTGCTGTTCTTTAACAAGAAAAGTCTACTGGGTAACTCTGCCTCTTGGAGCCTCATTCAACTGTCCTATATGGACTAATGACCTGATAGGGCTATTCTGAGGTGTGAACTAGTAAGCATTAAAGCAACAGCTGGCATAGAGGAAGCCCTTGACAGATCCAAACTGCCCATCTATCTGTTATGGAATGAACGTCTGTGTCTCCACAAATTCATACAACCAAGTCTTAATTCCCAGTGTGGCTGTATGTACAGATGGGGACTTTTACCAAGTAGTTAGGGTTAAATGAGGTTATAAGGGTGGGGCCCTGAGCTAAGAAGATTAGTGTCCTTATAAGAGATACCAGAGAGCTCCTGCTCTCCCCTCTACACACAGATGCACTAAGGAAAGGCCCCGTGAGCACACACTGAGAAGGCAACTATCCTGCAAGCAGGTCCTCACCAGAAACCAAATTGGCCAGAACCTTGATCTTGAACTTCCAGCCCTTAGAACTATGAGAAAATAAATGTCTATTGTTTAAGCCACTTGGTCTGTGGTATCTTGTTATGGTAGCCATAGCTAACACACCATAATGACTTAAAAAATTAAGACACAAACTTCCTGCTCTGACTCACCAAATCAGTGCGCTGCTTCTAGTCCAAAGCTGCCCAGGCACAACAGGGGAAGGGGCCTGGCCAAGGAAAGAGGTGACAGGATTAGGTCCCAGGTGATCCAAGATCCAGCAGGAGGGGCGCAGAGAGACCCAGCTTGAGGCCAGCAGGTTGGCAAGGTGCCACCAATCCTGGGGTAGGGACATGGGAAGAGTTGCTGCTCATACTCTGGGCCTCCCTGGAACACTCAGGTACTGGGCATGCTGGGGTGGAGGGGTGGGGATCCAGCAGGGAGGACTTATCCACAACCCGCCCTCCTCAGACAAGGGCACTGGCAATGACACCCTCCCATCCCTGACAGTCTCTGGCTGTAGTCCAGAAGCTGCAGAGGAACTGATGCTGGAATAAGAGCCTCAGCAGAAAACACGGAAGCTCTGGTCCTCTTGGTGGCAGGCAGCCTGTCCCTTCAGGGCAAAGGAGGAGCACCAGATCTAAATGGGCACTGCCAGCTAGGAGTGAGCTGCCCAAATTATGACCTCCTGATCACCTGGGACTAAAACTAACCCAAGCAGGGTAGGACATCCACTTCCACAGAGGAGAAAATGAGGCCCAGGTGCCAGATGCTCACTGACACTGCACATGAGTATTTGCAACAGAGCACAGCACGGCCAAGGCCATTTCCCCTCACCATCCTAAAAACCCCCAAGGGGGTCTGCCCAGGAGGGGGAGGTCATGGTCTGAGGTTAACAAAGGCCCTGCCCAGCGCCCTTCCTATGGGTTGTGGGGTAGCAGCAGGGGCTAACATGGGCAGAGGCCGTGCCCTACCTCCAGGTTCCCCCATTACATGTGCCTCTTCTGTGTGGAAGCAAGTGCCAGCCACTGAGCCCATCACTCCTGGATCTTCCCTGACCCTATTCTACAGATGAAGGAACTGAGGCCCAAAGAACACAGATACCTGCTGGTGGGCACAGCTGGCACTGGAACCCAGCACTGAATGACCATTCTGCTCTGACCCAGCCCCTTCCCCAATACCCCATCCCACCTACTTACTTCACTACCCAGTCCCCCCAAGTCTGCCTCCCCTAATTTCTACCTCTACCTCAGTCCCAACTATAGCCTTTAGCTGTAGTTCACCCACATCCTCCACCAGGCCCCCTGGCACAGGCAAGCAGGACTTCTTCTGACACTACTGAGGAGACCCCCAGGCCAACTGTTTACCAAGCACATCCCCTAGACATCTCTTCGTCAGCATCCCTAGACCCTGCTAAAGTGTCTGCCCCATCAGCCACATACTTGTCCAACCTAGAAATGGGGTTGGCACCCTCACCTGCCATAACCAGACCTGGGATCGCGTGCCTACACCTCCTGCCAACTCTCCCCCGGATCACCCTGAGCGGCCCTGTCACTGGCCTGGCTGCTCTGCTAACCGCTAGGCCCTCTCCCAGTTGCCCTCGGATTTAATGATTCCTTCTCCAGACTGTGCCTCTTTCTGAGTCCCCTCTATCAGTGATGGCAACTTATGCTACACATCTCCAAATGTCCATTACCTCTTGCTCACTCTTGTGGAGTCTGAAAACCTCAGAACAGGAACCACTAGAGCTGAGAGGACCCAAGAGGTCGTCTCAATTCTCTCCAGGATTCCCCCTCCTCCCCTGCAGCAGCCAGACCACCCTGACTGCTCAGCTGTAGGACTGAGCCAGCCTGGGCTCTGGATCTTTTAGCTCTCTTGGCCTATCACATTACAGCCACACCGATCTTTCCCAAAGGCATAGCACCAATGGGCTTCTCTCCTGGTCCCACAAGGCTACACATGTCCTGCTGCCCTCCTGGAAAGGACCCAACTCCTCACCTGAGAAAGGGCCCTCTTGATCAGGACCTGACCTTGAAGGGTCTCACCCTCCTCCAGACCCTTGAACAGCCTCTCCCAGACTCTTGGCTACTCTCCTAGACCCAAGTCTTTATTTCTGCCCTGTTACCTGCCAGGAATCCTTTTAGCTTCCTACATGCTCATGAAACAAGGCTGTGAGAGCTAACTGTGCACCAGGCTTGTGTTGTGAGGTGGTGGTGAGAATACAGGGAAAGAGAAAAAGAGATCCAGTTCCCACCTTCACAGAGCTCAGCAGTCTAGCTCTTCAATCAGCCTTCAAGAAGTTGGCTTTTGGCTCGCACCCATAGCACAGTATTACTGTGCCAGCCACATGCACTGAGGCTGGCAGGTTTGAGCGTGGGCCAGGTCAGCTAACCAACAATGACAACTTCAACAAAAAAA
>NW_003852522.1:4228172-4229563 GCF_000181295.1 Otolemur garnettii
CAAAAATATATGATTTTGATGTTTTGAGTTGTACCATCTAAAAAAAGACTATTAAATTTTTATTGCTAAGGCAAAGCTTTGTCATTTCACATTAAATTTGTCTGAATATTACTTTTTTTATAACTGTAAATAAAAAATATTGAAATTGACACCAATTTGGGTGAATTATTTTGATTAGTAAGAAACAAAATGTCCAGCAGTGCACCATGTATCCTAACCATTGTTGCAATCATTGCAGACCTCAACTGGCATGTTTGGGCTGAACTGACACATTTTGTTTCTGAGTGCTCTGCTCTGCAAAGAGTTAACAGATTACTCCATACCAGAGCTGCAAACTATGGCCTGCAGGACAAATCCTGCTAGGTTTTGTAAATAAAGATTGGCACAGAGCCACAACCACATGTTTACACATTGTTTATGGCTGTTATCAAGTTACAAAGCAGAGCTGATGCAGACTGTATGGCCCCCAAAACCTAAAATATTTACCATTAGGCCATTTATTTATTTATTTTGAGACAGAGCCTCAAGCTGTCCCCCTGGGTAGAGTGCCATGGCCTCACAGCTCACAGCAACCTCCAACTCCTGGACTCAAGCAACTCCTGCCTCCACCTCCCAAGTAGCTGGGACCACAGGTGCCCACCACAATGCCGGGCTATTTTTTGGTTGCAGCCATGATTGTTGTTTGGGGGGCCCAGGCTGGATTCGAACCCGCCAGCTCAGGTGTATATGGCTGGCGCCTTAGCTGTTTGAGCCACAGGTGCCAAGAATTATTTATTTTTTTGAGACAGAGTCTCATTATGTCACCCTTGGTAAAGTGCCGAGGCGTCACAGCTTATAGCAACCTCAAACTGGGCTTATGCGATTCTCTTGCCTTAGCCTCTCAAGTACCTGGGACTACAGGCACCTACCACAATGCCTGGCTAGCCATCAGACCTTTTAAATTTGTGCTAGACTGTGGAGGAAACATGGAACAGAGAATGCAATGGCCTCTTCCCTTGGGTCAGAATTAATTCACCAGCTCTGCTTGATACTTCTGCACTCACTAACTTTCTGACCTACCCATACTCAAGTCCCTAACACTTGATCGATTACATTATTGTCATCAACAGTTCCCACTGTGTGCCATGCACTGCTTTACCTCACTAAAATTTCAGTGGCCATCAAAGCCTTGTATATCATGATGCCCAATTTACAGGGGAGAAAACTGAGTCTTGGGGAGGCAATGTTAGTCACAGAGGCAAAGCTACTATCTGAATCCAGGTCTGCTAGCCTCCAAGGTTGGGTCCTCCACTCCTACCTGTCTTACCCTCCAATGCCAAACACAAAGCAAACAGAAAGGCAGCCATGAGCACCATGGTCAGTAATACACAGGCACTTCCATGTTAGAGGAC
>NW_003852522.1:4229628-4230500 GCF_000181295.1 Otolemur garnettii
CTCTGCCCCACTCACTGTTGATCAGTTCCAGGGCCTCCTCCTTGGTCCGGGTGATCTTCTCCTGCCGCCATGATGAGGGCCGCCTTGACTGGCTGTGCTTTACCAGCAGGTGTGAGCAGCGGACCCTGGCGGGCTCCCCTTGACCATTTTTGCCACCACTACTGCTGTTGCCACTGGGCCGCTCCCATTGGCTGGCATTAGTGATGTGATTGAAGTAGTAGACTCGGCCTGCAGGGGATAGCAGAGCAAGTGGGAATTCAGTTGAGTATGTGCTCACAGGATGCCACCCTGGCCCCACTGGCCATAAGCCAGGATAAGGGGCTGACTTATGAGATGCCTTCATTCAGCCAAATCTACTGCACATCTACCACACAGGCTCTGGAGAGATGAGCCAAGCTGGTATAGGACACAGTCCCTACACTTTAGGGAGCTAACATTCTACATGGGGACAGACAGGCACTAAAAAAAAATGAGGCAAGATAACTTTAATCATGGATAACTCAGAGGAAAATAACCCAGGGAGATGGAAGAGAGAAAGCTAGCTGCCATAACACCTGGCCTAGTTTTTCTATCTCTTTTTTTTTTGAGACAAAGCCTCACTTTGCTGCCCTTGGTAGAGTGCTGTAGCATTATAGCTCACAGTAACCCCAAACTCTTGGGTTTAAGCAATTCTCTTGTCTCAACCTCCCAAGTAGCTGGGATTACATGCGCATGCCACAGTGCCCAGCTATTTTTAGAGACCAGGTCTCCCTCTGGCTCTGTGTGCTCACAGTATGCTCAGGCAATCCACTCACCTTGGCCTCCCAGACTGCTAGGATTACAGGTGTGAGCCACTGAGACCAGCCTAGTTTTTCTTTTTTTTTTTTTTTTTT
>NW_003852522.1:4231141-4236757 GCF_000181295.1 Otolemur garnettii
AACTCCTGAGCTCTAGCTGCCAACCATGCACTTGGCAGCCATAGTTACCAGACACAAATCTGATTCTGTCATTTATTCATTGCATGACCTATGTTCCCAGGCCTCAGTTTTCTCACTTGCAAAATGGAGAAAACACTACCTGCCTATAGGGTCATTGAAAGACAGAATGAGCTCACACTTCTGTAAAATGCTTAGACAGAGTCTGGCACACAATAAGAATAGGATGGCTTTTATTATCTCCACTGTACAGATCACAAAACTGAGGCTTCACCTTCTGTAACTCTGCTAAGAGCAGCTGCAGGTAACGTTTTTTGAATGTTTACTCTGCTCCAGGCACACACAAGGGGAGACAGAACTGTATTTAGGTATGTCACACCAACAGTTCTGCCCTTAACCACTACACAGTGAACTGTGTGGGCAGAACTAGGGACCAGCATTACTGGAGAGTGCACATTACTCAGGGAGCAAGGAACATAAGGGAGTGAACACTGCAAACAAGAAGCTTGATGTAAAGACTTTGGAGATTCTGGGAGTCACTCTAAGGGCTGAGAGTTTCCCTAAGTCACATGGGTGTCACCCATGAAGGCTGCCAGGGTTAGCTGGCGGGGAAACAGCAGGAATATGACCAGAGCTGGGCAGGGCATCAGGTATATGCTAAGTTCCCAGCCATAGGCCACGGCTAGAATGGGGTGGGTGAGAGCACAGGTTCTGGGGGCAAATGCAGCAGAGATACTGATTCTAAAACCTTGGCAATGGGCTTCATCTCCCTAACCTCAGTTTTCTCATCTGAAAAATAAGGATGAAAGAACAGGAGAACAAACCTCATGGGATTAATGGGGTGACTTAATCTATGCAAAGCGTTCTCCAGAGTGCCTGGTGCTCAATAAAAATTATTACCATAGGCTCTGGAGGCAGCAAAATGGCTGGTGACCTAAACCCGGATTCTGGGCCTGCTCTTCAGGAGTTTGCAAGAACGGGGTCTGGAGAATCTGGAGGCAAAGTGAGTGGGTTCTAACCCCGCTCTTGAAATGAACGACCTCAGATGAGTTCCCTAAGGTTCCTGGTCTGTATCCTCAGTGGTAAAACAGGGTAACTACCCACGTCCCACAGTTGTGATAATTCAGAGATAATTTAAACACTTAAAGGGGTCAGCATGATGCTTGGCACAGAGATAAACGTGCCCAATGATCAGCATTATTATTGTTGCTAACCCTTAAATCCGGCCCGAGAACAGGGCCATCCATCCTCAGGCAGAATATTACCGGTGGATGCCCCAGACTCAGAATGAGGTGTGGATGGTATGGGAGTTAGTTAGGGGTAGGCTATAGACCAGAGGCAGGACAGCACCCTGGGGCCACATCCTTGGCAGTGTTCGGGCGTCCCCCTCCCAGCGGGGTGCAGGGACGTTCCCCTGGGGCGTCAAATGCACTAGGCCGAGATGTGTCAGCCGGGCCGGCAGGGCAAGGACCATCGCCCCAGGGAGTGCCGCCGGCTCCCTAGCCCCTTACCCTCCCAGCCCCCTGCCTCAGTTTCCTCTGACTTCTCGTCTCCTGGGGATCGCAGCCTCCACGGGGCGGGCCGGGGCCGTTACCCCGAAGACGATGCGGAGGAGCCAAGACCCACGGGAGGGAGGCGGCGGCACCATTGAGCCCAAGAGGCGAGCTCGAGCCCCGCTTCCGCGGGCTCGCGCAGCCCCGCCCCAGCCCCGACCCCGCGGCACCTGAGCTGCGGCTCATGCGCTTCTCCCAGCCGGGCGGCAGCTTCTCCTCGTCCGCCATCTTGCCTCCTGCCGCAGCGCCCGCTCCGCCCCGGCCGCGCCGAGGGTCCCTCGCGCCTGCCCGCCGCCGCCGCCTACTGGTTCAGCGCGCCTCGCACCAGGACCTGGAGGCGACGCTCATTGGGCATCCCGACCGTCAGGACTGGCCCTCTGGCCTCCTATTGGGCAGAAGCGAGGGCGGGCGCACTCTCCCGCATTTTGGTGAGCCCCGCCCCTGGACCGCCTCAGCCCTGCCCCGCCCCCTCACTCTCCGAGGCTCTTAAGTGGTGAGGAAGGAGCTCCAGCCCGCCCTTCTCAACACCCTTTGGTGAGCACCAAAAAAGTCCCGACCGCTGCTTTGGAGTCCTTCGCCGCAGGGTCGGTCAGCGCAGGATAGAGTTCATTGATTGGCTAATGCAGCAGCGTTTCATGCTTCGCGGAGCCGTTCCTAGCAGCCTCCAGGGCGGAAGTATCTGACCCGTAACGGCGGCCGACCGGTTCCTTAAAAGCCGTGGGGGGGGCCTTTGATGTTGCCATAGCAACGCGGTTGCCTTGGAGATGAGTACCTAAGTGCCTGAAGCCTAAATTCGGCTCTCCAACCTTCCTCTTCCCACCTGTTTCCTCCAGATGTCAAAACTAACCTAGCCCCTTTTACTTTTTGCAAGGTTAACCTGTTTCATATGCTACTGATCCAAATGCCTTCCACGTCCTTTGGAACCTACTGACTTCCCTATTCCCACTCAGGATTGCTTCTTCCTCCGGTGAAGGTGACTGGTGGGTGCTGGCATTGACACTCACAGATGAGCATGTGAGAGGAGGTGCGGGTGGAGGGGGGCTCCGTTTCAGCCAATTTAAAACTGAGTTTGTGGAACCCGTGGGGCGCAGAGGAGGTAGCTGGGGACCCAGGGCCTGGGACTGTGGGACTGTGGGCTGCAGGTAGACAACAGTAGGGAAGAGTTCACCTACAGTTCATCCACAGCACAGACCTTTATTGTGACCGTTAAAAGGAATGAGACCCAGTGACGTGGGAAATATATACACAAGAAAGCAGAGGCAGGGCGTGGTAGAAGGTTAAGAACACTCTGAACCCAGATTTCGGTTCAAAGCCTAGTTCCAGCCACTAGTTATAACCTTGAACAAATTACTTAACCCCTGTGCTTCAGCTTTTCTATCTGCAAAGTGGGGTTAAGCAATAATACATGCCTCTTGACCACCCTTATGGTCCATCTTACAAGGGTACATGTGACTCTTTCAAATGTACAATATAAATGTCTTAACAACTAAGAAATGCTATGAAGGCTATGTTAACCAGTTTGGTGAAAATATTTAAAATTGTATAGAAAACCAGCACACTGTACCCCACTGATACTGGAAAAGTGGCGCCCCAGCCAGCTCAGCCGAGCAGGGCCTGGGGAGAGGACCTGCCACCTCCTCTTGGTGACAGCAGCCAGCAAAGGAACCGGCAGGCTAGAGCAAGAGGGGGAGCTTTCCTCCCCCAGAGGCTCCAGTAGAGCAGCACTAGAGGACCTGCCAATCAAGGAAAAACACTGGTGCCTATCCCTGATTGGTTCATTTTCAATCCTGCTCCTGATTGGTCTATTTTATAGACCAATCACAGCTAAGCTATTACACCTATATAAGACCCCTGAGCAGAGAGCCTGGGGGTACATCTTCGCAGACCTTCAAGGAAGATAGAGCAGAAGAATAAGACTTCAGCAGGCTGTTGTAGACTTCTGAGGGAGAAGAAGTGAGAGTTGTAATAATACTTCTGCTGCTGATCCTGCTCTACAAAGAGGGTTGGTTCTTTGTAGGAGCTGTAACACTTCTACTGCTGACCCTCCTCTGCAAAGAGGCTTGGTCCTTTGTAAGAGCTGTAGCACCTCTACTGCTGATCCTGCTCTACAAAGAGGCTTGGCTCTTTCTAAGAGTTGTTTTCATAA
The DNA here is from genome assembly GCF_000181295.1 of Otolemur garnettii. Classification (NCBI taxonomy): domain Eukaryota; kingdom Metazoa; phylum Chordata; class Mammalia; order Primates; family Galagidae; genus Otolemur; species Otolemur garnettii. Next base: position 4,234,838 of record NW_003852522.1, read on the forward strand.
GAGTTGTAACACTTGCATCCTGCCCTGCAAGGAAGTTTGGTTCTTTGAGCTGTAAATAAAACCTCATTGTTCATTCTGTGGTCCATCAACTCATTCATCAAATCGTTGAGACCAAGAGCCTGGAAATCCAGTGTTAGAAATCCGGTATCACCATGACAGCATTAACGTACACAGCTATGATTTAATTAAAAAAAAATACATGCCTCTTGTATCTGATGTGAAGATTAAATGTTAATTTGTATAAAGCCTTCAAAACAGTACCTGACCCATAGCAAGGAAACAAAGATGTTAGCCAGTATTGTTTGCTGGGTGAAAAAGCAAATTATAGTACAACACAGCAATGATAGTATGTGTGAAAGTATAACAAAAGCCCCCCCCCCAAAAAAAAATCAACGAAGAAAACTAATCAAAAAGAATGAAAAGATCAGACTTATGTAAAGATAGCAAAGATACAATGCATAAAAAGGCAAGCTACTGAACAGTAGAGTATTAGAGTATGTATAATTACCTCAACTGAGTAAAAACAATTTATATCACAGCAAATTTCTGGATTCCTTCCAATATGTTAATGACTACCACTGGTGATGCAGGTGAAAGAAGAATGAGGAACTGAAGTTTTAATGTAACATTTGACTTTTTTTTTTCCCCCCTGAGACAGAGTATCAAGCTGTCACCCTGGGTAGAGTGCCATGGCATCACAGTTCACAGCAACCTCCAACTCTTGGGTGTAAGCAATTCTCTTTCCTCAGTCTCCCAAGTAGCTGGGACTATAGGCACCTGCCACAATGCCTGGCTATTTTTTTGTTGTTGTAGTTGTCACTATTGTTTTAATTGGCCCAGACTTAGGGCAGAGTTGCAAAAGCAGTAGGGTTTTCAGCCTTCTGTTATATCAGCATCTTGCTTAATAATAGAAGAGGCCAGGCAAGGCATGGTGGCTCACAACTGTGATCAAAGCACTCTGGGAGGCCGAGGCAGGTGGATTGCCTAAATTCAGGATTTTCAGACCAGCCTAAGCAAGAGCCAGACTGGGTCTCTAGTAAAAACTGAAAAACTAGCATGGTGCCTTCGTGGGTGCCTCTAGTCCCACGACTAGAGGGACTGAGGCTGAGGCAAGAGAATCGCTTAAGCCCAAGAGTTTCAGGTTGCTGTGATCTGTGACGCCATGGCACTCTACCAAGGGCAATATAGTGAGACTCTGTCTAAAAAAAAAAAAAGGTGGGGGGGATGGAAATGCTCCTGTTCCCAGCATTTTCTATTAGAAGCCACGGATGCTGCTAAACATCTTACAATGTATGGCCCCACAAAAGGAACTATCCAACCCAAATTGTCACCAGCCAAAGTTCAGAAACCCTGTCATGGAATAATTACCAAAGCTAACGGGTCAATATTGGTATAATAATATTAACTAAACTATAGACTCCCCTGCCCCAATTTTTCCATTAGTACTCTTTTTATGTTCCAGGATGGGTTTGCCTCATGTTTTCCCATGATTAGATTGAGGTCATGTGTTAATGGGAAGAACATGACAGAGACCACATGCCCTTCAAGATCTGGGTAACAGGTATGCTGATTGATAATAGTGTTACTGTTTCTGTCCCACTAAGTGAATAAAGCAAGGAAATATATACACACATCTCTGTATGTATTTGCATATATATTAAACAAAAGCTATGAATTCACACTGATGCCTCTAACTTTAATCCAGCCTCATAGGATTCATGCTAACTTTTCCTGACTCCTGTTTTATTTGTAACTTCTCTCTCCAGCAGTGAGCAACCTGGCTCACATTATCTACATACAAGACATTATTTGTGGGCTCGGAGCCTGTAGCTCAACCGGCTAAGGCGCCAGCCACATACACCTAAGGTGGTGGGTTCAAATCCAGCCTGGACCGCCAAACAACAATAATGGCTGCAACCA
>NW_003852522.1:4237252-4239215 GCF_000181295.1 Otolemur garnettii
AAAAAAAAAAGACATTATTTGTTCAATCCACCTTTTTTTCTTGTTTTTGTTTTTTTGTTGTTGTTGTTGAGACAGAGTTCCACCCTGTGCCCTGAGCAGAGTGCAATGGCGTCACAGGTCACTGCAACTTCAGACTTGGGCTGTGGGCATCCTGCTGCCTCAGCCTCTGAAACCACTGGGATTATAGGTGCTCACCCGGGCACCTGGCTGGGTTTTTCCATTTTTTTCACGAGTTGGGATCTCACTCCCACTCAGACAAGCCTCAAACTCCTGAGCTCAAGCAATCCTCACACCTCAGCTTCCTACAGTGCTGGGATTACAGGTGTTGAGCCACCACGCCCAGCCTTTTTTTATTGAGACAGTCTCACTCTGTTGCCCAGGCTAAAGGGCAGTGGGGTCAGCCTGGCTCACAGCAACCTCAAACTCCTGGGCTCAAAGCAATCCTCCTGCCTCCGCCCCCTCAGTAGTTTGGACTACAGGCTCCCACCCTAATCCCCCGCTTTTTTCTTTTTTTCTATTTTTAGTAGAGATGGAGTCTTGCTCAGGCTGGTCTTGGACTCCTAAGCTCAAGTAATCCTCCTGTCTTGGTCTCCCAGTGTGCTAGGACTACAAGCATTAGTCACTGTGCCTGGCCAAGAAACTATTTTTTTAAGCTGTGTACAAAGGTTTACATCCATAATCCCAGAACTTTGGAAGGCCAAGGCAGTTGGATCACTTGAAACCAGAAGCTAGAGACCAGCCTGGGTGACATAATGAGATTCTGTCTCTATTAAAAAAAAATAAATAAATAACTGTGCACACCTGTGGCCAGGGCGCCGGCCCCATATACCAGAGGTGGCAGGTTCAATCCTGGCTCTAGCCAAAAACTGGGAAAAAAAAAAAAAAAGGGAACAAAATTTTTAACAAAACATTTGGATTAAGTTAGGATAGTCATCTTTTAAAAATAAAATAGATTTCTGGGCAGTGCCTGTGGCTCAAAAGGGTAGGGTGCCGGCCCCATATGCTGGAGATGGCGGGTTCAAACCCAGCCCAGGCCAAAAACTGCAAAAAATAAAAAAATAAAAATAAAATAGATTTCTTTGCATTGACATCTTGGCTAAAATAAAAATAAAATAAGATGTTTATGTAAGTGCATTGAAAAAGGCCTAACCTAGGCTGGATGCAGTGGCTCACGCTTGTAATCCTAGCACTCTAGGAGGCCAAGGTGGGAAGACTGCTTAAGCTCATGAGTTAGAGACCAGCCTGAGCAAGAGTGAGACTCCATCTCTACTTAAAAAAAAAAAAAGGAGGCAAGATCACTTGAGCCCAAGAATTTGAGGTTGCTGTAAACTATAATGCCACAGCACTCTACCCAGGGCAACAGACAGAGACTCTGTCTCAAAGATAAAAAAGACCTAACCTCAGGAGAGAATGGGGAACATAGCAAAGCTTTATCTTTAGCTTTTACACTTCCATGCTGACTTGAAGTTAAGGAATCACTTTGGTAAGTCTGCCATGTGACTTAAAATTGTTGGTTTTCAAATAAGTCACATGGGGGAGAGAGGTGTGAGAGTAAGAAGAGTAAATGTTCCAAGAGACACATTTCTTACATGTCAGGAGGAAGCAGAGTCTTACAGATGATGGAAAGGAACCCACAGGCAAGGGTAGGGAAGTGACTGAGACCAAGGAGACCCCACCCCATTACCTAGTAGCATCCCAGGGATAGTGGAGAGGTCCACCTCCCAAGAAGTTTGGTGGTGAATGGCAGGCAGAAGGCTGGGTGGAAGTTGCAGGGAATGGAAGCACAGTGGAGGCTGAGGCAGATTGCTTGAGCTTAGAAGTTCAAGACCAGCCTGAGCAAGAGCGAGATTCCATCTCTACTAAAAATAAAAATAAAAATAAAACTAGCTGGGCATTATGTTGAGCGCCTGTAGTTCCAGCTACTCGGGAGTCTGAGGTAAGAGGATTACTCAAACCCAGGAGT
>NW_003852522.1:4240322-4242266 GCF_000181295.1 Otolemur garnettii
CAGGTGGAGTTCAGCAATAAATAACTTTGAACTTAAGGTGTCAATGTCTTTTAAGCCAAGTCAAACTATTTCACCAGTCAACCACCCTCCTCCCAACAAAATAATTACATAGCATCCATTTTCTAAATGCTCATTATGGGCCACACACTAAATTAAATAGATTATGTGTATAATCTCAGTCTTCAGTATTGATAAAGAGAACCAAGGCTGGGTATGTATGCTCTTCCTCAGGAAGTCACACAAAGGATACAGTCCCCTAGAGACACGTGGTCCTTAAAAATCGTGTACCTGTGGAACAGAGATCTTTCAAAGAGAAGCCTAAGGAGGCTCTTCACCCTAGAGGCAGCCTGAGGTAGCCCAGCCTAAGCAAAGGGCTTTCTGCAGTATTCCCCAACCAAAACCTTTTGGTCTAGTCCTGTCCACCCCAAAGCTCTACCACTGCACTCACCACTTCTTAAGGACAATCTTGTTCCAACGAGTGCCAGTTTGGGCTGCAATCAGCTTCTTAAGGTCCCCAATGGTGTCATCAGTGCTGAGCACAGAGACGTTAAGGCAAATGGAAAGAAGAGGTAGAACGAAAAAGACAATACAATCTGCCAAGTCCCCATCCGTCCCCTCTCCTGGATTTAACTAAAACCATCCTAACAACACAAACTGAGCTGCCTGCCTCATGCCAAGCATTCCCAGGGATCACTGCCTCCCGGCCTTCAGTGGATACTTGCATTTAACGCGGACCTTCTTCCCCAAACGGTCGTTGCAAACAACCTCGATCATCCTGGCTGGAGCTACCCAGGGCAGGAGTTGGAAAGCAGCAAAGTCAGAACTTCAGGAGTCTCCCAGGCCCCAGAAGCCCCAGCCTACAAGACTCCCAGTCCCAGGTCCTAACCCACCAGTTACTGGGTCCTCCGTTCACTCCCGAACACCCTTGGGTCTAGACCCAAGTCCTCCCAGGCCTTACGTCCCGAGTCCTAGGACCGAGGATCTCAGGCCGCCACAGCCCCGCATATTCTCGTCGCCTGAAGGACCGGCCTCAGAGCTCCCTGGCTTCACCTCCCGCCAGTACTGGACCCTTAGCGGCCAGGTCCCGGCAACTTTCCATAATTCCGGGCTGACCGCTCACCTCCAAACGCCTCGACCCTGCAGACACCACAACCTCCAGCCTCAAACGCTGGATCCTGGCCTATTAGTCGACGCTGGGAACCGGAACCGGAAGTGCTGTGCCGGAAGCTTCCGTTTCAGATGCCTTCCCCTCATGAGCTTCTGCAATCTGTTCGGTTCTTCGCAGAACCGGGTTTGAAGTTCCGGGATGAGACTTTGGTGTCCCGGGGTGCGGGGCAGGGGAGGAGGAGTGGAGAGCCGAAGGTTGGCATCTGGCCTGTTGGAAGCCGTTGTTTGAGGCCTTTCGGTGTGGGGACATCCTGTGTGTTGGTGGAGACGCTAAAAGGTCTTGAGGGAAAAGGTGACCTCCTGTTCCTGAGCCCGAAAAAGCCTTTTCTTGTAGCTTCAGGGCCACAGGAAACAGGGATAGGTTCCTGTGGTTATCCGGTCCAGTTCTCTGCCTTCATTAGGGTTAGGCCTCGTAAGCATTTTGTCCTCCCCTCCCCTCTGGCCATCGCGTCTAACCCCCGGGACACCCGAGATGCAGACTCCAGTCAATAAGCAGTCACTAAGCGAAGCCAGATCCTGGGCTGGACTCCACGTCGTGCACAACTATCAGTCGTCAACCTGCAATGCCCGCGTGAGGAGGCTGGAAACCGCCCAGTTGCTAAATTGCCCACTTCTGTATCTTCAAGGAGCACTTTATACCGGGGTCTAGGTCTGTGAGGGCTAGTGGGCAGCACCCCCCCCCCAACCCCATTAAACCAAACCGTTTCTACCCAGTGGAACTGTTGAATGATTCCTTCTGGACAGAGAAGCTTCTCCCAGTTTGATGAGTCTAAATTG
>NW_003852522.1:4242562-4243662 GCF_000181295.1 Otolemur garnettii
AGCTTGAGGCTCGCTCCCAAAAAAAAAAAAAAAAAAAAACTAGGATGTAAGATTGGGGGAAGACATGAGAGGCCATCCTAAGAAAGGGGTGGGTTCTCTGTGACCCTGTCAAGACCCCCGGCCTAAGGGAGCCAGCCTAAGAAGAAGGCCCACCACAAACAATGGGTTCAGGGACCTTCCTGAGTCTCACTCTGCTGCCCAGGCTATAGTGCCCCAGTCTTAGCCTAGCTCACAGCAACCTCAAACTCCTAGGCTCAAGTGATCCTCCTGCCTCAGCCTCCCCAGTAACTGAGACTACAGAGGCCCTCCACAATGCCTGGCATTGGGCTCAGAACTTTGGCTTGTCACTCTTGTTACCCCTGCAGAGTCTTTTTGAGTGGGCTTTCCAGAGTAGGGACTCTGAATAGACAAATCGTTCAAATTGGAAACACAGACTTTGAATCCAGACAAATGAGTCAAAATCCCAACCTTACCCCTTAATATTAAATGCTGTGGTCTCAAATGAGACACTTCCCTACTCTGAAGCTTATTTTCCTTATAATGAGAAAGGGGATCATAATTCCCACCACAGCATTGTTGTAAGTATTGATCTTAGACCAGCTCCTTTAGGAGTTTGTAGAAGAACAGATAAGGGATGTGGCTGTGTAGGGTCCCTCCTACCTCTGTTTTCTTTAGGTGTCCTGACCACTCTGTGATCCAGCAGGTTTTTCCCAGGAGGTTTAAACCAAAACTGTGGTCTTGGACATTCTCAGGCACTGATAAAAAGTATCCAGGGTGGGGTGGACCTGTGGCTCAAAGGAGTAGGGCGCTGGCCCCATATGCTGGAGGTGGCGGGTTCAAACCCAGCCCTGGCCAAAAACTGCAAAAAAAAAAAAATAAAGGTATCCAGAGTGTTGCCTAAAACACTGAAAGAAACCTCAGCCTCTCCAGTAGCTGGGACCACAGGCACCCGCCACAACGCCCAGCTATTTTTTGGTTGCAGCCGTCATTGTGGTTTTGGCGGGCCTGGGCTGGATTTGAACCCACCACCTTAGGTGTATGTGGCTGGTGCCTTAGCCACTTGAGCCACAGGCGCCGAGCCCAGACATTCTAATAAATGC
>NW_003852522.1:4244780-4245769 GCF_000181295.1 Otolemur garnettii
TTTGCTGAACCATTCCTGGAGAGGAGGAGGGGGACAATGGGAGCTATACTGCCACTGCTGTACCCATTCCCTCCCTGGCCCCAGGTGGGGCCTCAGGAGACTGGACATCTCACTTTCATTATTCCTCCCTGAACCCTGGTGATTATAATTCTGGGATGCCCATGAAATGATCTAGTGACTGCCCTTTGAGGGACCAGGGCAGCCCTATCTCTCTGTCTGGGTAGCAGGAAGCTTTGCTGTCAGAGCTGCATTTTCTAGGGTAAAGTGGTACTTCTCAGGAGGTAGAATTCTGGGTCACAATCCAAAGAACAAGCTGCACAGGCCCCTTCTACCCCCTTGCTACCCCACACATGGAGGAAGGAGCTTGTATATAGGATTCCTTTTCTCTCACACTCTCACTCTTATACTGGTGGTACAAGAGATCGTTCTTAGGAACTCCCTGCAACTGAGCAGGGGTGTTCAGGGACATCTGGGTTCTGCCAAACTTAAAGGCAATGCCTCCTTCAACCCCCAGAATTCACCAAAGTGGAAATAATCTCAGGGGTGGAGGGAGGTGCACAGATGGACCCTTCCTCCAACATCTGAGCATCTCAGCAGGACTTGGGGCAAACAAAGCCCAGCTGGTACTCTGGAATTCAGTCTGATGGAGAAGGGCAACAGCAAGAGGTCCTTGCAATACAGTGACAAGTGGAGTGCACTGAGTACAGAGGAGAGACTGCTCCTGCACAAGGATTAGGGTTCTGGGGGGAATTGTGACCGGACAGCATTCCAGTAATGGCTGAGGCTCTGGCAACAGAAGGATCTGGGCTTGGGACCCTGGAAAATGACTTGACATGTAAGCTTCAGATTCCCCCACCCCAGTGGTATCAATCACTTAGGATTGTGGAATTAAATGAACAAATACTGGAAAACACTTAGTGTGGTCTCCATGGCAGAATACGCCTTTAACAAAATAGCAGGTGTTCGGATTTTTCTTTCTTTCTTTCTTT
>NW_003852522.1:4247066-4248816 GCF_000181295.1 Otolemur garnettii
ACAGGCACCCGCCACAACACCCGGCCATTTTTTGATTGCAGCCGTCATTGTTGTTAGGCGGACCCGGGCTGGATTCCAACCCGCCACCTTAGGTGCACGTGGCTGGCGCCCTAGCCGATTGAACCACAGGCGCCAAGCCCATACACACTTTTTAAACAATTTTAATGTCTCTGATTTCAACTTTTCTGTGTATATGTGTGTGTTAAAAATGTATTTATTGCCAATATAGGTACTTGAAGGGTGTGATTTAGCAAAAACAATTCAAAATTAAACCTCGTATGTCTTTTGACTCATCAAACTGACTTTTGGTTTATTTAACCTATAGAAATAAAAACATACACGTAGGTGTTGATATATAATAAACACGCATGTATATACATACATGTAAAGGAATGTTTAGGTGCAATATTGTTTGTGGTAGCAAATCTGCAAGAACTTAATGCTCATCAGTATGGAAATGTTTTAATAAATTGTAACTATGCTTAATGAATTCTATCCCCCTGGGTAGAGTGCCATGGCACCACGCTCACAGCAACCTCCAACTCCTGGGCTCAAACCATTCTCTTGCCTCCGCCTTCCAAGTAGCTGGGACTACAGGTGCCTGCCACAACGCCTGGCTGTTTTTTGGTTGCAGCCATCATTGTTTGGCAGGCCAGGCTGGATTTGAACCCACCAGCTCAGGTGTATGTGGCTGGGACCTTAGCCACCAGGGCCACAGGTGCCTAGCCTGTTCTCTTCTTCCTCTTCTTCTTTTTTATTTTGGCTGGGACTAGGTTTGAACCCACCACCTCCCTCTGGCATATGGGGCCAGCACCCTACCCCTTTGAGCCACAGACGCTGCCCCAGTTCTCTCCATTTTTTAAAGGCCAACAACATCCTAGACATTGTCACAAACAACACAGAAACACCTACCTCATTCTTTTTGAAATCTTGAAATCCTAGAAATGGGATTGTGGATCTAACAGGGTATATTCTGATATTGGCAAACTGTTTTCAAAAAGTTCACATCGAGGGCAGCGCCTGTGGCTCAAAGGAGTAGGACGCTGATCCCATATGCTGGAGGTGGCTGGTTCAAACCCAGCTCCGGCCAAAAACTGCAAAAAAAAAAAAAAAAAAAAAAAAAGCTCACATCGATTTTGCCCTAAGATTTTCTTCTGCTGAAGAGGTTTACTTTTCTCACCAAAGCTGATGTGTTTTCAAACTTTTTTTTGTTTTTTTCTGAGATCAAGTCTCACTCTATTGCTCTGGGTAGAGTGCTGTGGTGTCCTACCTCACAGCAACTTCAAATTCCTGTGTTCAAGTGATCCTCTTGCCTCAGCCTCCCGAGTAGCTGGGACTACAGCCATGTGCCACCATGTCTGGCTAGTTTTTTCTATTATTATTATTATTTTAGTAGAGATGGGATCTCACGCTTGCTCAGGCTGATCTCAAATTTGTGAGCTCAAGCAATCCACCTGTCTCAGCTTCCCAGAGTGCTAGTATTACAGGTACGAGCCACCATGCCTGGTCTATTTTCAAACTTCTTAATCTTTTGGAATGACAAACCACAGTGTTTTTCTATTTATTTATTTATGGATAAATGGAACATACACACTTTTTATTTTTGTATTTTTACTTTTTTTTAGACAATCTTACTTTGTCACCCTTGGCAGAGTGCTATGGCATCATAACTCACAGCAACCTCAAACTCTTCAGCTCAAGCCATTCTCTTGCCTCAGCCTCCTGAGTAGCTGGGACTACAGGTGCCTGC
>NW_003852522.1:4250299-4253455 GCF_000181295.1 Otolemur garnettii
CATCAGAAAGCATATTAAGCACTCTGAGAGGCCGAGGCGGGTGGATATACCGAGGTCACAAGTTCGAGATCAGCCTGAGCTAGAGCCAGATCCCTGTCTAAAATAGCCAGGCGTTGTGGCCGGCGCCCATAGTCTCAGTTACTTGGGAGGCTGAGGAAAGAGAATGGCTTGAGCCCAAGCGTTTGAGGTTACTGTGAGCTAAAGAAGCCACAGCACTCAACCGAGGGTGACCAAATGAGACTCTGTCTCAAAAAAAAAATTCTCACCACCGAGTTTCGCCAAACTCCAGCCACTCTTTCCTGTCTCCGTGGAAGCCGGGATCCCAGACTCCCTCCACGCTTCCTGGGCGTGATCGCTGCCCCAGTCCCACCCTCTATCCGCGGCTCGCCCCACCCCCACCTCCCACGCCACGCCTTCCGGGAGAGAGTTTCAACCTCAGCTCCGCCCCAACCACGCCTTCGGGGCTCGGTCCTCGGTCCCAGCTGCGGTCTTTCTATGTATGCTCCAGCTAGGCTCCGCGACCCCGCTACGGCTCCTGCTACGCCACCGGGGTTTGGTCCTTGTACCCAGCCCCGGTCTCAGAGGCAGTCCCGATCCTGGCCTGGTCCCGTCCAGAGACAACGCCACGTTCCCGCGAGAGAAAAGTCTTAATTTTTGTGCCAGCTACCCGTGGTCGCGGCCACCGCTCTGCTGACTGCCTGGAGCTCCCAAGGCGAACCCCCAGCTGGTGTCTCTTCGGCCGGAAACGGAAGTGCATATCGGTGGCATCATGACGACTTTAGCCGAACTCCCGGACTCTGTCCTGCTGGAGGTCTTCTCTTACCTCCCGGTACGGGACCGGATCCGCATCTCCAGGTGTGGCCCCGCTTCCGGAGCGGGGGAAGGGCCGGGTGGAGGGCACCCCTTGGAGAAGCGGATCAGGTCCCCCGGGGGCCGGAGTAGTTCTAACCTCGGGTCTCTTCCTCCAGGGTCTGTCACCGCTGGAAGAGGCTGGTGGACGACCGGTGGCTGTGGCGACACGTCGACCTAACGCTCTACACGGTACGCTAGGCCGGGCGGGCGGGCGGGCCTGGGCCGCATTTGGGTTGACCGGAGCCCGAAGATCACCTCTCCCACCCTGGGACCATGTGTCGGATTCCAGGTTCAGGATTTCCAGCCAGACAGTTGGGAGCCTATCCTGATATCCTCGCTTTCCTGCTCCTCTCCGACCTCGGAGCTTCACTTTTCCCCGTCACCGAAATGAGGATGAGGAAAGTGCTGTTACAGCCCAGCCAGGCCCCTTGCCCACCTGATGTACTGAGACAGCAGGTTTGGCAGCCGAGAAAGTGTTTTATTTCGCGAGGAGCCAGCGAGGAGCTGGGAGTAATTCCTCGAATCAATCTCCCCAAGAATTTGGAAGAGAGGATTTTAAGAATGGTTTGGCTGGCAAAAAGGGCCAGGGTATTGTGTCTGCTGATTAGTGGAAGATGAGCTCATAGGGTTGAAATGCAAAAATTATCAGTTGTGAAGTTTCCTGAGTAGGGGTTTCAGGGCTGTTGGATCCACTCCCTGGGTCTGGTTGGCGTCTCTAGGTCTCTGTGATGCAGAGTCTGAAAAACATCTCGAAGACCTGTCTTAAGTTTTACACAAACAAGGGTTATCTATAGAATCACAAGTCCTGGCATTTATGACAGCAGTGTTATCTCTAGAATCTCAAATCTTGGGATTTAGGGCAGCAATGTTATCTCTAGAAGTGACAGGGAGGAGTCACTAATCTTGCGCCGCGACAGGCGGATAGTGACATTAAGCAGTAACTAGTTACAGCAGCGGGGAAATTGGGGAACAATGGCCGGTTGGTTTTTGGCTGTATTTATGCTTTTATAAAACTTATACTTTGATTACCATTTATGCTTTGTGGCTCTAAACATTATTTTAATAAAGCTGGTCCCAGTTCTTGCCTAAGAGGCTATTGTGAGACTTCCTCCAGCTCCTGGGGATAAGGGCTTAAAACAGTGGCAGGTGTATACTTAGCATACAATAAATGCTAGTTTATAACTGCATTATTAAGTATTATTAATACTGATGATTTTTCATGGAGAAATCATTTTCCTAATTTCCTGAGTAGTACAACTGAATAATTTTCACTTTCTCCCATTTGGATTTTGTGTTTTGTGATTTTATTACGATTGCACATTTTCTTTTCTTTTCTGTTCTTTTTTTAAAATCAGGCCCAGTCAAGGCTTGAACTCACAGCCCTTGGTTTGCAAGGCCATCACTCTAACCATTGCTACATGCTCAGCTTATGTTTTTATCATGAAACATTTCAAATATTTAGAGATGGATAGAGGATAATATCATAGACAACTACTTATGCCTAGTTTTTTTTTTTCTTTTCATTTTAAAGAGACAGAGTCTTACTTTATTGCCCTCAGTAGAGTGTGGTGGCGTCTCAGCAACCTTTAACTCCTAGGCTTAGGCAATTCTCTTGCCTCAGCCTCCTGAGTAGCTGGGACTACAGGTGCCCACCACAACGCCTGGCTATTTTTTGTTGCAGTTTGGCTGGGGCCAGGTTCGAACCCCCACCCTCGGTACCCACTGAGCCACAGGCGCCGTCCCACACACCTAGATTTAACCTCTTTTAACCCTTGGCCTTATTTGCTGTGTTGAAACACATATACACACATATACATAATAACTACTGTTATAAAATGAATTCATAGCCTTTTATGGCTGTATTGACTTCATGTATGTGTGTTCATAAGCAATATATGGTATTGTTAATGTGTTTCTGAAGTTTAGAAAGTGCTATTCTACTAATCAGATAATGCTATTTTTAAAACTTTCAATAGATTAAGGGGATACAAGAGGTTTTGTTACATGGATATATTTTTTGTATTGGCTTTTAGTGCACTTACCACCTGAGTAGTGTAGAGGTACAGTGCACCCAATACCTGTAGGTGATTTTTCATCTTTCACCCCTTTGTCACCCTCCCCCCTTCTGAGTCCCTAATGTCCTTTATACCACTGTATGACCATGTGTACCCATAGCTTAGCTCTCCTTAAAGTGAGAACATGTAGCATTTGGTTTTCTGTTCTTGAGTTGCTTAGGATCATGGCCTCCAATTCCATCTAAATTGCTACAAAAGACATTCTTTTTCTTTTTTTTTTTTTTTTTTT
>NW_003852522.1:4255764-4256841 GCF_000181295.1 Otolemur garnettii
TTTTGTTTTTTTTTGGTAGTTGTCGTTGTTTGGCAGGCCCTGGGTTGGGTTTGAACCCACCAGCTCTAGTGTATGTGGCCGGCGCCCTAGCCACTGAGCTGCAGGTGCTGAGCCACTGGTGACAGTTTTTAAGAACTTACCCAAGTCATGAATCATTCTCCTTGTTAGAAACATTGAAATATTACCACAGGTGACGCTAAGAGTCTTTGACAGTTGTCTCCTGGTGTGGAATATTTCCTTCCATGGACACACCCTGGTGTCTATACAGAGTGAGAAAGTGCACTGGCTGGAAGATTGATATTGGCACCAGAGTCAGATTGTGCTGGAACCTGAGCTGTTTCTTGGCAGCTAGATTCTGGCCAAGCTATTTCTGGCAGAACACTTTCTAGCCGCCTCTACCTTCTGGAGTGCTAGGATTACAGGCGTGAGCCACCACACCTGCAAGCATTGGTTTTTAAAAATAATAATGTGGGCTTGGAGCCTGTAGCTCAAGTGGCTAAGGTGCCAGCAACATGCACTAGAGCTGACGGGTTTGAATCCACCCCTGGCCTGCCAAACAACAATAAAAATAATAATGTGAGTAGAGTGCAGTGGCTCATACTTGTAATCCTAGCACTTTGAGAGGCTGATGAAGGAGAATCACTTGGATCCAGGAGTTCAAGACCAATCTGGACACCATAGCAAGACCCACTGTATACAAAAAATAAGAAAAACTAGCTGGGCATGGTGGCATGCACCTGTAATCCCAGCTACTCAGGAGGTTGAGGCAGGAGGATCACTTCAAGGCTGCAGTGAGCTGTACTCCTGCCTGGGTGTCTCTAAAAAGATGGTGAGAACAATAATAATGATAATACATGCATGGGATTCAAAATTCAAAATATGTATATAAAATAATAAAAACTCAAATCTCCTTAAATAAGACCTTAACAATAAGGCCTCCTTCCTCCTCCAAGTTAACTTGTTCTTTCTCTTTAGAAGCAGCAAATGCTCACATTTTCTTCTGTTTCCCTCTAGGGATATTATCTACATGACCAAACACTAACATATATATTCTTTTTTTTTTTTTTTACTTTATTG
>NW_003852522.1:4258794-4259058 GCF_000181295.1 Otolemur garnettii
ATAAATAAATAAATAAATAAATGTACATATAATGAAATGCCATCAGTTATGTTTTCTTTGTTTTCCAACTAATTCTAACTTGCCAGGATTAATTTTTGTAGCTTTCACTGTTAATAGGCTGTGATCTTTTTTTTAAACCTAAACCTAATTTACTCTGGGGAGATTCACCCTTTCTAAATTTTCTTGTGTTGCTTATTTCTATTACAGGTGGTCATTATGAAAGGGATAGCCTGTAATCCTAGCACTTTGGGAGGCCAAGGTGGG
>NW_003852522.1:4259138-4259782 GCF_000181295.1 Otolemur garnettii
CAAAAAAAAAATTAGCGGGTCATTGTGGTGTATGCCTGTACTCCCAGATACTCCAAAGGCTCAAACAGAAAGATTGAGCTCAGGAGTTTAAGGTTGCAGTGAGCTATGATGGTGTCACTGCACTCCAGCCTGGGCAACAGAATAAGACCTTGTCTCAGAAATAGAATAGATGGGAATAAAGTGGAATGGAATGGAGTGGAGTGGAGCGGAATGGAATGGGAAAGAAAAAAATCAGTGGGTTTTTATTGCTTTTTTTTCTTACTGAAGAAGGTAATGAGAATGTACTCTCTTGATAAAGATAGATCTGTTAGGATCTTTCTTTCCGCCATTGGATTTATTCAGAGCCCTAGCAATTAAAATGGTGCAGTCAGGCTGGGCATGGTGGCTCATGCCTGTAATCCTAGCATTCTAGGAGACCGAGGCAGGTGGATTGCTTGAGCTCATGAGTTCAAGACCCCATCTCTACTAAAAATAGAAAAACTGGGCTCGGCGCCTGTGGCTCAAGCGGCTAAGGCACCAGCCACATACACCTAAGGTGGCGGGTTCGAATCCAGCCCGGACCTGCCAAACAACAATGATGGATGCAACCAAAAAATAGCTGGGCATTGTGGTGAGCACCTGTGGTCCCAGCTACTTGGGAGGCT
>NW_003852522.1:4260079-4266291 GCF_000181295.1 Otolemur garnettii
GCCTGTTGTCCCAGCTGCTTAGGAGGCTGACCCAAGAGAATTGCTTAAGCCCAGGAGTTTGAGGTTGCTATGAGCTGTGACACCATGGTACTCTACCCAGAGCAACAGCTTAAGACTCTGTCTCAAAATAAATAAATAAATAAATAAAATAAAAATAGAAAAACAGAGGTAGAAGGATCTCTTGAGCCCGAGTTGGAGGTTGCTTTGAGCTAGGACTCCAGGGCACTCTACTCAGGGTGACAGCTTGAGACTCTGTCTCAAAAACAAAAACAAAAACAAAAAAATGGTTCAAACCATCTTGTTTGTCCCAGGGAGGAAGCTGGCTTGGGAAGGGGAAAAGCCCAGGAGGGCATCAGAACCCTCCCATCCTGAGCTGTCTGTCTTCAGCCTCTCACCCAGCGCCCTCTGGCTCTTACAGATGAGGCCGAAAGTCATGTGGCACCTCCTTCGCCGGTACATGGCGTCCCGGCTCTACTCCCTGCGGATGGGTGGCTACCTCTTCTCTGGCTCCCAGGCCCCACAGTTGTCCCCCGCCCTGTTGAGGGCCCTGGGCCAGAAGTGTCCCAACCTGAAGCGCCTCTGCCTGCACGTGGCTGACCTCAGCATGGTGCCCATTACTAGCTTGCCGCCCACGCTGAGGACCCTGGAGCTGCACAGCTGCGAGATCTCCATGGCCTGGCTCCTCAAGCAGGAGGACCCCACTGTGCTGCCCCTGCTTGAGTGCATTGTGCTGGACCGTGTCCCTGCCTTCCGTGATGAGCACCTGCAAGGCCTGACACGCTTCCGAGCCTTACGCTCGCTGGTGCTGGGTGGCACATACCGTGTGACCGAGACAGGGCTGGATGCTGGGCTGCAGGAGCTGAGCTACCTACAGAGGCTTGAGGTGCTAGGCTGTACTCTCTCAGCCGACAGCACTCTTCTGGCCATCAGCCGCCACCTCCGAGATGTGCGCAAGATCCGGCTGACCGTGGGGGGCCTCTCTGCCCCAGGCCTGGCTGTCCTAGAGGGAATGCCAGCTCTGGAGAGTCTGTGTCTGCTGGGTCCCCTCATTACCCCAGAAATGCCCTCCCCCACTGAAATCCTCTCATCCTGCCTCACCATGCCTAAGCTCAGAGTCCTTGAGTTGCAGGGGCTAGGGTGGGAGGGTCAGGAAGCTGAGAGGATCCTGTGCAAGGGGCTGCCCCACTGCATGGTCATCGTCAGGGCCTGCCCCAAAGAGTCCATGGACTGGTGGATGTGACTACTCCATCCTTCCCTGGGATACATCCCAACTTTACTGTTGAACCTCAGACCCTCTGAGCAGCATCTTGAAGAGGGCAGGTAATCAAGCTTATGGGAACTGAAGGCCCCATTTAGAGAGAACAGTACTGGGACCTCAGACCATTCAAATCATTGTTTGCCAGCTGTGTGGCCTTGGTCATACACATATCAGCTTTTCAATGGCCCAGTTTCCATATATGGAAGTAGGAAAGACCATAGCTACCTCATGGTGATGTTGCAAAGCCTTACTCTTAACAGCTTCTGCCTCAAGAAGTCTCAGTGAAGGGTCATTCCCAGGCTTGTCCCAGGGTTGTCCTTAGGAACAGGACAGATGCAGAGGGTGAGGTTAAGAGATAGGGGTAGCCAGGCCTGGGGCTTCATCCCTGTAATCCTGGCACTTTGAGAGGCCAAGGTAGGAGGATTGCTTGAGCCCACGAGTTTGAGACTGGCTTAGGTAACATAGTAAGAACCTCTCTCTACCAAAAATAAAAAGGAGCTAGGCTGAAGGGCTGAGCCCCCTTAAGAGGCCTAGAACGACTATCTATGCACGTGTACCCACACACCTATGCACCATTTGTATACTTACGGGCGGATAGAGAGAGCAAGGGAGATTTGCACTTTAATGATCTAAATGTTCATAAAAGTTCTCAATTGTATTTTCTGTATTTTGTATTCTGTTTTTTCCAAGTTTTCCATTAACATATATTATTTTGCTATTAAAGAAAAAATCATTTTTTTTTCAAAGAAGCATCCATTTTATTCATTCAAGCAATGTAGCACCTACTACTTTGCAGGTACTGTTCTACACCCTGGGGCCACAGCAGTGAAGAAAGCTGACAAGACCCTGCCCTTGTAGATCCCACAGGGAAAAAGGCAGGGCAAAAAAATAGGTAAGCACATCTGAATGATTTTGGAGACTCTTGAGATACTAAACCTGGGTTACCATGATGGAGGCCCTGACACTTGCTAAAGTGAGCAGGGCAGGTTTCTTAGCTGAGTTTTGAGAGGTGAAGGAGAAACCAGCCATGGGAAGACCTGAGGAAGAAGATGAAAGGCAAAAATGCTGAAATAGGAATGAACTAGGTATTTTCCAGAAACAGGGAAAAGGTCCCTGTAGTAGAGAGCAATAGAAAATAAGGTTGGCTCTGCACCTGTAGCTCAGCGGCTAGGGTACCAGCCACATACAGCAGAGCTGGTGGGTTCTAATCCAGCCTGGGCCTGCCAAACAATGACAGCTACAACCAAAAAATAGCTGGGTGTTGTAGTGGGCACCTGTAGTCCTAGCTACTTGGGAGGCTGAGGCAAGGGAATTGTTTAAGCCCAAGAGTTTGAGGTTGCTGTGAGCTGTAATGCCACGGCACTCTACCCAGGGCGACAGCTTGAGACTATCTCAAGAAAAAAAAAAAAAGAAAGTACAGTTGGAGGCCAATGGGCATGGTGCCTCTTTCCTGTCATCCAGGGCTGTGGGAGGATCACTTGAGTCCAGCATTGTGAGACTGGCTTGGGAAACAGAGTGAGACCCTATCTGTACAAAAAATAAAAAATTAGCTGGGGCTGGGCACGGTAGCTCAGATCTGTAATCCTAGCACTCTGAGAGCCTGAGGCAGGTGGGTCACCTGAACTCTGGAGTTTGAGACCAGTCTGAGCAAAGCAAGACCCAGTCTCTCCTAAAAACAGAAAACAAACAAACAAACTTCCCTGGGTGTTGTGGCAGGCACTGATAGTCCCATCTACTCAGGAGACTGAGACAAGAGGTTTGCTTGAACCCAACAGTTTGAGGTTACTGTGAGCTATGATGCCTCAGCACTCTACCCAGGGGCACAGAGACTCTGTTTCAATAAAATAAATAGATAAATAAATTAAAAAATAATATATTAGCTGGGCCTGCAGGTGTGCACCTGTAGTCCTAGCTACTTAAGAGATTGAGGTGGGAAGATTGCTCAAGCCCAGGAATTGGAGGATGCAGTGAGCTATGATTGGGCTGCTGCATTCCATCTCAGGCAACAGAGTGAGACCTTCTGTCTCTCAAATAAATAAAAAAAAATTAGAAAGTGATGTTGGAGAAATAATGGGGACCTGAGTGCAGGCCTTTGCAGGTGGCTTAGCTATTAGGGTTTCTGTAAGTAGCAGCTCTTTTTCCTGCTTTTTAAGTCTGAACCACTTGAAAGATGCAGGTGTCAGATTATGATTGTGAGCACCTGCTCATGAGATGAGAGTTGCTGCTTCGGATCTGAGCTGGGTGGGAGGCTATGTGTGGCTAAGCCCCAGCTCTGTGGGCTCATCACCTGCCTGGAAGGCCAGGGTGCTTCTTCTGTGGTGGGCAAAGCCAGGAGACAGAAGGGGGCTGAATTGGGTACACTTGGTTCTTTATTCCAAACTCATCCATCAGAGAAGAGCTGGAGATAGTAAATAGCTATTGGATGTGCCTTCATTATAGCCTCAGACCACTTCCCACCTTCTCTGTCCTCTGTTCCCACAGTCATCCAAGCCACTTTTCATCTCTCATCAGCATTATTGCCTTAACTTTTTCTAATTTCCACCTGATTCTACCTTTGCTTTCCAAGAGTTGTATAAATGACAGAGATCTTTTAAAAAATATACATCAGGTGGCACCCATACCTCAGTGGGTAGGGTGCCAGCCACATACACCGAAACTGGCAGGTTCAAATCCAGCCTGGGTCTGCCAAACATCAATGACAACGACAACCAAATATAACTGGACGATGTGGTAGACGCCTGTGGTCCCAGCTACTTGGGAGGCTGAGGGAAGAGAATCACTTAAGCCCAAGAGTTTGAGGTTGCTGTGGGCTGCGATGCCACGGCACTCTATCCAGGGTGAAATAGTGAGACCCTGTCTCAAAAAATAAAATAAAATAACATTGAGGCAAGAAAGTAAAAGCAGAGCTAAAAGAATCTGTCCTAGCCGCCCTGTGTAGGCCTCAGCCAAACCCTAGGCGTTTGTGTTGTCTGTATGTTCCTCCTTTGACATTTTTGGGGCCTAGATTGTAACCTAGTAACTTCCTTGGACGGAAGGGGCCTAGATTGTAACCTAGTAACTTCCTTGGACTTCCTCTCCTTTGAGGGCAGGTAGTCCAACTGGTCTCAAGGGTGCAGGCCAATCTGACCTTCCCCTTGAGCCTGGGACCTTGAGGATGATGTCATGGCTCTCTCTGTTTTATGACCCTCACATGCACTCTCACCCTAAAAAGTGGATAAAAGAGAGGCAAGAGATTGAGTCTGGGGGGGGGGGTCGCTTTTGGAGACACAGGTCTTCTGAGTTCCCCCTGGCTGGAATAAACCTGCTTCCTCTAACCAACTAGGGCCTAGAGTCTTCTGTCTGTGTCGGTTTCCTGCTATAACATCAGGCCAGGCATGGTGGCTCACGCCTATAATCCTAGTATTCTGGGAGGCCAAGATGGGAGAACTGCTTGAGCTCAGGAGTTCAAGACCAGCCTGAGCAGGAGCAAGATCCCATCTCTACTAAAAATAGAAAAATTAGCAGGGCATTGTGGCAGGTGCCTATAGTCTCAGCTATTTAGGAGGCTGAGGTAGGAGGTCCCCTTGAGCCCAGGAATTTGAGGTTGCTATGGACTAGGCTGATGCTGTGGCACTGTAGCCTGAGGCAACAGAGTGAGATTCTATCACACACACACAAATCAGTTACTGTTGTTCCTGTACATGAAAAGCATTCGGTGACTCCTCATTGCAGTCAGAGTAAAACTTGAAATTTTTGGTGGCCTAGAGGCTTGTATGACTGTTAATTCTTTGACTTCATTTCCTGTTAGAATCCATCGTGCTCAACTCACTTAAACCATTTCAGACACTGGGCTTCTGCTGTTGGATAGAGACCACACACTCTGCCTGCCTCAGGGCCATTGTACTTGCTATTTATTAATTTACACACATTCCCTAAATTCCTTCAGCCAATTGCTAGATGTGAAGAGGAAATATCCTGTAGATGACCCTGGCTCTCAGTTTTCTTATTTGTGAACCTGTTGCTCCTTCCTACCCAGGCCAAACACTAGACAGAAGGTATATCCTGAAAGTATAGTGGCAAAGAAAATGCCTTTTTATTTTATTTTAATTAATTTATCTTTTTTGAGACAGTCTTGCTTTGTTGCCTCGGCTGAAGTGCAGGGATGTCATTATAGCTTACTATAGCCTCAAATTCCTGGGCTGAGGAGATCCTCCTGCCTCAGGGTCTGGTCTAGCTGGACTATAAGCATGTGCTACTGTAGCAGGAAACCGTCACAGACAGAAGACTCCAGGCACCAGTTGATTAGAGGAAGCGGGTTTATTCGGCCGGGGGGACTCGGAACACCAGCGTGTTTCCCAAAACTGAGCCCCCCAACTCAATCTCTTGCCTCTCTTTTATCCACCTTTCAGGGTGGGGATGCATGTGAGGGTCATAAGACAGAGAGACATGACATCCGGGCTCAAGGCGGAAGGTCAGATTCGCCCGTGTCCTTGAGACTGGTCAGACCACCAGCCCCAAAGGCAACAGAAACCCAAGGAAGATACTAGGTTACAATCTAGGCCCCACGTATGTCAGGGGAGAAACACGCAGACAGCAGAAACGCCTGAGGCTTGGCTGAGGCCTACACAGAGCAGCTAGGATAGATTCTTTTAGTTCTGCTTTTACTTTCTTGCCTCACTCCCCCCTTTGAGAACAACTTGTTATGGAGTCTCACCACCATAATCATCAACCTGTGCCATAGTTTGTTGGTGGAGCATGTAATATGCTCCACCTGGGCCTCTTTGAGACATAGCCAAATTCACTAGGTTCCTCACCATGTGGAATAAATTGGCAATAAGCATGGGAGGAGAAGGCAAATACCCAATAATATTAAGACTTCTATTATAAGGGTCTTAAAATCTCCAAAAGCAGAGAATTATCCTCCAAAGATTTTGGATTACATCTGTGCCACATCTGTACTGGCACATGAGCCAAT
>NW_003852522.1:4266441-4268463 GCF_000181295.1 Otolemur garnettii
TGGAAATTTTATTAGCTATCCTTTCACTGCTAGACCTTGATCATCTATTTTTAGTCAACAGTTGATCAGATTGAACTTTCTATATTCTTCTTCTTTTGCAGCAAAGTAAATAATTTAAAGCTAATCTGTTTTGTACAATTTTTTACATTAGCATCCTGAATATTTGCACAAGCTAAAGTTCACTTAGCCCTCATGAGTCCAATAAAGAACAGTCCCACGATGACGAAGATCCTCATGCTTCAGCTGCGCGTGGACCAGTCAGCTCCCGGGCTGTGACTGGAGCAGGGCTTGCCGTTCTCCGCAACATCAGCTCGAGGGGGTTGTCAGGATCCGAGGTAGCTTCTCAAGGTTCAGGAGTCGTTGAGGTGCGGAGCCCACACCGTGGGAACTCAGGGTCAGCTGCCGTTGTTCACGTACTGCTCAGTCCGGCTCCTCTTAGGCGGGGATAGGTTCTCCTCCGGTTCCATGGCAGGCTTCACTTTGCTGTAATGGATCTAGGCAGAAATTTCTGCTACTCTCACAGCTGTAGGTGTGGTCAGGATAACGTTGTAAGGGCCTTTCCACCTCGCCCTCAGGGGAGACACACTCCAATCTTTGACCCACACCGCAGCTCCTGGAGAGAAAGGGTGGACAGGGGAAAACAAGCTAACAGGACACCTTTCATTCACTCATTCCGACATTGCCCCTGTCACTTTTCCCAGTGCCTGTAACTGCTTCCTTAATTCTACCTCTCTCAATTCCCGAGGGGGACCCTGGCAAGCTCCGTGGTAAGGGGGCTGGCCTATGATATAAGATCTTACACTGTGAGAATCCTGTCCTCTTAATGGGAGTACATTTAATCTTAAATAACACCAAGGGAGGGACGCTTACCCACTGTAAGTTTGTCTCCTGGCATACTTTCCCTAAACTTGCTTTGATAGCTCTATTCATGCATTCCACCTGTCCTGAGCCTTGTGGGCAGTAGGCTGCGTGGAGTTTCCAGGTGATGCCAGGATGTTAGTTGTCTTCTGGATCAAGTCAGAGATGAATGCTGGCCTGTTGTCTGACCCAGTCCTCAGTGGGAGCCCAAACTGTGGTATAATGTCTCTCAAGAGTGCACAGGTGACTTCTTGTGCCTTCTCAGTGTGGATAGGATATGCTTCTACCCATCCGGAGTAGGTGCACACCAGCAAGTATTTGTTCCCTCTACATCTGGGCATTTCAGTGAAGTCTACCTGAAAGTCCTCGAAGGGCATTGCTCCATATGATTTGATTCCTGGGGGTACCGTTGGTTCTTGGCAGGTGTTGAACTGGCTGCAGGTGACATATTGCTCACTGACAGCTTTTTGCCAGGGCTTGTGCAGTCCCATAACTGCTTCCATCAATATACAAGTCCCAGTCTGCATCTGTCCAAGGCTGGTCATGCAAATCAGGTCTGCTAGAGTACACATTATCTATGAATTCCACACAGTCATGCTCAGTCTCTCTTCCATTGGCTGGAAGGAGTGTGGCTGGGTCAAAATGTCCTTTAGTGTCCATTAAAGTGACCACAAAGTGGGGTACTTTTACTCTGAGATCCTGCCCTAGAGTCAGCTTATCAGCTTCTTGCACAAGGAGAGTAGTAGCAGCTAGAGCCTATAAGCAGAGTGGCCATCCTTTTGCCACTCCATCTAACTGCTTAGAGAGGTAGGCTACAGGCCTTGGCCAGGATCCAATCAGCTGGGTTAACATACCCACAGCCATCTTATCTCTGAGACATACAGAGTGAAGGGCTTGGTTAGGTCTGGCAATCCCAGTGCAGGGCAGTCATTAGCCCCATCTTTAGCTGGGAGAGGGCACGTTCCTGTTCTCTTCCCCCTTCTAAGGGCTTTCCTTCTTCTCCTTTAGTTGTCTCATACAGAGGTCTAGCCAAGATGGCAAAGTTGGGGATCCAAAGACGACAGAAACCGACTGCGCCTAGGAATTCCCAAACTTGCCTTCGGCTTGTGGAGGTGGGGAGGCGACTAATGACTTGTTGCCTCTCCATGTCTAGATTCCTCCCTC
>NW_003852522.1:4268861-4270839 GCF_000181295.1 Otolemur garnettii
CTGGCTGGGTGACCACCAAGTGTTCACCCCCAGTATTAATTAGAAAGTCAATGTCCTTGCCCCCAATCCTTACTTGGACCATGGACTTTCTGGGGGTGGCTGAGTCCAGTCCCCTTCAGTCTAGCAGGGCCTCTCCCACTAAGTTATAGAGGGCTCCCTGCTCTTCCAGTTCTGTGATCTCTTTCCCAGGATTTTTCACACTTCCTTGCCTTTGGGGACACTTATTCTTCCAATGCCCTGTCTCTTGGCCAGTTGTACACTGATCCTTTCGCAAGGGGGGGCCTTTTACCTTAGGTCTCCTACTTCCTCGCACTCCTTGACCCTGTCCGCTTTGAAAGGGAGCGGGCCCTCCCCTTGTGCCTTTCAGAGCCGAGGCTGAGATTGGCCCTTCACTTCACGGCCTGTCCTCTTCCCTACAGCTCACTGCTTCCCGATTCACAAAGACCTTTTGTGCAATCTCGAGGAGTTGCAAGGTGTTCATACCTGCAAACCTCTCCTGCTTCTGCAGTTTTTGCCAAATATCCTCAGCGCTTTGGCTGACTAGGGCCATATTAACCATCCTCTGATTCTCAGGGCTCTCAGGGTCAAAGGGAGTGTACATCCAAAACGCTTCATATAACCTTTTATAAAATTGGCCTGGATTCTCAGTCTTTCCTCGGAGAACCTCATTTACTCCAGCCAAATTGGTAATTTTCTGTGTCCCTTTCTCAGTCTCTGTAGCAAGGTCTCTCGGTACCAGATCTGCCAATATCTTCACCACCACTACTCTAGGTCAGGTGGAAAGCACTTTCCCTTCCTGCCCCTGTTACTAGCACTGTCGTGACCTGCTCTCTCAACCAAGGTGGTTGGCTCACTACTAGCTGTATGGAAATTGCTCAGAGTGAACTTCCTTTCCAGTAACTCTGTGACATATCTCAGACACTAGGGATCTCTCTACACTTCCCTCCCACGGCCATCCAATCTCAAAGGGGGCCATTCCTGCTCACAAAGACTCCTTAGCTTTCCTGGTGTCTTAGTCACCTATAAATTCCTTCTTAAAGTGCTTCAACATAGTAGCTAATGGGGTGGGCTTGCTTGTTCCCCATTTCTATCCAAGGTCTCTCTTTGGAGACACACACTCATACCACACTCTTTGACCAGTCTCTTAGTCCCATTTAACAGTTCAATTTACTAAGACATTTATGACTCATTTTATGAGTTGACAGTACGGAAAGGCTGGGATCTAATACAGGTCAGCCATAGCCTTTTTTTTTTTCTTTGAATTATTTTTCTCTCTCTCTAATTTCTCTCTTTACTAAAGACAAATTACAGTAGAACTAATTCCATTGCCAAAATAAACTGTACCTTCAGTATACTGATTATTTGCATAAAGTGCAGTAAGAATTATCAGCCATCTAGACTCTTTGGCTTTGCTGGAACCTTTTATAAGGAATTTTCAGGCCGGACTTTCTCAAGAGCATTTCGTGAGCCCAGGTTTTATCTGTGCCATAAGATACCTATATGCATCAGGTATATTCCTCTGGAATGGGTAGATTCCTCTTCTTTTGAAGTTTCCCAAGCACCTTTCAATTTCTCAGACCCGTCAGCAACTGACCTTCGTTACTTACCATAGATCAGGAAAGGTTACTGATGGGTATCTGGCCAGTTTTCCAAAGGGCTTTCTTTATTGGCCTTATAAAGTCAACCTTAATTCCTTAATGCAGTCTGGACACCTCTGGAAATGCTATTCCAGCCAAAGCCTTGGTAAAATACCAGTGACTCCATCATGCCCTATAGAACAAAACAGATTCTTACTGAACTTATGCAAATAACTGTATTATCAGAAACTAATAATACTTACTAATGACTTTCAAATTCCAGAGAAATCAAGGAGAGAGAAAAATACATGTTTCAAACTCTGCTCATAAGTACATACATTGCTTGAAAAGCTACAAATAGCTCAAAAGGCAGAGAATTATTTTCTTGACTTCTGGAAAAC
>NW_003852522.1:4271132-4276460 GCF_000181295.1 Otolemur garnettii
TATATATATAACCATAACTCATACAAAATTAATCACCATTTTATATTTGACAATGTTTCCTATACATTTTTAATAAATCAAATGAGTTCAATTTGTTTTTTTATGCCTTTCAGTGGTCTTAATATTTCAAAAAGACCAAATTTAGAGTTGTGCTTTTTGTTTTCTGGACTGAGTTCAAACCTGCCAACCTCAGTGCATGTGGCCGGGGCTGCAACCACTGCACTATGGGTGCCACACCCAAATTTAGACTTTTGATTTTGGAAGGTTTGTCAAATATCAAAAGGCCTAAAACATTGGTTCAAATAAGATTACATGCTGAAAGATTTTAAAGGAAATGCACAGTCAACTGGATCACATGTATATTCTTTCACAAATTCTCTTTTCATTTAACCTGCACAGACAATCTACAAACATTCTAAACCTTCCTTAACTTTGCCCTGCCTTTCCCTTTTTTACACAACCATTCTTTTTCAGGACAAAATTTATCACAGAAATTCTTTCTTCACACCATGCCATTTTCCTTTCTGTCTAATTTCTCTTACTCTCAAAAACTCTCCACAAAACAGGATCTCACTTCACTATGAAGTCACCAATTCACTCGGCCAAACTGATAAATAGAAGGTTTAAAAAGCCAGAATCTTATCCTTTGACAAAGACTCAGTTTCTCCAACAATTTAAACAACCAAATGATTACATTTTACAAATGAGAGACATTCTGTGAGTTGTAACATTGATATAGGATTTTCCCACTCAGGGCTGGACAGGGAACCCCCATTTTTCAGGCTCAGATATCAGACTCGCATCTCCGGGTGCAAACACTCTGAGCCCCAGCCAGGTCATGAATAAAGCAGCCTGAAACCTTTTGGCTGGCTCCACCCAGACTAAGGAACACACACCCTAATCCTCTCCTCAGACAAAAACCGTAGCAAAGACCTAATAACCTTGTCCGAGGTGAGGAGCTGCATTCATCCATTTGCTAGAACATCCATTCAGTTTGTAAAGATATTTTTTTCATCTACCAAGTCCTGGCCAAAATATCTCTCAGGGCCAACTATTTACCTGTAGACAAGGGACTCATGCAAGAAATTTCTGACCTGGGCCTCCTCCCCCCTTTTGGAGGCTATCCACCCACGAGACCTGTTGTTGATATGGTGACAGCACCGTTCCCCACGAGATTTACACTCTCCCTTCCAGATTTTCAAGGGCCATCCAGAGGTCACCGGACTGCCTGGACCACAACACTTTCCAAGGCACGGCTCCTCTGCCTATAGTTCTGGCACTCTCCACTCCATCTGCATGTCCCTCAGTTCAACAAAATGCCATTTCATCACTGATCTGTGGCCCGCAGTCTCAATTTTCAAATTCCTGAGATCAAAAACTTACTGAAGAAATTCCAGTAACAAAACTACAAAACCCTTTCTAATGTCTTTCCATTTTCCCCCAAGACGACATAGCCACGTGGCCGCCCAAAGACAGAAAGCAAAAACCTGGAACTTCCAGTTTCCCTCAGAATAGCCAGGGGGCAAAGTTGGAATAGGGAAGAAGGGCACACTCACACATTCGTTTCACCCCATGAATGGGGGGGGGGAGGCGAAACCCCACCTATTGTTACCCATCTCAGTCATTCTCTAAGCACTCACATGCACATAATTCCATCGCATTTCTTAACTGGGCAGCCTCGATTTCCCACTCGAGCTGCCACTTAGCCATAGGAGGCAAACCAACACTCCCCTAGGCCCTGTGAGAGGAGATCCAACTCCAACCTCGGAGTTCTCTCAGTCACACAACATCCACACACTCTCACACACCTTTCACAGATCACTGGCGATCTAACGCCCAGGAGGTGATCAGGCTCCTCTTCCACTAAAATTGTAGTGGGCTTCAAAAGGATCCTACCTTACTCTGGATGTCCTGGTGACACCTGTTACCGGTTCCTCTCTGGTGCTCAGCCTCCGCAATGACCCGCCCCAGGGACCTCACCAGCTGAGTCTCAACCAGATGTTCCTCTGGGAGAATTTGTCCCAGGAGTGCTCTGAGGACCACATGGCCAGACCAGCAGGAGTTCCCCACAGGGGTGATCTACAGCGTGGGCAGAACCTGCCCCAAAGAATCTGGCTGCACGGTTTTTCCATCAAACCTCGCTTCCCGGTCAGGGAACCAAGAAATGTAGCAGGAAACCATTGCAGACAGAATACTCCAGGCACCAGTTGATTAGAGGAAGCAGGTTTATTCGGCCGGGGGTACTCGGAACACCAGCGTGTTTCCCAAAACCGAGCCCCCTCCCCAATCTCTTGCCTCTCTTTTATCCACCTTTCAAGGTGGGAGTGCATGTGAGGGTCATAAGACAGAGAGACATGACATCATCCTCAAGGTCCCAGGCTCAAGGCGGAAGGTCAGATTTGCCCGTCCTTGAGACCAGTCGGACCACCTGCCCCAAAGGCAACAGAAACCCAAGGAAGTTACTAGATTACAATCTAGGCCCTGAGTATGTCAGGAGAGAAACACGCAGACAGTGGAAATGTCTGTGGCTTGGCTGAGGCCTACACAGAGCAGCTAGGATAGATTCTTTTAGTTCTGCTTTTACTTTCTTGCCTCACTACCACACCCAGTTAATTTTTCTATTTTTTTTAGAAACAGGGTCTTGCTCTTGCTTTGAATGGTCTCAAACTCCTGACCTAAAGGGATCCTCCCTCCTTGGCCTTCCAGAGTGCTAGGATTTTAGGCGGGGAGCGGGGGGCACCGGGCCCCCTGAAAAATGCTTTTTAAAACTTTCCAATAGGTAGTAAGATTTTATAGTTGATTTCAAAAGGCAGCTGCTTGTAATATCCATAGTCTCCACAAGATGGAAGCACATCAAGAGAAATAGCTACCATTTGAGAATGTAGGTCTCTTCAACTCTTCATAAGGCCCAAAGTGGAAAAGAACCCATATTTCTTGGGCATCTACTTATTAGCCGCACACTGAGATTTACAACTGTGATTTCAATTAAAGCGTGTCCTGCATCTCTCAGAAATCTCCAATAATAATCAATTGAGAAATAAAACAAAAATTAATTGTATTTATATATAATGTCAAGTAGGAGTTAACCTAACCTAAAGGTAGAACCGATTGAAGAAGAAATTCTCTTCAAGAACTCAAAGAAGGAACGAGATGAGTGAAGGCATGTTTCACTTTGTGGTCTGGCAGATTCTTTTGCAAAACAGGAGTTTTCTTATTAGGGCCTGGGGCAGGTAGAGACAGCAGCAAAAAAGGCTTTTATTTAGGCGTCTTGAGGATTGAGGGCCACCGAAGTCCCGCCCAAGCCTACTCTTTATCCTTGGTTCCGCCCACTGGGTCTGGAGTCCCCTTAGCCCTGCCTGGCCTTTTAGGAGAGGTCTCCAATGAGGGCCACGCCTCTGGGACTGTCCTCACCCCCAGGGTTGCGGACCAACCCTGACCATGATCTCGTGCTCCTTTGGGATCCTTCCATCTCCCTGTCCTCCCTTGGGTCTCGTGCTTCCTGGGGCAGCTGGGCTCTTTGCGGTCCAGGTGTGTCCCAGGGGTAGATGTGTGAGGACAAGAGAGAGGTGTGATGCGGGACCAGAGGGGTCAAAGGGTAGGTCCGGCCTCTTCCCAGGTCCCAGACCAATTCTGCTGGGAATATCTATTCCTCGGGAAAGGGCTGGCTGCAAGGTGTGGTCAAGACAGAGCATTTTTGGTTTTTTGGGGGGTTTTTTTGAAACAGAGTCTCACTATGTCACCCTCTGTAGAGTGCTGTATCTTCACAGCTCACAGCAACCTCAAACTCTTGGGCTTAAACTATTCTCTTGCCTCAGTCTCCCAAGTAGCTGCGACTACAGGCACTGGCCACATGCCTGACTATTTTTATTTTATTTTTTTATTATGATTATTTGCAGTTTTGCCTGGGGCTGGGTTTGAACCCACCATCTCTGGCACATGGGGCCAGCGCTCTACTCCTTTGAGCCACAGTTGCCACCCCACGCCTGGCTATTTTTAGAGATGAGGTCTTGCTCTGCTCAGGCTGGTCTCCAACTCATAAGCTTAGGCAATCTGCCCACCTTGGCCTCCCCCAAACTGCTGAGATTACAGGCGTGAGTGACTGAGCCCAGCCTGCAAGAGAATTTTTCAAAACAGCTTTATTGACCTGTAATTCACATCAAAGGAAGAGTAGAATCTCTGTAAGTTGACCGCCCAGGGTTTTGTAATAAATTGGTCAACACACAGAGGTGGCCAACATAAGGAACTAGGCCTACTGTTCTGATGTGCAATTCAATAACATCATCTAATGTCCAATTCATATTCATATATCTCTAATTGTTCCATAAATGTTCTTTATTACATTGGCAGAGGGCAATCTGTGATCAAAATAAGGTCCATATGTTTATATTTGATTGTTTCAGCCCTTTAGTCTGTTTTTTCCCCCAACATCGATTTTTTTTTTTTTTTTTTGAGACAGAGTCTCAAGCTGTTGCCCTGGGTAGAGTGCCTTGGTGTCATTGCTCACAGCACCCTCTAACTCCTTGGCTTAAGAGAGCCTCTTGCCTCAGTTTTTCTAATTTCAGTAGACACAAGGTGTAGCTCTTGCTCAGGCTGGTCTTGAATTCATGTGCTCAAGTAATCCACCAGCCTTGGCCTCCCAGAGTGCTAGGATTACAAGTGTGAGCCACCGCACTCGGCCCAACACTAAAGTTTTGAAGCACCAAGGCCAGTTGCCATGAAGAATGACCCATATGTATTTAATTGTCTTCTTATGGTGTTTAATTTGTTCCATATAGAATGAAATAGTAAATATATTATTTTTCATAGGCCAGATGATGTCTGTTACAACTATTCAACTTTGCCATTGTAGCTTAATACAGTGTCTACAAAAGACAGACAATAAATGAAATGGTTATGGCTGTATTCTAGTAAACTTTAATTACAAAAATAGGCATTGTGCCAAATCTGGCCTATGAGCCATAGTTTGCTGACCTATGTGATATTTATTTTCTATAGTCTAGAGGATAGAAACTTGAGCAGGTTGGGATTAAATATCTTTCCAAGAGTTTTTCATAATTGATTCATATCACATTCCATCAGAGGTCCAATCAGGCAGGACATCCCCATTCTTAGTGATGTTAAATTTGCACACTTAACTAAACCATTTTTCCCTGTGTAATTCATAATCTGTGGATGATGCTCTGACCCCATAGGAACATCCTGTTTCCCTAGATGCTTTCACCCAGTAAGTTCAGCATCCACAATTATCCTTGCCTGAATAAATGATTACTCTGTGGGTGGCCAAATACTGCTTTTCCAATTTTATTATTTGTTAGCTTGTGGTCTTCT
>NW_003852522.1:4288722-4290212 GCF_000181295.1 Otolemur garnettii
TAGGTTTCAATTAGATTATTCTTGGATAGTCCTTGGGTGATTGGTCTAGTCTGAGAGATCCAAATCAATTGTCCCAGTCAGCACCCCGTCTCAAGTGGGAAAGTTCAAAAGGTCTCCGGCAACTAGATAGCAGGGGTCTTCTGGCAGCTAAAGTACGACTCACTTCGGTGCTCTGTGGAGTCAGAAGCCCCCCACCCCCAGAAAATGAATTAGTCTGGGAAGGTTGATGCCTCCTTCCCCATCTTGCACCTCTGTCACACCCAGTCACTGGTAACCCCACAGGGTTGTGACCCAGTTCCCTCCAATGAGCAGATGCTCCTCCAGGGGTTTGTGCCTGCCTGAGTCACAAGGAGATCTATGTCTCCTCAGTCAGGCCTCCACACTCTGCCACCATCCAGCAGGGGGAGCTGAGGCCTGACAACCTCAGGTGGTTAATGGAAGCTGGGGCGGTTCACTCAGTTCCAGCCCTCGATTGATGTTGTTGACACTTATATTTTTGCAGAATTTGTGATTCTACACTGGCTATATTCCCCTGTGGACCAGGTGCTGTTTGAGTTCACAGAACTGCAAATCAGCCCCAGTCTGTGCCACTGCCTGAAGCTGCTGTGTCTGTCTCCACTGCAGTGTGTGTTGGGGCAGGTGTGGTTAGAACTTACACTTGGCTCTGAGTTACAGCCTCTGGCTGCCTGCCTTTGTCTCAGCTATGATCCCCTGAGGGCTGGGTGCTTCTTAGGCTCACTAAAGCAGTCCTGGCTCAGCCCTGCCTTGGGAGTATGCTGTCTCTGCACAGGTGTCTTCTATTCTCTGTCCCCGCCCACCCTGCCCAGGTGGGTACCACCTCAGGCATACCCTTTACTCACAGGGCCTGCGTTACCATACCAGATCTGTTCCGCCAGTGTCTGCCACCAGAGAAGATGCCCGGCTTTTTTTGGTTGCCCAGAGAGACAGGGAGTAGCTCTCCAAAATATCCCCAGGGGTGTGAGCCCTATTGCTCCCCGCTGCTGCTGTTGCTGCTGCTCTATGCACCACCTCTCCCTTTCCCATATGGTTTCTCCAGTTCACCATCTCCTCCTTACCTCCGTGATGCAGAATCAGGACATACCTGCAACAGCCCATGCCCTGTCCACACCTCTTGAGAAAATGCCCAAGAATCTGGACTCCATGGGGGACAGGCTTCCAGACCTCAGGGTGAGAGGGGAGGGGAGTGCTGGGAATTCAGAATTGCAGGTAGAGAATATGTACAGTTTTATATGGTTTTATGCTTGGCAGGAGAGTGCCATGGCACCCTAGTAGGGGAAGGAAGTCCAGTTTTTAGAAGATCTCTCCTGTGGGATAAAATGGGAGGATGTTTGAACTCCACTTGCTTGTTAGTAGAAAGTATACTGTGAGCCATTCTCTTGGGGGAGGGGACTCCCATCCTCTTGGTGTTGGATTTTGTACCTATTCTTTGTGTCCTTGGGGTTGCAGCTCACCTCAGCAGGGTTGATGTG
>NW_003852522.1:4290466-4297228 GCF_000181295.1 Otolemur garnettii
TGGAGACAGTCTCACTATGTTGCCCTTGTTAGAGTGCTGTGCTCACAGCAACCTCAAACTCTTGAGCTCAAGCAATTCTCTTGCCTCAGCCTCCATAGTAGCTAGGACTACAGGCACCTGCCACAATGCCTGGCTATTTTTAGAGATGGGGTCTTGCTCTTGCTCAGGCTGGTCTTGAACTCCTGAGCTCAGGCAATCCACCTGCCTTGGCCTCCTAGAGTGCAGGAATTACAGGCATGGGACACTGCACCTGTCCATTTTTTTTTTTTTTTGAGACAGAGTCTCACTTTGTTGCCCTTGGTAGTGTGCTGTGGCATTATGGCTCACAGCACCCTCAAGCTCTTGGGCTCAAGCAATTTTCTTGTCTCAGCCTCCCAAGCAGCTGAGACTACAGGCACTTGCCACAATGCCCAGCTATTTTTAGAGACTGGGTGTCCCTTTTGCTCAGGCTGGTCTTGAACCTGTGAGCTCAGGCAATCCACCTACCTTGGCCTCCCAGAGTGCTGGGATTACAGATGTGAGCTACCCTACCTAGTGAGTAGCTCCTCTTTCAGGCCACAGAATTCATATCATAGGATCAACTGGGGCCACTACTGAACAAACTTTCTGCCAACCTCAAAAGTGCTCCATAGGAGGCCATGAGGTGACCCATCAGTTTCTCTACATGCCCAACTGCCCTTGCCTCTCTTGGGTAGAGACCTCCTAGGAAAACTGAGACCCACAATCTTTCTCTTACCAAGGAATTATGCAGCTAAAACTGCACAAACCAGGTCTAGTGCAAGCTCTAATAATGCTGTGAGAAGAGAAATGGAGGCTGTTTGCAACTGAGCAGGGGTAGGGGGATGAAGAGACTCAAGCCCAAGCTAGCCAAGTGGTGACCAAAGGTCTGGGCAGAAGACCCCAAAGGGGTGGGGAGGCTCGTAGTGAATCAGCCACCGGTAATAATAGAAATAAAGCTTTGGCTTGGCGCCTGTGGCTCAAGTGGCTAAGGCGCCAGCCACATACACCTGAGCTGGCAGATTTGAATCCAGCCCCAGCCTGCCAAACAACAATGATGGCTGCAACCAAAAAATAGCCGGCATTGTCATGGGCACCTGTAGTCCCAGCTACTTGGGAGGCAGAAGCAGGAGAATTGCTTGAACTCAGGAGTTGGAGGTTGCTGTGAGCTGTGATGCCATGGCACTGTACCCAGGGTGACAGCTTGATGCTCTGTCTCAAAAAAAAAGAAGAAGAAGAAGTAAAGCTGGGGGCAAGTCAGTGAGACAAAAACAGTACCAAGTGCCCAGGGAGGCCCTGGAAAGGATCCAGGTACACCTTCAGAGATTTGAATAGTTTAGCATAATCACATGTTGCCAGTTTCCCTGGAATACTCCCTTGCTCCACGTACAGAAACCTGGCACAAAGGCTATAGACCAGTTCAGGATCTGAGGCTTGTTAATCAGGCAGCTGTAGTATTGTATTGCATCCTACAGTGCCTAATCTGTGTACTCTGCTGAGTCTGCTGCCAGCAGCAGTTAAGTGTTTCACTTGCCTGAACTTAAAAGATGCCTTTTTAAGTATAAGGCTGGCCCCAGAAATCCAGAGGCTGTTTGCTTTCCAGTGGGAAAAACCAGACACAGGAATTGCAACCCAGCACACAGGGATGCAAAAACTCACCCACAATTTTTGGAGAAGTGCTGGCTCATGATCTCCAGAAATTCCCAGCTGAGGAATTAAGGTGTGTGCTATTTCAGTATGTTGATGACATCCTCTTAGGGCAAAACCCCTGGAGGGTTTTGAAGGGTTTCTCTTTTTTTTTTTTGAGACAGAGCCTCAAGCTGTCCCCCTGGTTAGAGTGCTATGGCATCACAGCTCACAGCAACCTCCAACTCCTGGGCTCAAGCGAGTCTCCTGCCTCTGTCTCCCAAGTAGCTGGGACCACAGGCACCCGCCACAACACTTGGCTATTTTTTGGTTACAGCCATCATTGTTGTTTGGTGGGCCCGGGCTGGATTTGAACCCACCACTTTAGGTGTATGTGGCTGGCTCCTTAGCCGCTTGAGCCACAGGCGCTGAGCCGAGGGTTTCTCTTGAGGCACTGATTTTGCAACATCTACAGATATGCAGCTATTAAGTGTCTAAGCAGAAGGCCCAGATTTGCCAGCGGCAAATACAATATCTAGGATTCACTCTCCAGCAGGGGGAGTGGAACCTAGAGATGGAATGCAGGCAAGTCATTAATCGCCTCCCCACCCCCACAAGCTGAAAGCAAGTTCAGGATTCTTAGGTGTGGTAGGCTTCTGCTGCCTTTAGATTCCCACTTTGCTGTCCTGGCCAAAACCTTGTATGAGGCAACAAAGGAGAAGAGGGAGAGCCCTTAGAATGGGGAGGAGAACAAGAATGTGCCTTTTCTCAGTTAAAGAGGAAGCTGATGACTGCGCCTGCATTGGAGCTGCCTCACTTAGTCAAGCCCTTCATTTCGTATGTCTCAGAAAGAGAAAAGGTGTGGGTGTATTAACCCAGCTGATTGGGGCCTGGCCAAGACCTGTAGCTTATCTCTACAGTTGGATGGAGTGGCAAAAGGTTGGCCACCATGTTTACGTGCTTTAGCTGCTACTGCTCTCCTTGTGCAAGAAGCTGATTGTAGAGCAGGATCTCAGAGTGAAAGTATCCCACTCTGTGGTCACTTTTGTGAACACGAAGGGGCATCTGTGGCTCACTAATACAAGATTAAGTACCAAAGGTTTTTTTTTTAGCAGGTTTTGGCTAGGGCTGGGTTTGAACCCACCACCTCTGGAATATGGGGTTGGCGCTCTACTCCTTTGAGCCACAGATGCTGCCCAGTACCAAAGCTTAATGTGTGGCAGTCCACTCATAACAATAGAAGTATGTAACATCCTGAACTCAGCCATGCTCCTTCCAATCAGTGAAAGAGAGACTGAGCATGACTGTACAGAACTTACAGATAATGTCTATTCTAGCAGGCCTGACTTGTGTGACCAACCTTGGACAGATGTAGACTGGGACTTATATGTAGACTGTAGGAGTTACATTATACAATGGTCACCTTAACTGAGACTGTAGAGGCTAAATCCGTACCCCAAGGAACATTGGCTCAGAAGGTTGAGTTAATTATCTTGACCTGAGCCTTAAAACTAAGTCAAGGGACTGGAGTGGTGCCTGTGGCTCAAAGAAGTAGGGCATCGGCCCCATATACCGGAGGTGGTGGGTTCAAATCCGGCCCTGGCCAAAAACTGCAAAAAACAAAACAAAACAAAACACAAAACTAAGTCAAAGGAAAAGTGTGAATATCTACACAGATTCCAAGTATGCTTTTCTGATTCTCCAAGTGTACGGGGCATTGTACAAGGAAAAGGGACTATTAAATTCTGGGGGAAAGGACATTAAGTATCAGCAAGCAAAACTTCAGTTACTAGGGAGCAGTATGGAAGCCCTGGAAGGCAGCAGTGATACAGTCGTGGACACCAACGTCCCGCTTCCACTAAAGGGAAT
Organism: Otolemur garnettii; assembly: GCF_000181295.1. Classification (NCBI taxonomy): domain Eukaryota; kingdom Metazoa; phylum Chordata; class Mammalia; order Primates; family Galagidae; genus Otolemur; species Otolemur garnettii. The sequence continues at coordinate 4,293,959 of NW_003852522.1, forward strand.
GTTAGGGCTGATGCTGAGGCAAAAAAGCCTGCATCCAAGCTGTACCAAGTGTTGGAAGTGGCTCCCCTCATCTTGTGGGTTCTAGAGCTCACGCCTATCTGCTCCCAGGAAGAGAAAGAATAGGTGGCAGCAGAAGGGAGCCAGGAAATAGAGGGAGGATGGATGAAGGTGCAAGACCAATAGCAGCCCCACAGCTTCTAGGAGCCACAGTAGTGATAGCCATGCATGAGACCACTCAACTGGGACAGGGAGTCTTTGGTGAAGTTGCTGTGCTAATACTTCTACGTCTCCCACCTGGCAACCCTGGCCAAAACTGTTAGTCAATGGTGTGTCACCTGCGACCAGTTCAATGCTTGCCAAGAACCAATGGTGTCCCCAGGAATTCAGTCCTTTGGGGCAAAACCCTTTGAGGACCTTCAGGTAGACTTTACTAAAATGCCCAGGTGTAAAGGGAACAAGTACTTGCTGGTGATGGTCTGCACCTATTCCAGATGGGTAGAAGCATACCCTACTCATACCGAGAAAGCACAAGAAGTCACCCGGGCACTTCTGAGAAACATCATACCATGCTTTGGACTCCATGCTATGAATCGGATCAGACAGTGGACCAGCATTTGTCTCCCAATTAGTCCAGAAGAAAACCAAGGTCCTGGCATCACCTGGAAACTCCATGCAGCCTACCGCCCACAGATCTCAGGGAAGGTGGAATGCATGACTAAGACTATAAAAACAAGTTTAGGTAGGGTGACCAGATGTCCCGCTTTTTAACAATTTGTCCCATGTTCTGCGGCGTTTTAAAAAAGTCCCGATTTTTTGAAAGAATGCACGAACTGGTGGGAGAACAGGAAGGGAATATACGGTTTTCAGCTGCCATGTGGCTATTTCTCCAGAATGTGAGTTTTAGATTATTTTTGTTATAATTTTATAATGTTAAACTGTAATAATAACAAATAATTGTTGAGAAGTGATTATGGAGAACTGCTTATCAAAGTTTGCATTGTTGTTAGGCCCTGCCCCGTCCCCTGCCCCGCCCCGCCCCCTGCCCTTTACAAATGTTAAAATCTGGTCACCCTAATCTAGGGCAACATCTTGAGACTCTCTCAAAAAACAAACAAACAAACAAACTATAATCCTCTCAGTAAGTGCAGAAAAAGCATTCACCATTCTTTTCTAATTAGAACACTTAAGAATATAGGCATAGGTGGATCAGAGCAAGATGGCAGTCCAGTAACAGCTTCTTTGCAACTGGGCACTATGAGATTGGGAGAGAAGACTCCAGGAACCTCTGGCTTGTGGTAATGTAAGGGCCAAACTAACTCCATTTTGTTAAAAACTCCATTTTACAGCCTGATTGTTTTTCTTGAAGCTGCATATCAAAGATCTTGAGTAAGCAGCCTCCTCACCCTATGCCTGCCCCATGGCCTTGCACAGCATCTGCCCAGAGCCATAGCAGCCCCTAGACGGTCCTGAGCAATGAAGGCTCACCTCAAACTAATCAGCATAGAACAAGTACTTCTGCACAGTCAGAGACCTTATCAGTGTACTGCAACCTCTTACCTCTCCCTTCTTCCTTTCTGTATCCCTTAAAATCCCTCTCCATTTTAGAGTCGGGGCTTCTCTGCTCTCCTGCTGTGTGAGGGTCCGAGAGAGCCCAAGTTCGAACTTGCAAATAAACTGCCTCTTTTTTTTTGCATCAGATACGACCTCAGAGTAATTTGTGGGGGATCCCCATCGGGCATAACATTAACATTAACAACAAGAGTGGCTTATCTCCAGGGAGATAGCGAGAGACTTCTGGACCCCAGGAGGAGGACATTATCAGTAGAAAAATGGCAAGTGGTTGTGTTCATTTGGTCTGAGGCCATGGAGGCAGTCACAGCTGTACCTATAACAGCAGCAAGATTGCAGACAGGGAAAGCCTTCCCCGTGGATTGTTTTAGTTTTTTGGACTTGGGAACTCAGTTGAATTACCTTGGGAGAACTTGGGTGAGATTATGGGTGACTTTAAGCATTATCCAGGGTCCAAGATTGAACCACTGGGCCAGAATGAGGCTATCATTGTTTGGCTGTGGGCCATGCACAGCCACTGTTATGGAGAGCTGCCCTGTAAGCTACCTCCTCAGGGTTGCAGAGTGAGGCCTGGGCTTGGAGAATTGGGGTGAGTGATCTAGTGACTGTGAACAGCACCAAAGGCTGGGACTGAGACTGAGGGGAAGAATGGAGCTTTCAGTGTTTGGCAATAGGAGAGCTGCCTTATAGCATCAGCCCTCAAGGGCATAGACTGAGGCTGGTTTTGGCACACCTGATAAGTGGGCAGCCATTTCAGGAGAGATCCCAGAGACATGTGTTATCCTGGGAAAGCCTCTGCTTACCCAAGGCTAATGGTTTAAAGCAGGCATCCTCAAACTACCACCTGCAGAGGACATTTATCCAGCTGGCTGGGTGTTTTTGCTGCCACTGCCTGTCCTGCTTAGCAGCGAACATGTCCTTGGGCCCATAGTCAGACCCTCCAACAGTACGAGGGACAGTGAACTAGCCTCCTGTTTAAAAAATTTGAGGACCCCTGATTTAAAGTGTCTTTTAAGCAGGCTTAGGAGAGATTCAAGCTCTCAACCCTGTGGGCTTTGAGGGCAATGAAGTCAGCAGAGGCCTTCAGTCTCCATCTTGTTTTTTTTTTTGCAATTTTTGGCCAGGGCTGGGTTTGAACCTGCCACCTCCGACTTACGGGGTCAGCACCCCACTCCTTTGAGCCACAGGCGCCACCTCCAGTCTCCATCTTATACAGCTGTATCAGCATCATGATAAGCATCTCACTCATACCCTAGAAGATCACCTGTTGCCCAGACAATATTCAGCAAGATATATATATTGCTTTGTTTTGGATTTTTTTCTTTTTATTTCAACTTTTCCCCCCTAGGTTTTTCTTTCTTCATTTTTCTAGTATAAATATAATATTCCATTGTTGCCTTCTTTAATAGTAAGAAATTCATTTTTGCTAGTGTTTCTGCCCATGCTATTTGGTTTTTCCCCCAATTTTATCCTGTAATGTTTTCTGTTTGTTTGGTTTGGTTTCATTTATAGTATTGTTGTTTTACCACTCTATTTGGTGAAGGTGAGGTACCATGTCTTCTCAGGCTGAAAAAGAGCTGCGGACCTCAAGGGAACCACCCAAGCCAGCACCCCCAGAGGTTGGGGTTTTTTAAGGTGTGGGTCAAAGTACCCTAATGTACACCTTTATTACTTCTCTCTCCCTCTTTTTTTTTTTTTTTT
>NW_003852522.1:4299342-4301050 GCF_000181295.1 Otolemur garnettii
GGCGCCGAGCCAATACTAGAGAATATTATAAATGAAAATTTCCCAAATGTCACCAAATATTCTGACACACTTCTTTCAGAGGGATGTCAGACCCCAGGTCACCTCAGTTCAAATAGAGCTTCTCCAGAACACATTGTGATGAATCTGTCCAAAGTCAAGACAAAAGAAAGGATTCTTCAAGTTGCCAGGAGTAAGTGCCAATTGACCTGCAAGGACAAATCCATCAGGGTGACTGCAGACTTCTCTAATGAAACTTTTCACACCAAAAGACAATGGTCATTTACCTTTAATCTACTTAAGCAAAACAATTTCCAGTCCAGAATTCTATATCCTGCTAAGCTAAACTTTAAAATTGATGGAGAAATCAAATCTTTTACCGATATACAAACATTAAGGAAATTTGCCACAACAAGACTAGCTCTACAGGAAATACTTCAACCTGTTCTACACACTGACCATCACAATGAACCACCAGCAAAGTTAACACCCAGAAATTAAAGGATAGAACTTAGCTTCCACAATGATACAAAAGATAAAACTAAGCAATGGACTTTTACAAAATAAGATGACTAGAACACTATCACAACTTATCAATTCTCAATAAATGTTAATGGCTTGAATTGCCCACTAAAGAGGCATAGACTGGCTGACTGGATTAAAAATCACAAACCATCCATTTACTGTCTGCAGGAAACACACCTAGCCTCAAAAGACAAATTAAAACTAAGAGTTAACGGTTGGAAGACAATTTTTCAGACAAGTGGAATTCAGAAGAAAAGAGGGGTTGCAATCTTATTTTCAGATACAACTGGATTTAAAGCAACTAAAGTCAAAAGCGACACAGATGGACACTTCATATTGGTCAAGGTAAAAATATAACAAGAAGACATTTCAATTCTAAATATTTGTGCACCCAACTTAAATGCTCCCAGATTCTAGAATCAGAACTTAATTAGTCTAAGCAATGTGATATCCTATAACACCAGAATAACAGGGAACCTTAGTACTCCTCTTACAGAGATAGACAGGCACTTTAAACAGAACTGAAACAAAGATATAAGGGACTTAAATGAGACCCCAGAACAACTGTCCTTGATAGATGTATATAGTACACTCCATCCCAAAGCTTAAGAATATACGTTCTTCTCATCAGCCCATGGAACATTCTCCAAAATTGATCACATCCCAGGACACAAAACAAATGTCAACCAAATCAAAATAATTGAAAATTTACCTTGTATCTTCTCAGACCACAAGGCATTAAAGGTGGAACTCAACTCCAACAAAAATGTTCAACCCCACATAAAGGCATGAAAATTGAACAACTTTATGCTGAATGACAGTTGGGTGCAGGAAGAAATAAAAGAAATCATTAACTTCCTTGAGCATAACAACAATGAAGCACAAGCTGCCAAAACCTGTAGGATACAGCAAAAGCAGTCCTGAGAGGAATTTATCAGTTTAGAATCCTACATTCAAAAAACCATCTCTTTTTTAAGAGACCTCTTAAAAAAACTCACAAGCCATCTTATGGAATTGGAAAACTAAGAACAATCTAAGCCTAAATGCAGCAAAAGAAAAGAAATATCCAAAATTAAATCAGAGATTAATGAAATTGAAAACAAAAGAATCATTCAGAAAATTAGGGTGGCGTCCATAGCTCAGTGGGTAGGGCGCCGGCTGAAAGAGAGGCACTTTGACCAGCAGA
>NW_003852522.1:4301269-4305623 GCF_000181295.1 Otolemur garnettii
TGGGGTGGGGAATATTATATAGGGAAGTTTTAGAATGGTGATGGGCTGGTGGGACAACCAATAAGGAGTTATTCCTCCACTGGATAGAGCCATTGGGGAGGGCAGTGGGAAATTGGAACAGGGTGATGAGGTAAGCAGGCCACTCCGTGTGCTAGGGAGGAGTTGTAACTTTAAGGGAAGGAAGGGGCTTTCTGAGGCAATAATCTAAAACCAGCCACATGCACCAAGGCTTGCAGGTTCAAACCCAACCCAGGCCAGCTAAACAACAATGAAAACTGCAACCCAAAATAGGCAGGCATTGTGGCAGGGGCCTGTAGTCCCACTACTTGGGAGGCTGAAGCAAGAAAATTGCTTGAGTCCAAGAGTTTGAGGTTGCTGTGAGCTGTGACACCATGGCACTCTACCAAGGGCAACACAGTGAGACCCTGTCTTAAAATAAAATAAAATAAAAAAGAAAATTAATGAAACAAGGAGTTGTTTTTTTGAAAAAATAAATAGAATAGGTAAACCTTTGGCTAGACTAACTAGAAATAGAAAAGTAAAATCTCTCATAATGAGAGAGGATACCTGAGAAGGGAGAGGTCTGGGAGAACAGGTCTCCTCAGAGAAACCACAAGGATGGTCCTGCAGGGTCCTCTCCATGGTGACTCAGCTCTTGGGAATTTGTAGTCTTAACTTCCTGGAACCTGGAAATTTCCAAGTTCTGTTTTTAGCCAACCAGCCTATAGACCCAATATGTCAGTTAAGGGTCAGCAGACAGGTTGCCTCCTGTCAGGCCACTCAGGTGGCTGTTTAACCATACTTTCTATGATGAATTGGAACAGCCTGTGCCACTACTCCCAAAGGGCACAAAGAATTTATTCTTTCAATTGGCTGAAAGTGTGGCACAGTCCCTGAATGTAACTTCTTGCTTTATATGTGGAGGAGCTATGACAGGAGATTGGTGGCCATGGGAAGCTAGAGAACTTCCTCCCACTGAGCCTAACACAGACATTGCTCCATATCGGAGAAATCTGAAGGACAATGTGTGGATCCTGAAGGCCCTGAAGGCCCTGATTATCAGACAATATTGCCTAGCAAGAAGTGAAGGGAAAAAAATCTCACTGTGCCAGTAGGGCAACTACATTGCTTAGGTCAGAGGCTCTACAATGCTACTATGGGGATAACTATCTGGTGGGGGGTTGAATCAGACAAAAAGGAATCCCCTAGACCGGTTCCCTGGACTCAGAGATGCCAGGAATCTCACAAGACTGCTCCATATGGGAGAAGCTTGAAGGACAATGTGTGGATCCTGAAGGCCCTGATTATGGGACAATATTGCCTAGCAAGAAGTGAAGGGAAAAATCTCACTGTGCCGGTAGGACAGCTACATTGCCTAGGTCAAAGACTGTACAATGCTACTACTGGAATAACTGTCTGGTGGGGACTGAATTGGACAGAGCTAAATCCCCTAGTCCGGTTCCCTGAACTTGGAGAGGATTCTCATGAAACTGGAGTGCCCCTCAGGGAATGTATTGGATTTGTGGGGATAAGGCATATGCCTGGTTCCTTGACCAATGGACAGGCAGTTGCATCTTAGGCTTTATAAAGCCCTCTTTCTTTCTACTGCCCATCAAGGCAGGAGAACTATTTGGGCTTCCAGTAGCCACCCCAGAGGAAGAAGTCTGATGGCATCATCGAGATTTACAAATAGGGGAATGGAAAGAGGATGAGTGGCCCCCAGAAAGAATAATACAATACTATGGGCCAGCCACATGGGCAGAGCATGGGTCATGGGTAGGGTGACCAGATTCTAACATCTGTAAGGTGGGAAAACAGATGATGGGGCGGGGCCGGGCAGGGCCTGACAACAAGGCAAACTTTGATAAGCAGTTCTTGATAATCACTTCTCAGCAATTACTTATTACAGTTTAACATTATAAAATTAACAAAAGTAATATAAAACTCATATTCTGGCAAAATAGCCATATGGCGGCCGAAAACCGTATATTCCCTTCTTGTTCTCCAGCCCGTTCGTGCATTCTTTCCAAAAATCGGGACTTTTTAAAAACGCCATGGGATGCAGGACAAATTGTTGAAAATCAGGACTGTCCCTCCAAAATCGAGACGTCTGGTCACCCTAGTCATGGGGTTATTGAACCCCTATCTATGTGCTAAATCGTATCAAACAATTGCAGGCGGTCTTAGAAATAATCACTAATGAGACCAGCGAAGCTTTGACCCTCCTTGCCCACCAAGCAAACTCAAATAAGAAATGCCGTGTATCAAAAGAGATTGGCTTTGGATTATTTAGTTGCTGCAGAAGGAGGAGTATGTGGAAAATTCAATCTGACCAACTATTGTCTGAAAATAGACAATCAAGTGTTGGGTGATGTTCTTTCTCGCGGGGAGAGAAGGACGGCTTGGCCACGGGTGCAAGCTCGCTCCTAGAATTGTTTGAAAGCAAGAAACGACTACACACTCTTAGGTGGCATGTAGCAAAATGTCTTTATTTTCCACTCCCTTTATTGGGAGCTAGTCACGTACACCACATTGATCAATAATCCTAACATTCTCATTTCTTATCTTAAATTATAGAAAAGAAAGAAAGTCTGGGAAAGTGAGATAGCCGTCATAAGATTAGCCTAAAGAAAGAAAGTCCGGGAAAGTAAGACAACCATCTTAAGCTAGCCTCAGGCTATTCCTCTCTGAAGACCTAAAAGAACTATGCTTTATCTGACTTCTATTGTTAAAGTTAAAGGTTAGGATAAACAGAGGAATAAAACCTTTCTCTTCTATGTACTCATTTAAATTTCCGAGAAATAGGCTCCATGACTGTTTTCTTATGGTTTTGGAGACCCTGCAGTTACGATGGAGTATTTTACTCAACATCATTACGATGATGGAGTTTTTCTTTTTACTCACATCAACCTTTGAGTCATGTCCTCTGCACAGATGGGCCGTTTCAACCCTTATCTGACAGGCTGACTTGACTACACAGTCGGGGTTCCCTGTAGGAGGTTTTTATGCCTTGTCTGCAGGCCCCCAATGTGTTTTCCTAGGTTGCTTAGGGCCTAAAAAAAAGCGCATAATACTCGCAAGTCTTTTTGCTCAGTTTCTGGAATTAAAAGAGCACATTTCATTTAATTTTTGTGGGAGTTTACCCCACAATCAAGGTCTGGTGGTGGAAAACGTAGCTAATGAAATTTCCAAATTGGCTCATGTGCTGGTACAGGTGTGGCACGGATTTGATCCAAAATCCATCTTTGGAGGATGATTCTCTGCTTTTGGAGGTTTTAAGACCCTCATAATAAAACTCTTACTGCTATTGGGTACTTGCCTTCTCCTCCCATGCTTATTGCTGGTATTACTCCAGATGGTGAGGAACCTAGGGAATTTGGCTGTGTCTCAGAGGCCCAGGTAGAGTGTATTACATGCACCACCAACAAACTGTGACACAGGTTGGTGAGGATGATGATGAGACTCCGTAACAGGCTGTTCTGAGTCTCGAAGGGGGGAATGAGGCATCAGAGTAAAAAGCAGAGCTAAAAATCTGTCCTAGCCACCCTGTATTAGCCAGGTCGCAGGTCTTTGCTATCTGTATGCCCCTCCCTTGACATGTGCTGGGCCTAGACTGTAACCTTGCAACTTCCTTAGGCTTCCCTTGCCTTTAAGGGCAGCTGGCCTGACCGGTCTCAAGGACACGGGCAAATCTGACCTTCCCCTTGAGTCCCGGGACCTTCGGATTATGTCATCCCTCTCTCAGTTTTATGACCCTCATGTGCACTCTAGCCCTGAAAAGTGGATAAAAGACAGGCAGGAGATTCAGGCGGGGGGCTCGGTTTTTGAGACACTAGTCTTCTGAGTCCCCTCCGCCCAGCCCCAGCTGGAGAAATAAAGCCGCTTCCCCTAACCAACTGGTGCCTGGAGTCTTCTGTCTGCATCAGTTTCCTGCTACACTTGCAGTTGCTTCCTCAACTCTACCTCTCCCAATTCCCAGGGGGATCCTGGAAAACTTTGTAGTAAGGGGGTAGCCTATGATATAAGACCTTTTATCCTCTTAGTGGGAGTACACCTAATTTTGAATAATACCAAGGACAGGGCACTAACCCCCTGCAATTTTGACTCCTGGCACACTTCTCCTAAACTTAGGGTGACCAGATTTTAACATCGGTAAGGCGGGACAACATGGCTGGGTAGGGGTGGGGGTAGGGGCGCGGGGCAGGGCAGGGCCTGACAATAATGCAAACTTTGATAAGCAGTTCTCAATAATCACTTCTCAACAATTATTTGTTATCATTATAGTTTAACATTATAAAATTAACAAAAATAATATAAAACTCATATTCTGGTGAAATAGCCACATGGCAGCCGA
>NW_003852522.1:4305845-4306534 GCF_000181295.1 Otolemur garnettii
GGACGTGGGACTGTCCCGCCAAAAGTGGGACGTCTGGTCACCCTACCCTTGGGTAACCTCCTGGTAGTCCTGCCCAAATAAAGCTTGTGTGTGATACTGCCCCCTTGTGGTCATACCTTTTCCCTGAATCATCCGGAAATCATTTAAATACACATCTTTTTATTTTACACATTTTTTTTCTGTTTATCTTTATTTCTCACTGACTCAAAGCTCAACTTTTCATTTAGATCCCTGATCCATTTTTGAGCTTATTCTTGTGAATGGTACGATTTGTACGTGTAATTTTGTCTTTAGCAGATGGCCAACCAGTTGTCTTTGCACCTTCCATTATAAACTGCACTTTTTTTCTGCCCCGTTGATCTGAAATACCACCATTGTGGACTACATTTCCATATGTTCCTGTGTATATTTCTATATATTACGTTTTTGTTCCATTTGTCTACTTCCTGTTCATCTGTCAATACCACAATTTTAATTATGCAGGCTTTATAGTATATTTTAATGTTGGTAGGGCATCATCAGTTTTCTTTTTCAGAGTTTCTTGGGTATTATGAGATGTTATTCCCATATGAACTTTTATTTATTTTATTTTATTTTAAGACAGAGTCTCACTATGTCGCCCTTGGTAGAGTGCTGTGGCATCATAGCTCACAGCAACCTCCAACTCTTGGGCTTAAGTGATTCTCTTG
>NW_003852522.1:4306554-4308373 GCF_000181295.1 Otolemur garnettii
CTATTTTTTGGTTGGAGTTGTCATTGTTGTTTAGTTGGCCTGGGCTGGGTTTGAGCCCGCCACCCTCGGTGCATGTGGCTAGTGCTGTAACCACTGTGCCACAGGTGCTGAGCTTCCATATGAACTTTGAAATCAACTTGCATAACTCCCCCCAAAAATATAGTGGTACTTTTAGGGGGATGTTTCATTGCTGAATTAACATATGGAGAATTGCTATCTTTCTTATATTAAGTCATCTTATTGAAGAACAAGGAATTTTTCAATTAGTTCATGTTTATTTTGTGTCATTCAAGAGTGGTTTAAAGTTTCCTCTTGGGCCCAGCATGATGGCTAACGCCTGTAATACCTCCACTGTGGAAGGCTGAGATGGGTATCTCGCCTGAGCTCAGGAGTTCTAGAACAGCCTGAGCCAAGCAGGACTCTGTCTCTACTGAAAATAGAAAAACTAGCTGGGTGGTGTGGTGGGCCATAGATTCACCTACTGGGAAGGTTGAAACAAGAGGGTTGCTGGAGCCCAAGAGGTTGAAGTTGCTGTCAGCTAGGATGCCACGGGATTCAACCCTAGGGCAACAGAGTGAGAACATTCAAAAAGAATGTTCTCCATGTAGATTTTTACATTTCTTGACAAGTTTAATCTTAAATATCTTTACATTTCATTGTAAATAAGTTTCCTTTACCATTATATGGTTATTTGTTGGGTAGATGTAGGCCATTGCATTTTTTTAAATAGGGGCAGCATTTTACTCTGTCATTCAGGCTGGAGTGCACTAGAGTGATCATAACTCACTGAAGCCTTGAACTCCTGGGCTCAAGCAATCTTCCTATGTCACTCTTCAGAGTTGCTAGAAGTATAGGCATGTGATATCATGCCTAGCTTATTTTTCAGTGGATACCATAAAGAAGTGAAAAGACAACCTCCTTTGAGGTTGAGAGAAAATATTTGGTTTTTGTTTGTTTGTTTGTTTGAGACAGAGTCACACTCTGTTGCCCAGGATAGAGTGTCCTGGTATCATAGCTCACAACAACCTCAAACTCTAGGGCTCAAGCGATCCTCTTGTCTCAGCCTTCCAAATGGCTAGGACTGCAGGCGCCTACCACAACACCCAGCTGAGAGAAAATATTTGGAAACCATGTATATGATAAGGCACTTGCATCTAGAATATATAAAAAACTCTTAGCATTGAATAATAAAATGATAAGACAAAACAATGCAAAGGTTTGAGTAGATCAGATAGGATATACAAATAGCCAGTAAGTTATGAAAAGATGCTCAAGTAAATCACTGGAGGAAATTAAAAACAAACTACAATTTCATACCACTTCACACCGACTAGAATGGCCATAAGAATACTTTTTAAATAAAAGACTAAATAAATGTTGGCATGGATGGAAAAACTGGCATCTTTTAAAAATTTTCAGATTAATATGAGGGTGAAAAACTGGAACCTTATACACTGCAGGTGAGATTGAGATTGTAAGTGCTACAGCCACTTTGGAAAACAATCTGATTCTTCCTCAAAAAGCTAAACATGTATCACAATATGATCCAGCAATTCCATTTCTAGATATATATCCAAAGGAAATTGAAACATGTCCGTACAAAAATTTTTACATGAATATTTCATAGCATTATTTACATTGGCCAAAAATTAGAAACAATGCAAATGTATAACAAAAATGAATGAAAAAGAACAATAAAGAATGAATAAATTAAAAGTCTTATATTTATATAGTGAAATATTATTCAGCAAGTAAAAGTGATAAAATACTGATTCATGCTATAATTATGGATTAACCTTGAAAACTTTATGTTATGGCT
>NW_003852522.1:4308912-4312492 GCF_000181295.1 Otolemur garnettii
TCTAATTTTATTAGAAACAGGGTCTTACTTTTGCTCAGGTGGTTTTGAACTCATGAGCTCAAGCAACCTACCTACCTCTGACTCCCAAGGTTACGAACTGTGAGCCACAGTGCCCAGCCCATATTTTATTTTTAAAACTGACAAATGAAACATGAAATGGCCAGATTAGGGAAATCTATAGAGGCAACAAATAGATTAATGTCTGATTAAGGCTGGGCTAGGATGGGGAATTGCTGATGGCTAAATCACAAGTTTTGGTGGGGGAGTTCTAAAATTGACTGTGGTGATAGTTTTATAACTCTGTGAGTCCACTACTTAAGAACTACTGAATGTACATTTTATTTTATTTTGAGACAAAGTCTCTCAAGCTGTTGCCCTCAGTACTGTGCCGTGGTGTCACAGCTCACAGGAACCTCCGACTCTTGGGCTTAAGCAATTCTCTTGCCTCAGCCTCCCAAGTAGCTGGGACTACAGGTGCCCACCACAACGCCCGGCTATTTTTTGGTTGTAGTCGTCATTGTTATTTGGCAATGTTGGATTCCAACCCACCATCTCCAGTGTATGTGACTGGTGCCCTAGACTCTAAGCTACAGGCACTGAGTCTTAATGGTCATTTTAAATGGGTGAATTGTGTAGTGTGATAGTTATATCTAAGCAATGCTGCTCACCCCCTCAGCAATCCACTTGCCTCAGCCTAGGAGTACAGGCACCCGCCACAACACCCAGCCATTGTTTTAGAGCCACTGTCTCACTTTAAGAGTGAGACAAATTGAACAACACCACTCTTGTTCAGGCTGGTCTGGAACTCCTGCTCAAGCAGTCTACCTGCCTCAGCCTCCCAAATTGCTAGGATTATAGGTGAGAGTCACCGTGCCTGGCCATAAGGAATGATTTATTTGTTTATTTATTTTTATTTTTATGTATTTATTTTTTTTTTGAGATAAAGTCTCACTTTGTCACCCTTGGTAGAGTACTGTCGTGTCATAGCTCACAGCAACCTCAAACCCTTGGGCTCAAGTGATTCTCTTCCTCAGCCTCCCAAGTAGCTGAGACTACAGTTGCTCACCACCGCGCCCAACTACCCAGGATGACAGCTTGAGACTCTGTCACACACACACAAAAAGAGTCAATAAGAATGTAAGAAATGTAAAAATCCTTGAGACATTACTAAACAGGTCACCAAATGCAGTAAAAAGATATATATATTTTTTTTTATTTTTATTTATCTATTTATTTATTTATTTTTTTTTTACTTTAGAGATAGAGTCTCATTTTGTCACCCTTGGTAGAGTGCTGTGGCATCACACTGTTCACAGAAACCTCCAACTCCTCCCTAATAGCTGGATCTACAAGTGCCCGTCATAATGTCCAGCTATTTTTTTGTTGCAGTTTGGCCGGGGCCGGGTTTGAACCCACCACCCTTGGTATATGGGGCCGGCACCCTACTCACTGAGCCACAGGCACCGCCCCACTAATGTTAATATTTTTTAGTAGCTCGATGTGATGGTTTGTGTCTATAATCCCAGCTAGTTGGTAGCCTGAAGTGGAGGGATCTCTCTCTCTCTCTCTCTTTTTTTTTTTTTGGAGACAGAGTCTCACTATGTCCCATTTGGTAAAGTGTGGTGGTGTCACAGCTCACAGCAACCTCAAACTCTTTGGCTTAAGCAATTCTCTTGCCTCAGCCTACCAACTAGGTGGGACTACAGGCTCCTGCTATGACACCTGGCTATTTTCTTTTTGTTGTTGACAATGTTATTTAGCTGGCCCAGGCCAGGTTCGGTGCATGTGGCCAGTGTCCTAACCACTGAGTATAGGTGCCAAGCCTGGAAGGATCTCTTGAGCCCAAGAATTTGAGACCAGCCTGGGCAACATAGTGAGACCCCTTCTCTATAAAGAAACTTTAAAAAAATCAGCCAGGTGGTACATGCTGGGATTCCCAGCTCCTCAGTAGTCTGAGGTATGGTCAAGCCATTGCACTTCAACCTGGGCGATAGAGCAAAACCCTGTCTATTAAAGCAGAAAGGAAAAAGAAAGGAAAGAAAAAAAGGGGCAAAGTTTATTGTATATTTCAAAATAGCTAAAAGAATAGAATTGTATTCCTGGCACACAGAAAAGATAAATGTTTGAGGTGGTGGATATCCCAATTGCCCTAATTTGATCATTACACATTGTATACAGATATCAAAATGTCACATGCACCAGTAAAATGTGTACAGCTATTATGTATCTATTTACTTAGACACAGTGTCTTGTATGTATCTATTTATTTATTTTGAGACACAGCAATGTTCTGTTGACCAAGCTGGTGGCATCACAGTAGCACACTGTAATCTCAAACTCTTGGGCTCAAGCAGTCCTCCTGCCTCAGCCTCCCAATGTGTTAGGATTACAGGCCTAAGCCACCACACCTTCCCTGTGTTAACTTTAAAAAGAATTACTGAGCCCAGGAGCTCCAGATAAGACCAGACTAGGCAATAGCAAGATTCTGTCTCTACAGAAATTTTTAAAAACTTAATTGGGCATAGTGGCACATGCCTGTAGTCCTACCTACTTGGTAGGCCGAGGCAGGAGGATCATTTAAGCCCAGGAGTTTGAGAGCTATGATGAAGCCACTGCATGCTAACCTGGTCAGCAGAGTGAGATCCTGTCTCAAAAAGTAAAACAAAGCTGTAAGTGTAAGATAGTTTTTAGAAAGTGGGCAGCAGAGTTCTTTAATAGATAGTCCTTTAAAGAAGATATAGAAATAGCCAATAAGCATAGTCAACATTAACCATTGAGGAATCGCAAGGCAAAGCTTCTATGAGACTCCACTTTAGGCCCAATAGGATGTCTATTATCAACAAATTGAAAATAACAAATGTTAGCCAGGATGGAGAGAAATGGGAACCTTAGTACATTTCTGTTGAGAATGTGAAATGGTGCAGCCGCTGTGGAAAACTGGTTGTTCCACAAAAAGCTGGGCAGAATTAGCATATGACCCAGCAATTCTGCTCTTAGTATAATACTCAAAGGGAGGGCAGGCGTGGTGGCTTATGCCTGTAATCCCAGCACTTAGGAGGCTGAGATGGGTAGTGAAAGGGCGGTACTCAACCAGCAGAGATCTCACAGACCACCAAGGCTTGTACGAAAGGTCTTTATTGGTGTGGGATGTTGCAGAGCAGCACCAAGGAGGAGAGAAAAGAGAAGAGAGAAAAATGGAGAGAGAGGAGGAGAGAGAGAGACCAAAAGAAAAGCGCACCCTTATATAGGTTCAGCTAGGGGAAGTCTCAGAATGGTGACGGGATGGTAGAATAGCCAATAAGGAGTTATGGCTCTGGTGGGAAGAGCTGTTAGGGGCAGGCCATAAGTTTGAAATTTTTAGTGAGTAATTGGGACAGGGAGATGAGGCAAGTTTTGTGACTGGGAGATAAGGAGATGTCTAGCAGGCAACTCCCTGTTGTTCAGAGGGCAACTTGCTGTGCTTGGAAAGGAGCTGCAACTTTAAGAGTGAGACAGCTAGTCTTGGTCTGTTGAAAGCAGGAAGGGGCTTTCTGGGGCAATTACCTAACATTCCTCCCTTCTTGATATGTTAAAAATAGGG
>NW_003852522.1:4318612-4320727 GCF_000181295.1 Otolemur garnettii
AGTGTGTCTGTTGTCTTCTCCCAGTTCTCAGGTGCTGGGGCAACCAGGGTGCAGTGGAACAGTAGCAGCTGCATGGGAGTGTGCGTGGCTGGATTAGACCTTATTCACACTGCCGGGGCAATGGGGGGTGGGTGGGCAGGAGACCGGCAGCAGCCGGATCAGTCCTAGTTTGACTCCTCCAGGGCAATTGGTGGAACAGGGGAATTGTAGTAGCTAGATCAGTCGTAGTTCAGTACCCTGGAACAGCCAGGGGGTGGGGAAATGGCAGCGGTAGTACAGGGTACATGAGCAACCAGATCAGTCCTAATTCAGCCCTGCCAGAATAGCTGGGGGGGAGCAGAGGACTCTTTGACCATCGCCTGTTGGACACATAAGGCACTAGCAAGCCGATCTGTGCCCTCCCATCGCGGGAGCCGGGAGTGGGGTACTCCCCCACTTCTGTCCGTGGGACATACGTGGCTCTAGCAAACAGTTCTGGGCCCACCCAGAGTGGTAGACCCTTCCACCACCACCTGCAGGGCACACGTGGCTTTAGCAAGCAGTTCTAGGCCCACCCAGCTCGGGTGGCTGGAGCTGGGAACTCCTCCCCTGGCCCCCATGGGGTATGCGTGTCTCTAGCAAGCTGTTTTGGGTCTACCTGGAATGGAGGACTCCTCCACCACTGCTCATGGGATGCCTGCAGCACTAGCAAGCAATTCTGGGCCTGCCCAGAGCTGGAGCCTGGGGCAGGGATCACCTCTGCTGCCCGTGAGGTGTGCGACTCTAGCAAGCAGTTTTGGGCCCTCCTCGCTCCATGAGGGCAAAGGGAGCTACCCAGCAAATGGGTTAATCTGGGAAGGTTAATACCTCCTTCCCCACCTTGCACCCAGACACTCGTAATCCCCCAGGTCTGTGGCCCTATTCACTCCAGTAGGCCACTGCTCCTGGGATTTACGACTGGCAAAAATCAGGCAGGAATCTGAGTTCGGTAGGGGAGCCTTGTGTTTTTAAATTAGGCTTCTGTCCAGCTAGGTTTCTCTGCAAGTCCTTGCATTCAGCTCTGGGCAGCAGACAAATAGCAATTTACACTCAGGTGTCAATTCTAGCCTCTGCCTGCTCACTGCCTTTGTCTGAGGGGGGTTACACCCTGAGGGTTGGTGCTCCACTTATGAAAGTTCTCTGCGTTTTACCTGCGGCTGCTGTCCCGAACCTCTGTTTGCCCAGAGACGAGGCTGGAATGGTGTCAGTTTGCAGCTCAGGATGCCACTGTTGCTGTATTGGCATTCCCCGAGCTGACCTTCCTCTCCTTACGCCTATACCACAGTCAGCACAGAACAGCACCAGCCCTTTCCCCTCCAACTCTCCCAAGGAGATGCCCAAGAATCTGGATTTTATGGGGAACAAACCTCCAGACCTCGGAGTGAGTGTGTGGGGACTCCTCGGAATTCAATGTTGCAGATGGGGAATATATACAGTTTTATACAGTTTTACAGTTTTATGCCTGGCCAGAAGGTGCCGTGGCATGCCAGCGGGGGTAGGAAGTCCAGTTTTTAGGGGGTCTCTCTGGTGGGATAGAGTGGGAAGATGTTTGAACTCTGCTCGCTTGTTTGCATGGAGTAAACTGCAAGCCCTTGTTGTGGGTGAGGGGACTCCCATTCACTTGGTGGTGGATTTTGTACCTTTTGGTTGTATTTTTGAGGTTGCAGCTCGCCTCATGAAGGTTGAAGTGCACTCTTCAGTCTTCTCTCTTGGCTCTGCTCCAAATCATCAGCTAACTTGCTAAACTTCTGTCCTTTAAGCCTCCTTCTGGACGAGAGCTTCTGTAAAAAGCTGGCTGCAGTCCACCATCTTGGCTCCGCCCCCATTAGGTTTTTTAATTGCTAGTATGGGAGTATTATATGGTAAGTGGGCAAGTCACAAAAACCCTTTTCCTAGGAGATTCTGTATAACAGGTTGGAGTCCCAGGAGACTAGATTGGGGAAGTGGATATTGGCATTGAGAAGGAAAAACAGAGGGGTCTTTTAGCTTAACAAGAACTGGAGAACAGGAGGCAATTGAGGGGGTTTCAGTATCCCAAAACTTAGGATTTACTTGCTCTGATGGAATGGGCCAGGGTGACAAGTCTTTGATGGCTTC
>NW_003852522.1:4321511-4322542 GCF_000181295.1 Otolemur garnettii
CTACCACAATGCCTGGCTACTTTTTGGTTGCAGCTATCATTTTTGTTTGGCAGGCCCAGGCTGGATTAGAACCTGCCACCTTAGGTGTATGTGGCTGCCGACTCAGCTACTTGAGCCACAGGCACTGAGCTGGGGTTTAAGATTTTTTATTTTCCCTTTGGAAAACATCAACTCGCGCTGTGTAAACCTTAAAGGCTGTGTCTAAGATCACAGCCTGTGGTATCAGGGGTCTATGCTCTAAGCGCTTTAGCTTAAGTTTGATGTCGGGGTAACTTTGGTTAAATAAATAAGTCATGAGAACGTTTTTTCCCATCTATTGTTTCAGGATCTAAGTTAGCATACTTAACAAAAGCCTCAGTAAGACATTGGAGGAAAGCTGAAGGATTCTCAGACTTATCTTACATGACTTCCCATAATTGATCATAATTGATAGCCTTTTTGGCAGAAGCTCTAAGTCTTCAAAGAATGCAGGTAATAAAAATGTCTCTACTTTCCCCCCCAACATTATTATTATAATTTCAATCTGGCTGGGAGTTAGGGACCACAGTGTCACCTGTAGGATGCTCATTTTTTGACATATGAAATTGATCTGCTGCCTCTTTTGCCCTCACCCACACTTGTTTGTGCTTGTCAGAGGTCAGGGTATTAGCTAAAATAACAAAAACATCATGACAGGTAAGTTGATAGGACACAGTAATAAATTGAAACTCTTGAATAAAATGAGAAGGATTAGAAGTAAAGGAACCTAGCCTAACCTTAAGGTATGTGAGTTCAGTCATGGGGTAAGGAACAGAAACAGAAACTACACCATCGACTCCAGCTACCTCACAGAGTGGGGCCAGGAAGTGAGAGGGAGCTGAAGGTCCCTCTAATTCTGGAGACCAATGGGAACAGGATCAGGTGAGGGGACTGGAGAGAACTGAAGGGTGGTAGTAGATGCAATAGAATTAGTTTACAATTTGTCTACATTGCTACACGATGGCACTGTAGAACCATCATATAGAGGAGCTGGAGGAAGAAAGGGGTAAAGA
>NW_003852522.1:4322562-4325046 GCF_000181295.1 Otolemur garnettii
ATGACACAGAAGAACTCTGAGGGCTAGCTAGTTGGAGGGGAGGAGTTAGGAGATGAGCTCAGATTGGTTGAGGAAGTAGGAGGGACAGAGGGTGGAGGCAACTGTGTGGTTGGGGGAGGAGCTGAATATGGCGGGGCTGGAACAGGAACTACTCCGGTTCCAGAACTGGTGGCCACTTGCCTGAGCTGAGGAGGCTCATCTGCTGGGTCAAATAGGTCTGGTTCAGTGAGATAGAGAGGGGAAGAGCCCTTTGCTACAAGAATTTTGGAATCACCCAAACATAAATTAGGCCTGGTTCTAAGATATGAGAAGCCCTGAATATAGGGGACTTCACTCCATTTGCCAAGTTGCTCACAATAGTTATGTAAGTCTTGAACTAAAATAAAATCCAGGGCAGCGCCTATGGCTCAAAGGAGTAGGGCACCTCCCCATATGCTGGAGGTGGTGGGTTCAAGCCCAGCCCCCGCCAAAAACTGCAAAAAAAAAAAAAAAAGTAAATAAAATAAAATAAATCAAATGAACCATAGCTTGGCCAGATACTCTGGTTATCTAGCTTGTAAAGTGGCCAAACATGGGTAGAGAGTTTAATTAATTTTTTTGGCTTCAAGTCTAATCCTAATTCTACCAGGTGGTGCAATAAGCACCCCACGGGGGAGTCAGGTGGGACAGAATGGCAATTTGTTGCAGGAATAAAGTGTGAGCAGAATCACATGAGGACAAGGACAAAGGGTGGACATCTCTGCTGCTTTGTTGCTGGCCATGAGGACAAGAACACAGTCTAGAACAGTCGTCACTGTACTCTAGATCAGTGTCAGACCCTTGGGGCTGAGGAGAGCTTGAGACCTGGTGCCAGGAATTTTCTTGGGAGGCATGGAAGCCCTGGGCTAGGCCGTAAGGTCAATGGGAATAGGGAACTTAAGCCTTGAGAAACACGTGAATCGCCAGGAATGTAAGCAACCCAGCTCACGATTAGGGAAAACTCGCTACCATAGGGGTACTCACCGAGTCTGGATGAGGCCAGTATTGAGTGCTGGTTAGAGCGCCTTGGCAGATGGACACAAGCTGATGCAGTGGTGAGTGCCAGGAGTGCGAGAAGAGGACAGGGAGCCTCCAGGAACTAAAACCCTATAGAAGGGGTGGAAGCTACCCTTGGGAGCATTCCCTACTTAGATCCCACTCCTGATACCAGATGAATGGGCAGCACTCGACTGACAGAGATCTCACAGGTCACCAAGGCTTGTAGGAAAGGTCTTTATTGGTGAGGGATGCTGCAGAGCAGCACCAAGGAGGAGAGAGAAGAGGAGAGAGAAGAGGAGAGAGAGAGAGACCAAAAGAAGGTTCAGTTAGGGGAAGTCTCAGAATGGTGACAGGATGGTAAATAGCCAATAAGGAGTTATGGCTCTGGCGGGAAGAGCCATTAGGGACAGCCATAAGTTTGAAATTTTCAGCGGTAATTGGGACAAAGAGATGAGGCAAGTTTTGAGACTGGGAGATAAGGACATGTCTAGTAGGCAACTCCCTCTGCTTGGAAAGGAGCTGCAACTTTAAGAATGAGACAGCTAGTCTTGGTCTGTTGAAAGCAGGAAGGGGCTTTTCCAGGGCAATTACCTAACAGGTGGATTGCCTGAGCTCATAGGTTCAAGACCAACCTGAACCAGAGAGACCTCTTCTCTACAAATAGCTGGGAGTTGTTGCGTTGTGCTTGTAGTCCCAGGTAAGCTACTTGGGAGGCTGAGGCAAGAGAATTGCTTAATAAACCCAAGAGTTTGAGGTTGCTGTGAGCTATGATGCCACAGCACCTCTATCAAGGGTGACAAAGTGCGACTCCATCTCAAAAAGAAAAAAATAATAAGAAGAAGAATCAAAGGGGTTAAAGGTAAGGACAGATACTTGTCCGCAATGTTTATTGCAACATTCACAATAGGCAAGAGGTGGAAGCCACCCAAATGCCCTTTGGTAAGTGAATGGGTAAGTAAAGTGTGGTACTTATGTATCAATACAATGGAATATTCTGCTTTAACAAAGCAGGAAATGCTATATCACATGGCACTACAAGGATGAAACTTGAGACTATTATGCTAAGTGAAATAAACTGGTCAGGAAAAGACAAATAGAGTATAATTCCACATATGCCAAGTATTTAAAGTTGTGAAACTCACAGAAGCAGAAAAGTAAAATGGTAGTGTCTAGGTCCTTGGGGGAAGGGGAAATGAGTTGTTCAATGGTTATAGAGTTTCACAAACATAAGTTAAAGAAAAGTTCTAAAGACTTGTACAAAAAGGCATATATGATTAACAATACTGTGTTTAAAAAATTGTTATGGGTCTGGCGGCACCTGTGGCTCAGTGAGTAGGGCGCCAGCCCCATATACTGAGGGTGGTGGGTTTAAACCCAGCCCTGGCCAAACTGCAACAAAAAAATAGCCGGGCGTTGTGGTGGGTGCCCGTAGTCCCAGTTACTTGGGAGGCTGAGGCAAGAGAATCA
>NW_003852522.1:4325635-4327148 GCF_000181295.1 Otolemur garnettii
CAAGAGACACTTTTTTTTAAACCTGGTGGACTGCTTAAAATCTAGCTGTCTGACCTGTGACCATGGAGTCTCTCACACGGGAAACTTATTTATAATGGCAGATGCTCTAGTGGCTCTTGTCTGATCTGTGTCCAGTCTGTGTCTGCCTGATCATTGCTCTGGCACTGGAAGCCCAGCCCGGTGCCTCTCCGCGCCCTACCCAGCATCCAAGGGAACACTTGGCCAGGGATAGCTCCTCGTTCGTAAGATGGGATGTGCAAATTCAACACCACCCCAATAAGAAATAAGTTCAAAGATTACTTACAGATCCTGGGCGAAGGGCACAGTGAGGCAGAAAGACAGTCCTTTGTCCCTGGGCAATGCAAGAAAGGAATGAAGAGTCACTCAGAGGAAGACAGCATGTGACAACTAGCAGTACACAAAGGGGACTAGGGGGTTGTCACTTTAAGTTTAGGGGCAAATGCCTAAATGGTCTGTTGAAGGGATGTAGCAGGAAGAGCTGGGAGCTTAGTTACCTGGGCAAATGCCTCTCAATTCTTATTTCTGGCCTTAGACCTGAGTCATTTGGGTGTGGTGTTCTACCTCTGATGCCCAGGCAATGGCCATTACTGTGTTGTTCCTGTCATCTGGTCTTAATATCTATTTGATGCAAAGTTCAGTTTGATTGTTCCTGTTCATATTTCATCCTGGGTTGTGCCTTTAGACTTGCTGATTTAAGAAAAGTAAGTATATAAAACAATAATATGGCTTTATATAATTTAATTTTTTTTTTGAGACAGTCTCACTTGGTTGCCCTTGGTAGAGTGCCATGTTGTCACAGTCCACAGAAACTTCAAACTCTTAGGCTCAAGTGATTCTCTTGCCTCAGCCTCCCAGGTAGCTGGGACTACAGGCACCTGCCACAACACCCAGCTATTCTTAGAGAAAGGGTCTTGCTCTTGCTCAGGCTGCTCTGATCTCGAACTCCTGACCTCAAGCAATCCAACCACCTTAACTTCCCAAGTGCTGGGATTACAAGCATGAGCCACCGCACCCAGCCAAATAATATGGTTTTAGACATTAGAACTAAACAGAATTGTATGTTCTGTTTCCTTTCCACCCTGTTTTCATTCCACCATCCAGTCTAACCTATTGCCATCCATCCCCTGTATATTCTGGATTTTATTATTTTCTGAATAATTGAGTACTAAAATGAAACAGATAACTACATCTTTTACTATTGTCTACTCTTTTAAAGAAAAGCCTTTATACTATCCATACAATTTTGCATTTGCTTATGGAAATCACTCCATATGAGTTCATAGAGACTTTTATTTATTTCTGCAACTACATAATACTCCACTGGTGGATATACCATATAATAGTCAACTACTTGAGAGGATTCGAGGCACTCACATTTGCAATTTCTGGCCAGGTACAGTAACATATGCCTGTAATCCCAGCCACCAGGCAGGCTAAGATTGAAGGATTGCCTGAGGCCAGACAGAGCAACACAAAGAAAGGAAAAAAAAAA
>NW_003852522.1:4327512-4330899 GCF_000181295.1 Otolemur garnettii
GCCGAGCCTGTATGTGTAGTTTTGTTAGATATTGTCAAATTCTCCTCCATACTGGACAGCCTCCAAATTGGCCTTCCCTAATCCCTGTTTCACCACATAACTTTGTGTGGTCCTTTCACATTGTACCAGGCTTGTTGTCCATGACCAGCGACATGGCATAAGTCACTTCTAAGTTTAGGTCATAAAAGACCATGTACATATGGAATGTCTATGGCAGGGGTCCTCAAACTTTTTAAACGGGGCCAGTTCATTGTCCCTCTGACCGTTGGAGGGCTGGACAGCGGGCCCCGGGAAGAGTCAGCTGCCGGCCGGATAAATGTCCTAGGTGGGCTGCATGTGGCCCGCGGGCCGAAGTTTGAGGTCGCCTGGTCTATGGAGTCAATATAGTGAAAAAAATCTTGAAAAGGAACATTATTGAAAGATTCACACTTTCTGATGTCAAAAGTTACTATAATACAAGGCTGGGCATGGTGTAATCCTAGCACTCTGGGAGGCCACACCTGTAATCCTAGCACTCCGGGAGGCTGGACCAGGAGGATCCCTTGAGGCCAGGTGTTTGAGACAGTCTGAGCAAAAGCAAGACCATGTGTCTCTACAAAAAATAGAAAAATTAGCAAAGTATGGTGGTGCCTGCCTGTAGTTCTGGCTATTCAGGAGCCTGAGGCAGGAGGATCTGTTCAGCCCAGGAGCTGTAAGTTACAGTGAGCTATGATGACACCACTGCACTCTATCTGGAGCAACAGAGTGAGACTCTGTCTCAAAAAATAAAAATAAAAATAAAAATCACCACAAAGCTAGAATAATCCAAACAATATGATACAGGCATCACTGACATAATCAAGTGATTTAATTTTTTTTCATTTTTCTTAAATTTCAGATTAATATGAGGGCATAAACCATTAGATAATATAATTTACACATGACAGGTAAAAATTAGGTCCTACATCCAGGAAGTGTGGCATATATTCATGCATTGTATGCTTTAGTTAGGAAGCTACTGGACCCTCCTCTCTCCTCCCCCTTTCTTGAGTTTATTTGGGATTTTCTCTTGTGTGGGTCAGTGAGTGTTAATCTCTTAGTTGCAAATAGGTATTCAGTACAGGTGATTTCCCCCCACCCCCAATGTTCTGACACTTTGAGTTGTTCTATCCATCTAGGTTGTTACAGAGGATGGAACATTTCCATCTTTTTAAGGGATGTATAGTATTCCATGGGATATATAAATATATATATGTATATATATATATCATAATTTATTAATCCATTCATGTATTGATGGGCACTTTATAATCAAATAATGTTTAACAGTGGTGCCAAGATCATCCAAGGACCAAAAGGCTGTCTTTTTCCAGAAATCGTGTTGGATACAGCCTTTGCAGAAAACAATGTGGTGCTTCTTTTTTTTTTTTCTTTCAGTTTTTGGCCAGGGCTGGGTTTGAAACCACCACCTCCGGCATATGGGGCTGGCACCCTACTCCTTTGAGCCACAGGCGCCACCAATGTGGTGCTTCTTTTCAAGCAAACACCACAGCAATCTCATTCCTGGTATAAGGAAAGTCGACCAAACTTAGCAAAGACTCCATCTTTGTTCACTAATTGATCTTGGCACCTCGACCTGTTCTCAGGACTAAAGCCAATGTCTCTTACACAAGTGTCCTTGAGGATCAGGGTGTCTAGTGGGTGTTTACTCCCTTCAGGGGGACATGGCCATCTCCTGAAGTGATGATAAACATTTCTAGGCTGGGCGGCACCTGTGGATCAGTGAGTAGGGCGCCAGCCCCATATACCATGGGTGGCAGTTTCAAACCTGGCCCCGGCCAAACTGCAACAAAAAAATAGCCAGGTGTTATAGCAGGTGGCTGTAGTCCCAGCTACTTTGGGGACTGAGGCAAGAGAATCACCTAAGCCCAAGAGCTGGAGGTTGCTGTGAGCTGTGATGCCATGGCACTCCACCAAGGGTGATGAAGTGAGACTGTCTCTAAAAAAAATTCTAGGCTTTTGGCTCACATTTGAGTTGTGCACAACTGCCTGCACATTATTCTTTTGAGCAGTAAAAGGGAGAGCCCCAAGAACAGGGACTTGAAGTGGACGCACTGTCCACCACCTATTCCAGTTGGGACTCTGGCTTGCTGTTCTTGGGGCTTCCCAGCTTATGAGCCCAGAAGTAGGTGTTCCTTCAGTTTGGTGAGTGCATTATAGATATATGTATTTTTTCTTTGCTGACTTGTGAACAAACCTCACAGCAGGTGGAACACTGCCTGCTGATGCATTCCACAGGCTCATGTGCTGACTTGGTGAGTGTATTGTAATTATATGTAACTTTCCACCCTCACTAACCTAATGTTTGCCTTCTAATCTCTCTCTAATCTTACTCAGTCAATAAACCCATGTTGCTTCAGAATCTTAGAGAATGTCATGTCCTTTTTTTTTTTTTTTTTTTGAAATAAGACCCTGGGTGGAGTGCCATGGTGTCATAGCTCATAGCAACCTCAAATTCCTAGGCTTGAGCATTCCTCCTGGCTCAGCCTGCCAAAGAGTAGGAACTCCAGGTACATGCTACCATGCCCAGCTAGGTTTTTATTTGTGGTAGAAATGGGGTCTCATTGTTCAGACTGGTCTTGAATCCTGACCTTAAGCAATCCGCCTGCCTGGGCCTCCCAAGTAGTTGGGACTCCAGATCTGTGCCAGTACACCTGGATAATTTTTTCTTATTTTGTGTAGAAATGGGGTCTTGTTGTATTGTCTAGGGTGGTGTTGAAGTCTGAGCCTCAAGCAATCTTCCTGCCTCAGCCTCCCAGAGTCCTGGGATTATAGGCATGAGCCTCTGTACCATGCCTGTGTTAATTTTTATATATGGTATAAGGTTAAGGTCCAACTCATTCCTTTATATGTAGATATCCACCACCATTTCTCTGTGAACTCCCCCTCTCAACTCTATTGAGATATCACTGACAAATAAAAATTATATAAGATTCAGGTGATGGCTCAGACCTGTGGCTCAAGTGGCTAAGGCACCAGCCACATACACCTAAGGTGGTGGGTTCAAATCCAGCCCAGGCCCGCCAAACAACAATGATAGCTGCAACCAAAAAATAGCGAGGCATTGTGGCGGAAGCCTGTGGTCCCAGCTACTTGGGAGGCTGAGGCTGGAGACTTACTCGAGCCGAGGAGTTGGAGGTTGCTGTGAGCTGTGATGCCATGGCACTCTACCCAGGGTGATATCTTGAGGCTCTGTCTCAAAAAAAAAATAAAAATAATTAAAAAAATAAAATTCAGGTGACTAATATTATTATTTGATAATATGTATATACTCTGAAATGATTGCCACTGTCAAAATAATTTACACATCTATCTCTTCACATAGTTACCTTTCTTTTTTTTTTTTTT
>NW_003852522.1:4331264-4347788 GCF_000181295.1 Otolemur garnettii
TGGTTGAGCTATAGGCGCCGAGCCATAGTTACCTTTCTTAAGTGCAAGGTCTAATGTTCACGAAACAATTACCTTTATTTGAGTGTGTGTCAAGAACACTCGAGATCTACTTTTTAGTAAATTCCAAAGATACAATACAGCATAATTAATTAAAATCTCCATGCTATACATTAAATCTCAGAGTTTAGTCATCTTATAACTGAAAGTTCAAAACCTGTGACCAAGTTCCCATTGCCTCTTCTGCCTCCCATTCCCTAGCAACCAACATACTCTTCTTCTATGAGTTCAGTTTTCTTACATTCCATACATTAAGTGAGGTAATACAGGATTTTCTTCTCTTTTTAGAAGCTAAATAATATTCATTTTGATCACATCTTTTATGTATTCACCCAGCAAGTAATATTTCGATTGTTTTCATAACTTGTCTATCATGAAAAATGCTGCAATGAAGATGTGAATGTAAATTTCCCTTTGAGATACTGATGTCATTTCCTTTAGACGTATACCCAGCTGTTATGATTTCAAAATCAAAAGGACACAAGGCCAGGCATGGTGGCTCTGGCCTGTAATCCTAGCACTCTGGGAGGCCAAGATGGGTGGATTGACTGATCTCAGGATTTCAAGACCAGCCTGAGCAACAGCAAAACCCTTCTCTACTAAAAATAGAATATCTTGCCAGGCATGGTGCTGCACACCTCTAGTCCCACCTACTTGTTCCACCAGTCAGCCTGGGTGTTCTTAGTGATGCAGTCCATGCTTTTTTGATTACTATAGCTTTGAAGTATATTTTGAGATCAAGCCCCATGACGTCTTCATCATTTACTCACCATTTCATTGGCTATACAGGGTTTTTTGAGTGTGTGACCACATATGAATTTATTTCTGTGAGCAATAACATTATAATTTTGATAGAGAATGCATTGAATCTGTAGTTATTTTGCATAGTAAGAAAATTTCAATAATATTAATTGTTCTAGTGCAGGAACATGTAATATCCTTTCATTTCTTTGTGACTTCTTTGGTTCTTCTCCTCAATGTTTTATATTTTTCAGTGTGACAATATTTGAATTCCTTCATTGAATTGATAGCCACATTTTAATGTTCAGTGTACCTATTATAAATGGAATTGTTTTCTTGGTTTTAGTTTTAGACAGTTCATTGGAGGTACAGGGGACACCTACTAAGTTTGATGTTTGTTTTTGTATCCTGTCATTTTAGTGGATTTATTGGCTGGAACAATGTTATGGTGGACGTTTTTCTTTTTGTTTTTTTTTGGAGACAGACTCTCACTTTCTTGCCCTCATTAGAGTGCTATGGTGTCATAGCTCACAGCAACCTCAAACTCTTAGGCTTAAGCAATTCTCTTGCTTCAGCCTCCCAAGTAGTTGGGACGACAGGCACCTGCCACAATGCCCAGCTATTTTTAGAGATACAGTCTCGCTCTTTCTCAGGCTGGTCTCAAACCCATGAGCTCAGGCAATCCACCTGCCTCAGTCTCCCAGAGTGCTAGGATTACAGGTGTGAGCCACTATGCTCAGCCTGACTTTAAGGTTTTCTATCAATATGATCATGTCACCTGCAAATAGGAACTATTTCACCCCTATCTTTTCAATGTGGATGACATTGTTCTTTTCTTAACACACTGCCATGGCTAGGATTTCTAGTGCTATGCTGAATAGAAGTGATCAGAGTGGTCATCCTCTGTCTTGTTCCTGATCTTAAAGGAAAGCTTTCAACTTTTCACCATCAACAGTGATGGTAGCTGTGGGCACATCATATACGGCTTTTATTGTGTTGAGGTACATTCCTGGTATACTGACTTTGTTGAAAGGTTTTATCATAACAGGATATTGAATTTTCTCTAATGGTTTTTCTGCATTTATTGAGATGATCATATGGTTTTAGTCCTCCATTCTGTTAATGTGGCATGTTGCATTTTTATTTAAATATATTCAGCCTTCTTAGCAGTCTAGGGATAAATCCCACATGACCATGGTGAATGATACCTTTGGTGTAGGGCAGAATTCTGTTTGGTAGGATCTTTCTTTTTTTCTTTTTGCAGTTTTTTGGGCCCGGGCCAGGTTTAAACCTGCCACCTCCAGTATATGGGGCCGGGGCCCTACTCTTTTGAGCCACAGGCGCTGCCCTAGGATCTTTTTTGTTTGTTTGTTTTGAGACAGAGCTCATTTTGTTGCCCTCAGTAGAGTGCTGTGGCATCATAGCTCACAGCAACCTCAGACTCCTGGGCTCAAGCCATCCTCTTGCTTCAGCCTCCTGAGTAGCTGGGATTACAGCTGTCTGCTACAATGCCTGGCTACTTTTAGAGGCAGGGTCTCACTCTGGCTCAGGCTGGTCTTGAACCTGTGAACTCAGCAATCCACCCACCTCAGCCTCCCAAGTGCTGGGATTACAGGTGTGAGCCACCATGCCTGGCCTGTTTGGTAGGACTTGTTGAACATATGCTTCTATGTACATCTATAATTTTCTTTTTTACAGTGTTTTGTCCAGTGCTAGTATCTGGGTAAAACTGGTGACATGAAGTCAGCTTGGAAGTATTCCAAATCTATCTAGGAAGTGTAGGAAAAATAAAAGAATTAGAAAGTATTTTTAATGCAGATTCTAAATAATCCTCCAAACTTCCTTCATGAGGTTGTCTTTGCAGAAACTCTATACAGGAGAACATGGAGCTCCACACAGCTTCAGTTCACATAGATATGCAACAGCCTCAGATCATAAAGAGTTTCATGTCCATGGCATCCATGCGTTGACAGAGCACACCTCCAAAACTATACAGAATATATCTATGAAAGCTTAAGTAAAAAACAGAGATGAGGAGTATGTAATAAGGAACATAGATAACAGGGAAAGAGAGTAGAAGGGCATAGTACATGAACATGCCTCAAACGTGAGCACAGTGAGGGGCCAAGCCCAGTGACAGGTCAGGTCTTCTTGGCCTTGAGATTGATGCTGGCCTACTCTAATGGGGACCCAGCTCTCAGGACAGGTTGTGGCTGCAGGAAAGAGAGGCAGCTGTGAGGCCACCCAGGAGCTAAAACTCAGGTTTCCCTCCCAGGGACTGCGTGGTAGACCTGGACTCCTGGCACCCCAGCAGTCACCATACAACAGGGCCTCATGGTGACCAGGAAACCATAGCCACATGCTCTTTGCGGCTGGCTACAAGATTGAGTCCTAAGCAGAAATGCACAAAGGTGCCCCTACTCTCTGCCAACCCTATAGGCCCTCACCTGTCGTCCTGGTCCAGTAGCCAGAATTCTTTTGGTCCTGAACCAGGACCAAAATTCTTTGTCTGGTTCACACCGGAAATTATTGGCAGCTACCTGGAGCAGCTGCAGCTGCTCAAGTGGAGTATCTTGATGGCCTGGAGATAGAGAAAAGGACAGATGCTGACAGGGTCAGGGTGGAAGATTCTGAAGGGGTCTTATGGGGGTGGGGTAAGGGGCCACTCTCTGGGGCTTTTCTCTGAAGGGTTTCCCTTCTCTCCTCCAATCCTATGAAGGCCCAGTCTGTCCTCAGAGTTGGATATAAACTGCCTTTTCTCCAGGAATTGGTTTTTATTCTGGTCCTGCACACTTCATGGTGATGGACTCCTCCTCCTCTGTATGTCAAACCCTCCCAAGAAATCTAAGATGCCAGGGATAGAGCCAGGGAATGTCCTCCCAGGGGAGTCTCTGACTTCCACATCTTATGCTCCCCAGACAGAGGCCCACAGTTGTACACTTTCCCCTTTTTTGTTATATCAATCACATTTCCCTGCAAGGCACAGCCAATGCCCATGAGAGAGGCCCCCTACCCATAACTCCCCCTCTCCAGGCTCCCATGTTGCACATCATACAGGGTCACTGGGGCCATGGGATGTGCACAGAACAACACTTGCACCCACATCAGGCTGTGGGCTGTGAAGGACAGGGTGTGGGATCTGATACACAGTGGCCTTCTCTCCCAACAGTCCCTGATGACAAGCAGAGACACTGAGTCCTTACACACAAAGAGAGTTTGGAGCCACATCGGAGCTGCCTGAGTGCAGAGGGGCCAATTTCATCTGCTTCTGCGGGCACCACCTAAGGGAGAAGCTGAGTCCAGCTTAGCCAGAGACTTGGGCAGCTCCATAGTCAGCTCTGCAGCTTCTGTCTCGGGAGCAGGGACTGAAGGCTGATGTGGGGCCTCCATCACTCAGAGGTCAGATGGGCCTGACACCCCAGCTCACAGGGCTGCCTCTCAAGGTAGGAGGAGGTTTGCTGAGTGCTGAGTTCTCAGGGCTCCGTCCAAGAATGTCTTCTCCCAACCTCAGGTTCCTGGTCCCTAGTGTGCCGGCCCCAGGCTCACTCATGTCGACGTCATTTTGTATCCTCTTCTCCAGCAGGATTAGGTCTTTGGGGGAATGTTCCCAGAAAGGGAATAATGCCTTGTGTCACTGGGGTGGGAGTGGTAATTAGCATCCACCTGTAGGTGGCCTGCCCAGTCCTCATCACCCCTATCTCCTGGACCCCTACTCTGGTCTCCCACTTGGAGCAGCCAAGGCCTTCAAGCTGCCTCCTTCAATTCTCTCCCTCCCTTCCCTCAGTTGCACCCATGGCTACCTAGATCCCTTAGATGTTCATAAGTCACAAGGTCTTGTGGTCCCTGGCCCCACCCTTCCCTAAGGGCATCCCAAGCCCAGCTTTTCCAGGCCCTTGCCCTGGGCATTTGAGGCACCGGCTGTGGGAAGGAGGGCTTAGGAGGAGGCCCCTGCTTTGCTGATGAGGAGGCCTCGGCTGGGAGGGAGGCCCTGCCCTGTCCCCCTGGGCCCTCCCCACCACAGGCACACTCACCCTCTTCCATCTCTGCCACTTCATCTGGGTTCTCTGGGGGTTCCTCTCCAGGGTGGCCAGCTTGAGATCCCCAGCTGCCAGAGTCAGGACAAAGTCAGTGTCTGACCCTGGCAGAGACCACCCTCCCCTCATTCAGCTACACCCAGGACCTGACCTCACATTCTGGACAACTGGCCAGAGTCAGCTGATGCAGTGCCACAGTCACTTCAGTGAGCTCTGGTTCTAGACCCACTCCTGTGTCCTACATCCACTTGTTCTGTCACTTTGGGCATGTAGCCTGGTTCCTCATGTATCAGGAGACTCTGCCCCAGTTGCCCTCACCACACAACCCAGCACCACCACAGACTAGGGCCCTATCTGCTTTGTTGAGTGACTTCTTTCTGCCCCAGCAACACTGGATCTCTGCCCCACAAGCTGGGTTGGAGGCCACGCCAAATGCTTTATAACCCCAGTGAAGGGACTTCACACAGAAGAGCCTCTTCCTATATTCAGGAAGTGTCACTTCAGGTGTCTTCTCTGATAAGGTAAGACAAAGCACCCCAAGACACCTCGTCCCTCTGGCACATTGGCTGGGCTTAGTTGGGGACCAGGACACCCATAGAGGCCATAAGATAGGATCCTGGTTTGTGGTGTTGCTGGGGGCAACTAGGGCAGGGTCTTCTGATATATGAGGAGCTGGGCTACATGCCCAAAGTGACAGAGAAAGTGTCTTTCCAGGGTACTTTCCCTGATCTTTCCAGTGTACTGATGAGATTAGTTTTCTTCCTCATTTACAGGGAATGTCCACAGATCTGTGCGGAAGGACCTACTAGGAATCCATGAGTCCCTGAGATGCTTCTCATATTATCTGGAGCATATGTCACTGCTAAGGGGGCCCAAGGCTGAGAATACTGCTGTGGCAGATTAGCAGTGTCTGCAAAGAGTGGGTGGGGAGTCACAGCAGACATGTCTGCCCTTAGATTGCCCACTGGGGCCCAGGGCTGGGCAGCACATATGACCCCGGTCTGTAGAGTTCCTCTGCCATCTTCATCCCTGGTGCAGCCAGGGGGCAGAGGTGCAGTGCACACAGGAGCAGCAGGGGCCTGGCTTCCTGATGAATTGCTGGCTAGTTTGGGGAAAGAAAGAAGCCCCACCTACCACATTCCCCCAATGCCTGGTGGAAACTCCTGGAACAGAAGGACCAGCACTGGAATCAGAGCCTGGCTAGCTCCACAGTTTATTCCTGCTGAACAGCCCAGCTGCCATTGCCAACCTCCATAGGCAGAGCCTCCTGCCCACACCTCACCTGCCCATGGACAGACCCTTCTCTCTTCTGTTAGTCCAGACTGGACAGAACTGGTGCCTGGTATTTTTCAGGTAAACTTTCAGTGAGAAAATTAACCAAAAAACACTTGGCCCAGTACCCTTTCTAAATTCACCTCTCTTCCTGTCCCCCTAAGAATGCTCCCCATCTCCCAGCCTCCCCTTTATTTACTTTCATCAGCTCTTGCCTGGTCATGCCATCGCCTTGTGCACACATTTGTTCATAAGCTCTGGAGCCTTTGCTATGCAGAGAGGAAAGAAAGGATAAATGAGGAAATAATGGGTAGGAAGGTGAGTTCACATGCCTTTAACTGGGAATGCAAAGGATCCAAACTGGCAGGACTTGGGTTTCCTCCAGGTTCCTGAGTCTCAGGGGCTCCACCGGACTGGGGAAGGAGCTGTCCTGTTGGTCACCTGGCCCATCCCCATTTCAACTGGGCAGCTGAGTTTCTCAGTTTAGATCTGCAGTGTAGTAGACACTTGAATGTCTCCAATGTGGCAATAACCCGTGCCCCACAGTTAAGAAAATTTGGTCCTAAGTTAGACATTCAGGCCTAAGATCCCAGGGAACTGAGAGACCTTGCCTAAATGTCCATCCCTGCCTCCAGAGTCCCTGGCCTCTTGGACCCTCCTAGTGTATTGAGGGAGCATGGGAAGAGCGTGGGATGTGCTGGCTGTACCACAGGAGACAGAAGCCTACTGCCCCCCCCCCCAAGTTTTCTTCAGTCAATGGATGGTGTGCACTCCAGAGCTGTGATGATGGCATGAGAAGATGAATAGTTTTTTAGGGTGATGCACTCCTAGGAAGGGAAGAGAATGCACCAGGAGATGGGAAGTTGAAGACCCACTGCCCCAGCTGAACTGCCTCTGCTGACCTCTCCTCTCTGGGGAGACAGAGGCCCAGGGAGGCACAGGAGAGCAATCTGGGCCCCAGTGAGTTTCACACAGAGAGGACAATTATAATTCAACCCAAGGTAGGTGTCCAGGTGGGAAGTGAGCACCACCATTGGGTGTGGAAGTCAAGGTCAGTGTGCCCCTGACAAGAAGGGCTAGGGGCTGTGCAGGGGCTCAGACCTGAGATCTGATGGAGGAGAAAACAAGTGTCCTGGGCCCTCCCACAGCTTACTCTGGCCACCTGGATCCAGAGCCCCAGCACCCTGGCCCTGTCCTGGCCCTTCATGGTGTGGCTCCCCAGGCAGGTGGTGATTACAAAATATGCCACGGCTATAAAAGTGGATGAGGGTGGCACACACTGTGGGTGCCACCTGCTCCTTATCTGTCCTCTCCCAGTCAACCCAAATGGAGCCCAGACATTCCCAGGGCAGCACCTTCTTGAACTGCTCCTGGGGAGGAAGAGGCACATGGGCAGGGCCCCGGCCAGCTCTGAATCTGCAGTCACCCCCTGTCCCAGGCAGGTAACCATATTCTGAGCTTTGGAATTGGCTCTCCCAGACTAGTTGGAACCCTGGGTTTTATTCCCCTTTCATTGAGGGCACCACATGCATAGAGCCCAGACAAGAAGAGAACAGCGTGTGGCATGTTCCCCCAGGCTATCCTCACTGACCCCACACTCCATAAGGTGGCTCAGCCCTGCCCTTCCTGAGGCCACTTCTGCCACCTTCTTGGCCCTGTGGGCCTTCTTTCCATTGAGATGCACAGTCTCTGTGGCAGCTACCTCCAGGGGCTCAGTGCGGGTGTCTGGTCTGAAATGGAGTATGTGTCAGGTGTCTAATAATTTCTGAGGCTGGTGAGGCCTCCTGGGCAGGTGGCTGAGCAGCTTGGGGGCCTGCTCAGTAGGCTCCTCCTGGGCCAGGGGGCCTAGGCCCCGCCCCAAGCTCTGTCCCCTCTCATTTGACCTGCACAGCCTCTATGTGTAGCTGCCACACAGACACAGAGGCAGCATCTATAGGAAGAAACTCATCCAGGTAGCATGGTTGATAAGACATGGAGCAGGGTAGGACCAGATTGTTGGCCTCTGATCAGGGAAGGGGGTCTAAGCAGCTGTTCTGCCAGCTGCTTGGGAGTGAAGGCCTTGATGGGAGGCAGCCCCTCCCTGTGCTGCTTGTTCTCAGGTACAGAGCAGAGACGGCAGGGCCCTGGAACTGGCTCTGGTTGTGCCTCTGATGTCACTGATGGTGGCTCTGTCCTAGGTGCTGGTGCTGCCCCTGTCCGTGGCCCTGGTGCTGGCTTCAGATACTGTAACAGTTCCTGGGCTTCAGTTGCCCCTGGCTCCAGAGCAGGCCTCAGCTCTCCCAGACGTGCTGGAGCTGGCTCTAGGGCCGGCACTGGATGTGCTTGTTGGTCTGGAGATTGAGCAGGAGATGGAAAAGGAGAAGAAGTCACCAGCATCTGTCACTCCATACTGGGCACCATTACCTCCCCACATTGAAGAGAATTTTAGCCCCAAACTCCACCCTCGGAAAGCTGGCTACCTCACCCTCTGTGTTTGCCCCAATGGGTCCCAGGTGCTCCAGCTGGGCAAGACCAATGTTTGCTTGATGCTCTACGTGTGATGTGGACAGAGTGACCTCCACATAGGCCACTTCAAGCTTGAACTCTGCAAAGTTCAGAGGTTAGTCAAAGACCATAGGGTATCTTTCCGACCAGGAGATGAAGATGGAAGAGGTGGTGCTGGGGGTGGTAAGTGGAAGCTGGGTCAGAGGCCTGGTATTTCCTCTCATACCCTTCCCAGGACATCCCTGGGTGGTTCTGGGTCCCTGGGCCTCCACCTCCTGTTTAGAGGACAGGCTGACTTACCCTAGCTGTCTCTGCTGCCCTGGCAGAAACTGAACTGGTCATGGATCAGGAATGGACACAACACTGTGGACCTTGGCTTCCCACTGCCATTGTCACCTCCAGGGCCACTGCATGGACTTCTGTACCACTGGGCCCTCAGGACTGTGACTGGAGGCCAGACTGGGAGCAGGGTGCTCATTGTCACTCCAGTGTGGGCCCCCTGGTGCTGAAGTCAGAAGGAGGATGTGGGTGGAGGAGACAGGCAGAGCTGGGAAGTGACTGTGCTGTGAATGGGTCCCCCAGGGCCAGCTCTGAGCCTCACCTCTCCTCTCTCTGCTGGGGCCTGGGACTCCATCCCTGGTTTTTTCTGAGTCATTTTCTCCTATAATGAAATCTCCAGACCTCAGCCCTTTCTTGGGGTTCATATGGTGTTTGTGACCTGGGTTCTTCAGTCTTATCTCCCCAGCCACAGTCCACAGAATCCCCTATACTCTGAGAGGACAGGGGGTTCATTTATTGCATCCCCAACCCCCCTTTACAGTTGATCTTTGGGTTTGTGATTCTGATCAAAATCTGAGAGGTGCTCATGTTGCTTGCTTTAGAATCCCATTATTTATTTCTATCCCTTTTCACTAAGAGTGTGTCTCAGGGTGCTTTTACTTCAGTGGGTCATATATCAAATTACAGACTCTGCCTTGCTGATGGACACATGATTCTGAGTAAATTACCAGTTAGACTGGTGAATGGTAGTGGTACAATGAGATCAATGAGTCCATGGATAGGATTCTGTGCCTTTGACAAGATCATGAATCAGTGGGATCAATTATTGTTGCTACTTTTCTTTCCTCATCTTCTCCTTCCCTTCTGTGAATCCAGGAGCAGAGGATTGACCATCCCAGGCAGCACATCAAAGGCTCCCAGTTCAGACCTGAGCTCAGGACAGAAACTTGCCCAGGAGTAAGAAACCACTACTAGATAAAGAAGAAGCTGCTGGGATCCCAGCCTCATACCCCTTCTCTCTTCTGGCCCTCTTCAGGTGACCAAGTGCCCACAGCAGAGCAGTAGCAGGCCCTGGGCTGGGTGCCCAGCAAGTCACAGCTGCTGGCTGTGTGACTCCACTGGCCATCCCTCTTTCTGCTGGCTCCTGCTCCAGCCTCTTCCAGCTCCAGATGCATTTAGTAGATACCACAGATACCATAAGACACAGTCTAAATTATTCTCTGCCCTTTTATAGAAAGTTTGGCATCCTCTGCTCTAGTAAAGTGGAGTCTTTTCAACAAAACATGCCCAGTGATTCCAATAGAGTGGCAGGAGTCTGTGTAAGTCAGGAATTTAGAACCACTTCTCTAGGAAGTCTACATGTGTACAGACACTGCCAGGAAAACAAAGATATGTCAGAGCAGTGATTTTTAACTGGTGTAATGCAAAAATTTTTAAAGATTATTATTTTCAAAAGAAGTTCAAAGCATGTAAGTATATTCTTTTGATCAACATATTTTGACAGTAGAAATTTTATAGGTTTAAGCATATTGTGAGATAAAAAACGTTGAGAAACACTGTTCTCAAGTACAAGAGTCTTAAAGGTGACCTAAGACAGCCTTAAGACTAATTACATCATTGGCTTAAATCTACATTGTGGTCCACAGCCCTCTAATGGGCTCTAAGAGAGGCTCATCGGAGGTTGGTATGTGCAGTAAAATTCTGTTTCCAAGGCGATCTCTGAAACATAAGGTAAGCCCTGCCCGGGTGGTATAAAAAAGAACTGCTGGCCATTACACTTGCCTCTTTGCCTACTTGCTTTGACAATAGACGCTTCCCTCTCTCAATGGTGAATGTATTCTGCTTTGTAAACTTTCTTACTCTGTAAACCTATCTTTTTCTTCCTCAATAAACTCTGTTTCATGCTTGCCTTACTCTTGGGCAGCAGTTCTCAACCTGTGGGTCGCAACCCCTTTGGACTGTATTAAAGTTTCATGGCATTAGGAAGGTTGAGAACCACTGCTCTGGGGAGCCTGGTCATTTTTTGTCCAAGAGCACTCTAGTGTCCAAGGACCTGGGCAGCTTTCTGAAACCCACGTTTGACACAGGCAGCTGCCTTGAAACCCAACACTAATAGCAGGGACTCAAAGAGCTTTTTGTACACCAGTGTTTATACCAGAATTGTTTTCAAGAGCCCACCACCACCACACTGAAATTATAACACATTTGATTGTTGAAAATATACCGTAAAGGAGCATATTTGTTTAGCCATCTAGAGTGTACCTGCTGTGTATATTCTGAGAGATTGTCAGCTTTGGATAAAATAAACCCTGGGTCTATTAAAACCCAGGGTCACTGCCGTCCTTCAGAGCTTTCTTTCTTTTTTGTTGCTGGCTGTCTTTTTTTTTCTTTCTTGTTGAAACAGAGTTAGTCTCTCTCTACCCCCCACTACCCCAGCTGTAGTGTAGTGGCCTCATCATAGTTCATTGCAATCTGAAAATGCTGGGCTAAAGTGATTGTCCTGCCTCAGCCTCTGGAGTAGCTTGGACTATAGGCCTACGCTACTGCACGGGGCCCTGAAGAGTTTTTGGATGCAGAGATATTCTGCCAGGCTGCAGAACATCACCTAGCATATTGCCTCCTCTCTGATCTCCGTTTCCTTTAGGAGTTCTCTTTCCCTCCACTGTTTCTGGGTAGGGACTCACAAATGGAAGCCTGTAGATAGTCACAGGCTGCGTGGATCTTCCCCCAAGGCTAACCTGTCAAAGCACATCCCAAATAAAGTTTGTGTGCTATTGCTGGCTTGTGATCACATCTTTCCCCTTAATTAGCCAAGAAATCTCTTGAACACCCCACATTTGCGTATTATTTTGTTTTTCACATTTAGATCTTTGATCCATTTGGAATTTATTCTTACACACATTGCAAGGTATAGATTTAATCTTTTTATCTTTTGTCAAACAGCCTACCAGTTGTCTTAGTACCTTTCATTAGAAACTGCATTTTTTTCAAAGGAGTGGGGCGCCAGCCCTATATACCGGAGGTGGTGGGTTCAAACCCGGCTCCAGCCAAAAACTGCAAAAAAAGAAAAGAAACTGCATCTTTTGGTAAGCATATATGGCATACCTCCTGGGTGAGAGGCACAGCTACAAATTGGACTCTACCTAATGAATGCAAATAGGGTAACTTAATCGTCTGTACCCTGATATTAATCTGAAAAGAATTTTTTTTTGCCCCAGTGATCTGAAATGACACATTTATGAACCAAATTTTCACATGTTCTTATTGAGTCTATTTCTAGATATTCCATTAATCTTTTTCCTGCTCATGTGCCAGTATTATACAGTTTTAACATAGAGACTTTACAGTAAGTTTTAATATCTTGCTTTCATTTGTCAAGATTTTCTTGGTTATTATCACGTTTGTACTTCCATATAAACTTATAAGTGGTCCTGGTCAATATGGGTAAATAAGAAAAATAACAGAAATACATATTTGATGACAAGAAAATAATCAAGATTTGCAGAAGATACTATTACACTGAAAACTCAAAGGAATCAACTACTAGAGTTAACCGTGTTGTTCCAATATACATAAGGAATAAGATGCCAGACGCAGTGGCTCACTCCTGTAATCCTAGCACTTTGGGAAGGTGAGGCCAGAGGATCGGTTGAGCTTAGGAGTTCCAGACCAGCCTGAGCAAGAGCGGGATCCTGTCTCTACCAAAAATAGAAAAACTAGCGAGCATGGTGGAACGTGCCTGTAGTCCCAGCTACTTGGGAGGCTGAGCCAAGAGGTTAGCTTGAGCCTAAGAGTTTGAGGCTGCTGTGAACTAAGATGAAGCCACGGCATCTAGACTGGGCGACAGGATGAGATTCTGTCTCTTAAACAAAAACAAAAAACCCCCCCAAACCCCAGAAAGGGTCTGTGAACACGGAGGACATATACAAGAGCTTTTTATGAGCGTTCTGCGCGGTGTGCCTCCTTTCCCAAACTGGTCCTTTCAATCCGTCCAGCTCCAACCCCGTCCCCGGTTCCGGCCCAGCCCAGTGGGCCTGATTCTAACCTCCTCGAGTCTTTTCGGCCTGTTTTTACCTCCAGCTCCGCTTCTGGGTCCCTGACTAAGGGAACAACAGCGCCCACCCACGCTTCCATGGAGGAAACTACAATTCCTCTATTCCGCAGGTCCTACCCGGCTGACGCTCCAGTCCAGGAGCCCCGCCCGGCCGGCCGGGGGCTGGCGGCGGAAGTGGCGTCAGGACGCGGGTCTTATTTTCCGGTGCTGGAAAGAGTGTGTGGTGCGTTTCGTATTTATCGTGGTGGGGTTCGCTTCGGCATGGAGGAGTTCAGCGAGCTTGGTGGTGGGAGGAGGGTCGGGAGGGAGCAGGTGCGCATCAAAGGGAGGATAGGGCGAGGCAGCCGAGGGGTCTCTGAATAGGGAGCCGGGTTTGCTGGGACCACCGGTCCTCCCGGCGCGGCCAGTTCCGTGAGGCCGCTTGGGCCTTCGATCTCTGGGACCTGCTGTTACCCGTCTTCCGCGGGGTGTTTTCGTCCGCCCTGTTCTCCTCTTCTAAAGCTTCAATAGCGACGTTTGTGAATTTTGTTTTTTCCAAAGGGAAAAGAATTTCCACCGGTTGCGTCACGTGGACTGCCTGGTGATTCCGGCGTGTTCTTGGTGAGCGCTTGGTGGAATATTGGTTTGGGGGCGGGCTCTGCAGCTGGTTTTTTTTTTGTTGTTGTTGTTAAAAGTGTTTTCATCTGAGGATTTGGTTTTGTTTGGGTATTTTTATATTTAACGTGTTACATTTGGGTAGAAAGATGGTTAGTTGTCTAGGGTGTGCCTATTTCTGTATGTAAATATGAACACGCAGATCGCAAGCTCTTCTGTTAAAGAAAAGCGGAAATACTCAGCTGTTCTCTGCAACTAAAGTTCCTAGGACTATGCATCCCTACAGAGCTTAAAAACGGGGGCCTCTAGGTTTGGCGCCTGTCGCACAGTGGTTACGGCGCCAGCCACATACACCGAAGGTCGCGTGTGCAGACCCGGCCGGGCCAGCTAAAACAATAGCTAAACAACTGCAACGAAAAAATAGCCGGGCTTGTGACAGGCGCCTGTAGTCCCAGCTACTTGAGAGGCTGAGGCAGGAGAATCGCTTAAGCCCAAGAGTTTGAGGTTGCTGTGAGCTGTGATGCCAGATTACTCTACTGAGGGCGACATGGTGAGACTCTGTCTCAACAAAACAGAAAACGGGGGCCTCTAGTATGAAAGGATAGGGACTTTATTACACAGATACCAGAGTAATGGAAATCATTAACAGCATATTTGGACTAAAAATCTGAACTTAATGAAAATTTGAATGTTCAGTACAAGAAACATCCATTATGGTAGGTTTACTCATTTTTAGCATTGTCGTTGTTTGCTCTCTACTCAAATAGAGAAATATATTTTATGCTGAACAATTATTTGAGTGTAAGTTGAGCATAAATTACACATATGACAGTTGACCTTTAAATATCTAGTAATGCATCTTATAAAGACTTTCTCCTAATAAAACCACAATACTAGTATTTCATCTAAGAAAATTAAACATAATGGGGTCATTAATGTCTGCTTTGCATAACAACTAAAACACTCTACATTTTCCCAACACACGTTGTTTGGGTGTTTTGGGATCCCATTCAAGGTTTATACATTGCGATTGTTTATGTCTTTTAGAATTTTTTCACCTAGAATAGTTATTATTGTCTATTATATTGACTTCTGAAGAGTTACACCTTTTCTTAGGAGTCACACAATCAGATATTTGTGATTGTATTCTCAAGTTGTTTTTAAATCTTCTCCATTTCATGCTGTTTTCTATAAACTTGTAACTTGGTGCATAGGAGAGATTGCCAGACTTTGATAAGGACTGATAGTATTTTATGCTTTGGGGGCCATAAGATCTCAAATTACTCAGTCTTGTCTTAAGTCATTTAAGGCAAACCACAAAACCTGTTTCTCAAAATAAAAACAGCTACATGCAGAAGAGGGCATCGATTTGCTCTGAAATACCAAAGGGTTGAGCTGTCTCCTGTCTGTGTTTGCCAGAGGCTTCCAACAGTATCTTATTTACCATGGACACTTTGGCTTCATTGGGTCTGCTGGATCAAGTGCTTGAGAAACTTGTACTACAGCCTGAACTTGCTGATTCATTGAAATTAGAAGCCTTCAGCTGTGTGGGGTGTTAAAGCACATTCAAATGTTGTACATGTTGCCTTCAAAATTCAGAAGGTCTACAGAGTGTTGTGCCTCAATTTTGCTGGTAGATGGTTTGAAGTTCAGTAACTTGGAGATAATCTAGTAGGGGGATGTCTTGATATGATCCAGACAGGTGATCCACAGAAACTGGTTCCTGAATCTTCCCATCTTCTACTTCAAATTTTTCATTTAATTTTTTGATACATTATTATGTATAATAGATGTACATATTTTTAGGGTACATGTGGTAATTTGATACATTCATAATCAAATTGGGATATCTATTACCTTAAATATTTCCTTAATGCCAGCAACATTTGAAATATTCTCTTCTACTTATTTTGAAATGTACAATAAATTAATGTTAACTGTAGTCACCCTACTGATCTATAGAACACCAGTTCTTATTTCTTTTACTAAACTGTAACTGTTAATAAACGTTTCTTTATCCCCCTCTGTTTTCATGAGATACCACAGATGAGTGGGAGCATGTGATATTTGTCTTTCTGTGCTTAACTTATTGTTCTCAATGTAATAACCTCTAGTTCCATCCATGTTGCTGCATAGGACAGGATTTCATTCTTTTATGACTGAATAATCCATTGTGTGTATATACCGCATTTCTTTATCCATTCATCCATTGGTGGGTTTTAGGTTAATTCTATATTTTGGCTGTTGTGAATAGTGCTTCAGTAAACATAGGAATGCAAGGCTGGGTGCTATGGTTCACGCCTGTAACCCAGTACTTTGGGAGGCTGAGGCGAGTGGATTGCCTGAGCTCACAGGTTTGAGACCAGCCTGAGCAAGAGTGAGACCCCAGTCTAAAAATAGCCAGGCATTGTGGCAGACACCTCTAGTTTCAGCTACCTGGGAGGCTGAGGAAAGAGAATCACTTGAGCCCAAGAGCTTGAGGTTGCTGTGAGCTATGATGCCGTAGCACTCTACTGAGTGTAACAAAAGTGAGACTCTGTTTCAAAAACCCAAAAAGGGAATGC
This sequence comes from Otolemur garnettii, assembly GCF_000181295.1. Lineage (NCBI taxonomy): Eukaryota > Metazoa > Chordata > Mammalia > Primates > Galagidae > Otolemur > Otolemur garnettii. The sequence continues at coordinate 4,347,344 of NW_003852522.1, forward strand.
AGATAATCTCTTAAGTATATCGTTTTCTTTCCTTCTGGGTAAGTGGTGGTATTACTGGATCATACTTTTTTTTTTTTTTAGTTAGGAGATGTTTTTGTTTTTTTGAGACAGAGTCTTACTCCATTGCCCTGAGTAGAATGCTGTGGCATCATCATAGCTCACAGCAACCTCAAACTTTTGGGCTCAGGAGATAGATTATCTTGCCTCAGCCTCCTGAGTAGCTGGGATTATGGGCATGTGCCACCATACCCAGATAGTTTTTCTATTTTTAGTAGAGATGGGGTCTCACCGTTACTTGTCTTTTTGATAAAAGCTATTCTAACTAGTGGAAGATGGCATCTCATTGTGGTTTGATTTGCATTTCTTTGATGACTGGTGTTGAGCATTTTTTTTCAAAAACCCATTGGCCAGTTTTTGTGTCTTCTTTTATGAAATGTCTATGCAG
>NW_003852522.1:4348137-4360797 GCF_000181295.1 Otolemur garnettii
TTTTTTTTTTTGGTCATTGAGTTGTTTTAGCTCATTGTGTTAATCCCTTATGAGATGAATAGTTTGCAGATATTTTCTGCCATTCTGTGGCTTGTCACTATCCTTTGTTTATCCTCTGCACGTCCTTTACTGTGCAGAGAAGCTTTTCAGATTGATGTTTGCTTTGGTTGCCTGTGCTTTTGAGGTACTACACAAAAAGTCTTTGCTCTAGGAGGCCGAGGTGGGAGGATTGCTTGAACTTGAACTCAGGAGTTTGAGACCAGTCTAAGCAAGAGTGAGACCCCATCTCTGCTAAAATTAGAAAAATTATCAGGGCATGGTGAGCACCTGTAATCCCATCTACTTGGGAGGCTGAGGCTGGAGGATCGTTTGAATCTAGCAATTTGAGATTTCTGTGAGATAGGCTGATGCCATTGCACTCGTGTGAGTGACAGAGTAAGATGCTAATCTCCAAAAAAAAAGTTAGTGAAACCAGTTTACAGACTATTCTATACCACAATTTTGGAACTGGGAGTCCCGTGTTTCTTACAGAAGTAAAAAGCAGAAAAATATTTTCTCCTCATTGATTGGATATAATTAGTATAATGTCTAACTTTTTCTTTTGCAATTTTTTTGGCCGAGGCTGGCTTTGAACCCACCACCTCCGGCATATGGGACCAGCGCCCTACCCCTTTGAGCCACAGGTGCCACCCCATAATTAGTATAATGTCAACATAATGTACCAGTGTGGTGCTTTGTGCAATGTCAGTTCCTATGGGGACTATGTTATGGCAGAGACCTGGCAATTGATAGCCTGGGGGCAATGCTGTGAAGGTATACTGTTGGTTCTTGGTTTTTTAAAAATTGATTTGGGAGAAAAAGCATTAGCTATGTCAATATCTTCTCTACCCACTGATAGAGATTGTCTTGATTTGCTCTAGTCAAGAGCATTTTGAAAAACAGCTACAGTTGGAGTGACTACCTAAGATGATGATCAATGACAGTCATTCTCCAAGATCCAGGTGACTTTGGCACTGGCTGACATGCTAAATTAAGTTGGAATGGGCTGTGTTGTGATACTTGATCATTTCAAGTTTTCAATGTTGTTATTCATTTTTGTAGTTGTCCAAGAATGTTGTATTATTTCAGGCTTGTTCTGTGTGTGGGTGGGGAGTTCTAGGACTCTCCATGTAGTTTTTTCTGTCATAAAAGTGACCCCATTGATCAGAGAGCCAATAAGGGATTCTGCCAATTGCAAGAATATTCCTGTTCCGGTTATGGAATCTGTGGAATAACCACAAGATTGGGTCCTCTATGAGTTGAATTATCTGAGGCACCATAAAAATTTAGAGGTTTTTTTTTGTAGAAACAGCAGTTGATGAATTGGGCAGCTCCAAATTGGACAGGGTTTGGGTGCTCTGCTGAAGAGGATGGCTGTTACAGGAAAAACGCAGAAGTAAAGCAGAGAAAATATTTGGTTAGTTTTGGTTACTGCCTTATTAGGTCTATACTGCTGGAAAGTCCAGTATTATATAAGTTAGTTGGCAATTTCTGATCGGATGGTCTTAAGTTTCTCTTAAGTTTGCATATTGAGCAAGATTAAGGTCTTTATGAGACCTCACTAGCTTTGTCTATTCAAAGATGCTTCAGACCTATTCTCCATTTGATTTAGTCTAACAGATTCAATCTATCACCTGACTACTATAACCATAAACCTACCACTTTGGTGGTGGGCCACAGGAGTATTTTGGGTCCTCAGGATCTACTCTCATCTTAGAGGGCAGTCTGGGTATGTCTTGGCTCTAGTGCATGATCACTCTAGTAAATGAGTTCTTTTGGGGAAGTCTTGAAGGAGGATTTATAGTATGAATTTAGGTGATGGTGCAGGGTCCTTTGATGAAGGGCCTGTAGATTTGTGAATTGACTTAAGTGTGGTAATTGGGTAGGAAGGCATGATTTCCCACTCCAGTAACTCAAGTCAGGTTTTTGGCTACCATAGTTTAGACTTCTTTGTTACATAGATGGAGCAGCATTCAAGTATAGAACTTGGTGCATGAGTGACAACTGGCCTTACAACTGTTGTTGTATATAAAGTTTGATTGGAACACAGACATATTAATTTATTCGGATTTTCCTTTTTCTTTTTTTTGTTTTTTTGAGACAGAGTCTCACTGTGTTGCACTTGGTAGAACTCTTAGGCTTAAGCGATTCTATAGCCTGAGCCTCCCTAGTAGCTGGCACCTGTCGTTGTTTTAGCTGGCCTGGGCTGGGTTCAAACTTGCCAGCCTTGGTGTATGTGGCTGGCATGGTAACCACTGTGCTACAGGTGCTGAGCCTTGTTTCGTTTTCTATGGGTTCTTTCATACTATATTAGCAGAGTTGAGTAGTTGCAAAAGAGACTATATGGTCCCCATGCCTAACATGTTATGTGGCCATTTAGAGAAAGAAGCATTTGTTAACTGCTTATCTGTTAAATTCCTACACCATGATCAGTTAGCTGCCACCAAAGATCTCTGCCGGTCAGCGCATTCTGATTAACTGGTACATTTCTACCATACTTGATGGTTACTTTGCCCACTTTGTCTTTGGTGGTTAAATTCTTTTTTTTTTTTTTGAGACAAAGTCTCAGGTCGCACTCAGTAGAATACCATGGCATCACAGCTCACAGCAATCTCTAACTCTTGGGCTTAAGCAATTCTCTTGCCTCAGCCTCCCTAGTAGCTGGGCCTACAGGTGCCCACCACAATGCCCAGCTATTTGTTGTTGTGGTTGTTTAGCAGGCCCTGGCCAGGTTCAGACCCACCAGCCCCAGTTCATGTGGCTGCACCCTAACCACTGAGCTATGGGTGGCCAAGCCTGGTGGTTAAATTCTACCCACTTGATTTCTGTGCTCTGGATCCCTGTAATCCTGGTTGAAATCAGGGGACTCATCTCAGTGATGGTGTGGCATTCTGTACAGTCATAACTAACCTGTAAAAGAGAATAGAGAATTATGCTATTTGAGGATTGCAGTACACCTTTCACTGATCTCTTTCTAAGTACCTTTGTGAAGAATATTTTCTGTTGTCTCAACATAGATTGGGAAAAGGGTTGTACAGATGACGCTTAATAAATCCAGGAGACTACTCCCAGTTCTCTAGGATTCTCTATAACATTATGTTGGGAAAATTCTGAGCTTCATTTATTGTACATAGTTCACCATTTATGCCCAGGTTTCCATCATCCAACCCTGTAAGCTGTTTACGCCATCCCTTTGTCCATGAGGTATATATTAAATCTACAGTGTCTAATAATGAGTCCCCTGTAAATGAACTTGGTCTATTGTGTTATATATAGCCCAACCTCTGTGGTCAAGCATCCCATACGTGTTCCCTAGTTTCTTAGGGTCTGTATTATCAGAATTGGAATTTTTTTATTGTGTGAGCTATTTTCTGTTTTATTGTGTTCTGTTCCTGCCCTAAGGAACCCCAAATGAGTATACAGGGTTTTCTTTTCTTTTTTTTTTTTTTTTTGTAGAGATAGAGTCTCACTTTATCACCCTCGGTGGAGTGCTTTAGTGTCACACAGCTCACAGCAACCTCCAGCTCCTGGGCTTAGGCGATTATTTTGCCTCAGCCTTCCAAGTAGCTGGGACTACAGGCACCGGCCACAGTGCCCGGCTATTTTTTTGTTGCAGTTTTGCAGGGGCCAGGTTTGAACCTGCCACCCTTGATATTATGGGACCAGCGCCCAACCCACTGAGCCACAGGCACTGCCCGAGAACATAGAGTTTTCAAGCAGAGGAATGCTGGTCTCCTGAAACCAAAGGCAAGGTATCTTTCTGGTAAGGGAGGTTTATTTGGGGAGTTTCTATTTTTCTTTCTTTTTTCCCTAATCCCTGCTGTTAACCAACTGCTATATTTTGGGACAATGCTCTCCATGGCACACTGAGCAGGCCTGCAGGGAACAGAGTGGAGGCACTGGAATTAGGGGTTTCTAGAGTGTTAGTTTCATCTGGGTCCAAACTAGATGCTTTCATTTCAAGTTTCATGCTTTTGTTTTTCCCATAGGAATGGTCTAATTTTCAAATTTAAAAAAATCAATGATTCCTTTTGACTTTACCTGTGGTTATAATTTAACCTGTGCAATTCATTTTGATTTTGATTTTGAATGATTTTAGCCCTTTGGCCACAAGAAATATTTTTCTTTAAGGAATATCTGTAAAAAGTTTAGTGGTTCTCAAACCTTGACTTGATCTGCAGAGTAGGAGATCTGAGCTTGTCATATTTCTTGCAAATATATTCAGAAGATTCTATAACTCCTCTCACTCATAATTCTTATAGTGATCGTTACTGTTGTATTAATAAAAAAACATCATTCACTTGAACACTCAAAGCAAGCACTTCATCAGAATTAACCATATGTAATTGTGTCATTATTATGATGCCACTGAATGTCTTTTCCATTGTCAAGGAACCTTAACTCTTTCCTGAACCCCCAAACCTTGACCAAGCCAGTCTCCATGTTTTATCTTTACAGTCCACAGCAATCATGCCTTGATTACTTGTTTTGAATAGCAAAAGTATAATATAAAGATGTAAAGAAAGTCCTAATAGATACTCTAGAGTTAATGGGGAGTAGCTAGGGAAGGCCATACTTATTGGGGTAGAGGCCCCTCTCCAGGAGTTGAGTTCAAATATTAGAGAAAATATTATTACAGACTGTGAAGAAATTTTGGGGTAGCTTGGGCCACTAGAGGCAAGAGGTGATCAGCAGTCATTGGAATGCAAACCAGCCATGGTTGTTGGGCAGATGTGTAGAAGTTGGGATGCTATGGGTGCAAAATATAGAGCACTGGGTCAGCACCTGTAGCTCAGTGATTAGGGCACTGGCCACATACACTGGGGCTGGCGGGTTCAAACCTGACCTGGGCCTGCTGAACAACAGTGACAACAATAGCAAAAAATAGCCTGGTGTTGTGGCAAGTGCCTGTAATCCCAGCTACTTAGGAGGCTGAGGCAAGAGAATCGCTTAAGCCCAAGAGTTTAAGGTTGCTGTGAACTGTGATGCCATGGCATTCTACTGAGTGTGACATAGACTCTGTCTCAAAAAAACAAAACAAACAAAAAAAAAAACCTAGAACATTAAGCATTCATCTAATGAGGCCTTAAAAACAAGTCTCCAGTAGGCAGACAAGGCACCAGTGGTATATGAGTGCTTAGAGGAATGTTCCTCCCACTACTGGAATCTTAGAATAATTTAGTACATACTGAAAACAGGTTTATATTTGGTTATGAACTGTTATTTAGCTGTCATCTATGTGTGTACTTTGACCATGTTGAGAAAGACCTCATCTGTTAGAGAACAGTCACCAGGTACCTTCAGTGAGCCAGGCTCTGTTGCCAGGTACTGGCAAACAGTGGTATCAAAAAGAGACATAATGCTGCTCAAGATAGGAGGAAAAACTCTACAAAAGACAGAATAGCTTATGTTTAGGTAACATTGTCAAAAAAGAACTACTTAGAGATATAGCATTCTTTATTTTTTTCTTTTTTTGAGAGCCGCTGTGGGTAGAGTGCTGTGGCACCATAGCTCAAAGCAACCTGAAACTCTTGCTTCAGCCTCTTGAGTAGCTGGGACTATAGGTGCCCACCACAATGCCTGGCTAGTTGAGATATAGCATTCATTATGATAAAAGTCTTTTGTTTTGTTTTTTTTTCCCTTGAAACAAGAGTCTCACTGTGTTGCCCAGGCTGGAGTACCATGGCATTGGCCCAGTCCACGGCAACCTTAAACTCCTAGGTTTAAGCGATCCTCTGTCTCACCTCCCAAGTAGCTGTGCCTGCAGGTTCCTGCCACAATGTGGGCTAATTTTTCTATTTTTAATAGAGAATGGGTCTCATTCTTGCTCAGGCTGCTCTCAAACTCCTGAGCTCAAGGGATCCTCCCGCCTCAGCCTCCCAAAGTGTTAGGATTACAGGTGTGATCCACTGTGCCCAGCTGATAAAAGATTTTCTTTCACAAAAAAATACAAAAATTCAGCTCGGCACCTATAGCTCAGCCACTAGGGCACTAGCCACATACATCAGAACTGGCAGGTTTGAACCCAGCCCAGGCCTGCCAAACAACAATGACAACTACAACAATGACAACTACAACAAAAAAGTAGCAGCCAGGAACTGTGGCGGGCACCTGTAGTCCCAGCTACTTAAGAAGCTGAGGCAAGAGAATTGCTTAAGCCCAAGAGTTTGAGGTTGCTGTGAGCTGTGATGCCATGGCACTTTACCTAGGGTGACAAAGTAAGACTCTGTCTCAAATAAATAAATAAATAAATTCAAAATATAACCTGGTAATGTTACATACAAAGTAATACTAGATAGAAATAAAAGAAGAAATAGACAAGTCCAGAATTCTAGTGAGAGATTTTTACCATGTTTCTCCTATGTTTTTTTCTCTAAAATATGGAGGAAATAATATGGATATATAAATTAAAATGTGTATACTGCTTAATGTGCATATTCAGAATGCTATATTTAGTAACCTGATAGAAATCATACAGTGCTTGTCTGGAGAATTTGGGAATGGACTTGGGGGGGAGGTGCAGAGAGCTTTCTTGGAGGTAAATATGTTCTGTATTTTGTGCTTATACAAGTACATGCAATTGTCAAAACTCATCTACTGAATACTTTTGATGTATGCATTTCATTATATGTTTATTATGGTTCACTTTTTTAAAAAAGGAAGAGCCTATGAAGGTGCTACCAAATTAAAAACATTTGGGGGCCTGTTCAGCTTGAGGATCCCCACTTTGAGACTGCTGATAGAAAGTTCAATTTACACTAGAACTGTAGTCATTTTTGTGCCCCTGTGAAATTTTCTGAGTTTTGCTTCTCTCATTTATAAAGTTGTGAGGGTGAATTGGGTTCATAAATAGTGAACTGTGGAATGTTGAGTTTTTGGATTTTTTTTTTTGGAGACAGAGTCAAACTCTGTTGCTTTGGGTAGAGGGCAATGGCATCATACCTCAGAGCAACCTCAGACTCTTGGGCTTAAGAAATCCTCCTGCCTCAGCCTCCCAAGTGGCTGGAACTATAGGCACCCATCACAACACTCAGCTATTTCTAGAGATGGGATCTTGCTCTTGCTCAGGCTGGTCTCAAACTCGTGAGCTCAAGCAGTCTACCTGCCTCAGCCTCTCCGAGTACTGGGATTATAAGCATGAGCCACTGTGCACGGCCAGAATTTTTGTATCATTTGAATATCATTCCATATATCACTTTTTGGGCTCCTGTTCAGTGTTTGATTTATTAAAAATTGTTGTGAATTTTTGACAAAGAGTTAATCTTTAAACCACATATGGTGTAAATATAATATGTAGCATGGCAAAAAAGATTATATAAATGTTTATACAATCAGTATACATAATTTATATTTAGACCCCATTCATAGTTGAAAAGGGACACAAGTATCCAAGTTTTAAAAAAAATTTTCTAGTACTCAATCAAGATCAATTTTTAAATTTTAACAAAATTAAATGAAATAATAAGGCTTGTTCTAAAGTCATTACTGGCTATAAATCAAGTCCACAGGAGTACATGTGGCTCCTTTCTGTGGTATTATGTAGAGCAGATCTAAAGCTACTTTTGGTTATGTTTGGGAATAACAGCAAGCTTAAGAGTTCAGACTTCTTTTCTTTTTCCTTTTTTTGTCTCTCTCACTCTGTTGCCCAGGCTAGAGTGTAGTAGTGTCAGCCTAACTCAAAGCAACCTCAAACTCCTGGGCTCAAGTGAGCCTCCTCCCTCAGTCTCCCATGTGGCTAGGACCACAGGTGCCTGCCACTGTGCCCAGCTAATATTTCTATTTTTAATAAAGATGGGGGTCTTGCTGTTGTTCATGCTGGTCTTGAACTCTGGAGCTCAAATGATCCTCGCATCTCACCTCTCAGAGTGCTAGTATTACAGTTGGGAGCCACTGTACCCAGCCAGGAGTTCATGGTTTGAAGCAAACTAACCTGCACACAAGCTTTGGTTCACTATTTTTTTTTTAATTTTAAGAGACAGTTTTACTTTGCCGCCCTTGGTAGAGTGCTGTGGCATCATATCTCACAGCAACCTCCAGCTCTTGGGCTTAGAAAATTCTCTTGCCTCAGCCTCCCAAGTAGCTGGGACTACAGGTGCCAACCACGAGGCCCAGCTGGGTTTTTTTGTTGTTACAGTTTGGCCAGGGGCCGGGTTCAAACCTGCCACCCTTGGTATATGGGGCCAGGGCCCTACTCACTGAGCCACAGGCGCCACCTTGGTTCACCAATTTTTAAGTAGCTAATGTTGGACCTGTTAGTGTCATCTGGATCTTAATAGGGAGAGGATTAACTATTAAACAGGGGTAACTTCTGTTGTGAAGGATTGTCAGTGATAATTAAGGGAGCTTATACAGAGAGTGCCCAAAAAAGTATACACTAAATGGATAACTTACTTTTAATATACTGATGACAAAAGATGAATATGAATCACGTTTGACTTCTGCAATTATAAGAGGTGCTGTGAAGGTCATGCTACACATTGCTACCATAATCCAATTTAACTTCAAAAAGTAATACATAGGCTTGGCTCCCATGGCACAGTGGTTACGGTGCTAGCTATATACACCAAGGGTGGTGGGTTTGAACCCAGCTGGGGCCAGCTAAACAACGACAACTGCAACAAAAAATAGCCAGGTGTTGTGGTGGGTGCCTGTAGTCCCAGCTACTTGGGAGGCTGAGGCAAGAGAATCACTTAAGCCCAAGAGTTTGAGGTTGCTGTGAGCTGTGATGTCACAGCACTCCACCGAAGACAACATAGTGAGACTATGTCTCAAAAAAAAAAAAAAAAGTAATATGTAGATAACATCTTTTAAAATGTGCATGCTTTTTTTTTTTTTTTTTTACATTTTGTATATATAAGGCTCCTACTGAGATGTTTGACATAGACTATTGTTCAGTAGATGATTACCAATACTTATGGAGTACTCTGGGTTTTTAGTAGATATCACATAATGTCATTTGTAGCAAGAATATTAATGTATGGTGTTTGATGCTTATGATCAATGGTTAATGTGAAATTGTAGATGTTCCTGTATCAAGTGGAATGGCGATTGTGTTATCCATTTAGATTCATAAGTTGCTGGGAAGTGGTCTTGACATCAAAGAAAGGAGTATTGAGGCAGATTTCATCAACATCTGAACAGGCTGGCAGCCATTGATTTTTGTCCCATGGTGAGTTCTGTTGTTTTTTAAAGGACTCTGCCTTGGGTACCCCCTATACAATAGAACCCCATGGTCTGTGGCTGAGCAGTCTTGGCCCTGGTTTGTTTCAGTGGTGCTGGAGTGAACTATAGAATGTTGCCTTGTAAGTCAGCCACTGAGAATGTGTGCTCTGGGGAGAGGTGCTGCCTAATCTCTTTCATAAGTATTATTACCTTGGGTAAATTAAGACTCACATTTCTCAGGACTTAAGTTTCCTTACCTTTAAGTTGAGATTGTTGCCCTTTTCCTTATGGATGGTATAGTTCACTATTCCTCTCTGTGAGACAGACTTCTCTGACCTTGTATGGCAGTAGGTTGTTCATGTGTGTTCGTTTTCTGGAATTACATGGGAATTACTTACTGGGATAGAGTGACTTCAGATTCATGAATGTGGAAATTACAGTCATCTCTGGGTTCTCATGCCTCTTCTTTTTTAGGAAGTTACTTTTCTCAGGTCCTCATCGTCTTCCTTCATGGAAAAAAGATGAAGGCTGCAAGAATGATGGGTGACTGATAAAAGTGACATAAAAATGACATAAAAAATGACATGCCTTGTATCCAGCTGGTAGACAGATTTGCTTCTGGATTAATTGATCTTCAGAGCTTCTTCAAACAAAGCCTCAAGGATTTTGAGTCCCCTGTTGAATTTATTGGTAAACTGAAAGCTGTATATTGATTAGCTATTACTTGGAAAATCATCCCAATATTTCAGTAATTGGCTGTAAATTTGACCCTCATGGTGCCAAATGCCTGTTTCTTATTTTGCAAAGTGCTCTGACACACAATAAGGAAGAAGAAAGTTGTCCTTCCTTAAAGAATTGATTGTTAACATCATTTTATCAAGTGCATGTAATATGCTCAGGAGTGTGCTGTAGTAGAGAGAAATGAGAAGAGTTCATGGTCTAGGTGTGAGGAGGTAAGTTTGTGTGTTAGAAAGCCATATGACTGGCAAAGACTGACAGTGAGTGAATGCAGATAGAGAAAAGTTCCTAGGACCACTGGACTCTAGGGTAGGCACTGGGAGCTCTCACAACCCTATGCAGGCATTGGGTTCTCCCCCCACCCTTCTTCTTGTCAGTGAATATTGGTAGACATGTTGCAGTGTTCAAATCAGCATATGTGTTAGGATTTAGGACATGGTGACCTTTGATGATGTGACTCTATATAGAGTTCACCCAAGAAGAGTGGCTTTTATTGTATGAAACTCAGAAAATTCTATATAGAGACATGATCCCAATGATAAAAACCTGCCTTCAGAAATTTATAGCGCTGCAAGCCTTCCTCAAGAGAACGGAAAAAGAGGAAGTTAACAACTTAATGGGACATCTCAAGCAACTGGAAAAGGAAGAACATTCCAACCCCAAACACAGCAGAAGAAAAGAAATAACTGGGTGGTGCCTGTGACTTAGTGAGTAGAACACCAGCCCCATATATAGAGGGTGGCAGGTTCAAACCCGGCCCCCAGCCAAACTGCAACAACAACAAAATAGCCTGGCGTTGTGGTGGGTGCCTGTAGTCCCAGCTACTCAGGAGGCTGAAGCAAGAGAATTGCCTAAGCCCAAGAGCTAGAGGTTGCTGTGAGCTGTGATACCACAGCACTCTACCAAGGGCAACAAAGTAAGACTCTGTCTGTTAAAAAAAAAAAAAAAGTTAACTACAGAAAAGAACCAAAATTAGAGCAGAATTAAAGGAAATTGAAAACAAAACATACAACAGATCAATAAATCTAAAAGTTGGTTTTTTGAAAAGGTTAATAAAATAGATAAAACCTTTGGCTAACCTATCCAGGAAAAAAAGGGTCAAATCTCTAATTTCATCAATCAGAAATGGTAAAGACGAAATAACAATAGACCCTTCAGAAATTAAAAAGATCCTTAATGAATATTACAAGAAACTTTATTCTCAGAAATATGAAAATCTGAAGGAAATTGACCAATACCTGGAAGCATGCCACCTTCCAAGACTTAGCCAGAACCAAGGGGAAATGTTGAACAGGCCTATATCAAGTTTGGAAATAGCATCACCTATATAAAATCTCTTAAAAAGAAAAGCCTGGGACCAGATGGCTTCACATCAGAATTCTACCAAACCTTTAAAGAGGAACTAGTACCTATATAACTCAACCTTTTCCAAAATGTAAGAAAAGAAGGAATACTACCCCAAACATTCTATGAAGCAAATATCACCTTGATCCCCAAACCAGGAAAAGCCCCAACAGGAAAAAAAAATTATAGACCAATATCACTAATGAACATTGATGGAAAATATTCAACAAGATCCTAACCAACAGAATCCAGCAACACATCAAACAAATTATACACCACGACCAAGTGGGTTTTATCCCAGGGTCTCAAGGCTGGTTCAGTGTACATAATCTATAAATTTAATTCATCACATAAAGTAAAAAACAAAGACCATATCATTCTCTCAATTGATGCAGAAAAAGCTTTTGATAATATCCAGCATCCCTTCATGAGTAGAACACTTAAGAAAATTGATATAGAAGGGACATTTCTTAAACTGATAGAGGCCATCTACAGCAAACCCACAGCCAATATTGTATTGAATGAAGTTAAATTGAAATCATTTCCACTCAGATTAAGAACCAGGCAAAGTTACCCATTGTCTCCACTGCCTTTTAACATTGTATTGGAAGTCTTAGTCATCGCAATGAGGGAAGAAAAGGTGATCGAGGGTATCCATATAGGGTCAGAAGATATCAAACTTTCACTCTTCGCAGATGATATGATTGTATATCTAGAAAACACCAGGGATTCTACTACAAAACTCTTAGACGTGATCAAGGAATACAGCAGCGTCTCAGGTTACAAAATCAACACTCATAAATCTGTATAGCCTTTATATATACCAACAGTAGTCAAGCTGAAAAAACAGTCAAAGACTCTGTTCTGTTCACAGTAGTGCCAAAGCAGATGACATATTTGGGAGTTTACCTAACAAAGGACATGAAAGATCTCTGTAAAGAGAACCATGAAACTCTAAGAAAAGAAATAGCTGAAGATGTTAACAAATGGAGAAACATACCATGCTCATGGCTGGGAAGAATCAACATTGTTAAAATGTCCATATTACCCAAAGTAATATACAATTTTAATGTAATCCCTATTAAAGCTCTGCTGTCATACTTTTAAGATCTTGAAAAAATTAACACTTCATTTTATATGGAATCGGAAAAAATCTCGAATAGCCAAGCCATCACTCAGAAATAAAAACTAAGCAGGAGGAATTAACACTACCAGACCTCAGACTATACTATAAATCGATAGTGATCAAAACTGCATGGTACTGGCACAAAAACAGAGAGGTAGAAATATGGAACAGAATAGAGAACCAAGAGATGAACCCAGCTACTTACCATTATTTGATCTTTGACAAGCCAATTAAAAACATTCAGTGGGAGG
>NW_003852522.1:4363005-4366064 GCF_000181295.1 Otolemur garnettii
TGTCACCCTTGGTAGAGTGCTGTGGCATCACAGCTCACAGCAACTTTAAACTCTTGGGCTTAAGTGATTCCCTTACCTCAGCCTCCTGAGTAGCTGGGACTACAGGCTCCTACCATAATGCCCGGCTATTTTTGTTGTTGTTGTTCCTGTTGCAGTTGTCATTGTTGTTCAGCTGGCTCTGGCCAGGTTTGAACCTGCTGGCCTTGATGTGTGTGGCCAGCGCCACAACCACTGTGCTATGGGGTGCCGAGCCATGTTGTCTGTGTTTTAACAAGACCTCTGGATAAATCTGATTCACTCCTAAGTTGAGAACCACAGGTATAGTAGTTTCTTTTTTAAGAAAATGAAGACCTCAGGTAGTGCCTGTAGCTCAAGCGGCTAAGGCGCCAGCCATATACACCAGAGCTGGCAAGTTTGAATCTGGCCCAGGCCTGCCAAACAATGACCACTACAAAGAAAAAATAGCCGGGTGTTGTGGTGGGTGCCTGTAGACCCAGCTACTTGGGAGGCTGAGGCAAGAGAACCACTTAAGACCAGGAGTTTGAGGTTATTGTGAGCTGTGACACCACCAGCATTCTACCCAGAGCTATAGCTTAAGGCTCTGTCTCAAAAAGAAAAAGAAAATGAAGATCTCTTTTTCTCTTTGTACAGGATATCAGCTGTTAAAGCCTAGTCTGATCTCTTGGTTAGAGGAAGAGGAATTGAGTACATTGCCAAGAAGAGAGATCCAAGTAAGTGTTTGTGGAGATCATTCCTGGGCAATAAGAAGTTCAGTATGTTTAGAAGTATAATGATCAAAACTTTCTTAAGGTGTTCTTTGTCACAGACCATGAAGCCATTGGATTCAGAAGTTTTATGCTATATTCAGTTTATCCCCCGTAATTTTTGATTTATCTCACACTATGCTATGATTTCACAAATGATCTGTTCTTTTTTTTCTTTTAGTTCATGATTTTAATATATGATTATTAAGATTGTTTCAGCTTTCTTTTCTTGGTAATACTATCTATTCACCATTGTAAAAGTTCCATAGATAAATGCTTTAAAAATTAATAAATTTTGACTCCTATGATGCACATATAGACATAGACATAGGGAAACTGCTCCAATCTGTGTTTGCTTAATATTTTTAGTGTGTTTAATATGAAAAATACAAATTACCTTTACAATTTTTAGCTTATTTAACCTACCATTTTATTCTGTAAACCTTTATTTATTTATTTATTTTTTTATCTTTAGAATGGCAACTTAAACCACAAAGTGTCTGCACTTCAGCAGGATATTTTTTGGTTAAAACATCAAATTGCATACAAATGGTAAGATTAATAAGGAAGATTCCTTATTTACCACACTCAAAAAAACATTGGGAATTCCATTGTAGGTAATCAGCACAAATGTCCGATAATTGAAGCAGGAAGAATGGCTATAGAGGGATACTCTAAATATGGTGAGTAAGGGGATAGCCTAAGCCTATCTTGAAACTCTGTACAAGTACAGATTACCACATGTGTAACTAGGTAATGAGATTTTGAAAACAATTTTACAAAACTATTCAGGAATTTTTTCGAGGTTAGAGATGGCACAAGACTCTTGAAATAGGGTTTCTTCATTCAATATGTAAGAAACCCCCAGGGTAGGAACTATATGCATGTAGTGAAAATGACAAAATTCATCATAATCATTATAATGTGTTTGATTGCAGATGGATGGGATCTATTAAATGTGAAAAATCAATTAATCATCATTCATCTCTTCAACAGGCAGAAAACCACAATGGAGGGGAACTCTGTGACTATAAGCAACCTGGAGAAATCTTCCATGAACACTCATGCCTTCAGACACACATGGTAACTCAAAATACAAGAAACGCTTACGACTTTAATCAGAATGGAGAAGACTTTCCTTTGTGCAAGAAAACCACTGCTGGAGAGAAACTTTCTGTGTTGAGTACACAGTGTAGAAAAGCCTTCAGCCTTCCACCAGATGATGTTGTTCACCAGGGAATGTGTTTGGAAGACAAATCCTTTGAATGCAATGACTTTGAGCAAGCTTTTGTTAATCAACCATACCTTCAGGTACGTGGGATTGTGCCTGATGGAGAAAAACTCTATGAGCAAGAGCCATGTGAGGGAGCTTTTACTTACTCCACAAGCCATGCTGTGTCTCTTCAAATGTGCACTGTACAAAAACCCTACGAATGTAAGGAATGTGGAAGATTCTTTAGATGCATTTCATACCTTAATAGTCACATGCGAACCCATACTGGGGAGAAACGCTATGAATGTAAGGAATGTGGAAAATGTTTCACTGGTTCCTCACACCTAGTTGAACACATAAGAATTCATACTGGAGAGAAACCCTATGAATGTAAGGAATGTGGAAGAGCCTTTACTGGGCGATCAGGCCTTACTAAACATGTACGAACACACACTGGAGAGAAGCCCTATGAATGTAATGAATGTGGGAAAGCATACAATAGGCTTTACCTACTAACTGAACATTTTAAAACTCACACAGAAGAGAAGCCCTTTGAATGTAAGGTGTGTGGAAAATCCTTTAGAAGTTCCTCATGCCTTAAGAATCATGTTCGAATTCACACTGGAATCAAACCTTATAAGTGTAAGGACTGTGGGAAAGCCTTTACTGTTTCCTCAAGCCTACATAATCACATAAAAACTCACACTGGTGAGAAGCCCTATGAATGTAAGGAATGTGGGAAATCCTTCGCTACATCTTCACAACTTATTGAACATATAAGAACACACACTGGAGAGAAACCATATATATGTAAGGAATGTGGCAAAACCTTCCGTGCTTCTTCACACCTACAGAAACATGTTATAATTCACACTGGAGAGAAACCTTACAAATGTACAGAGTGTGGGAAAGCCTACAATAGATTTTATTTGCTAACTAAACATTTAAAAAAACATTGAAGAAAAACTCTTTGAACGTAAGGAATGCAGAAAATCCTTTAGAAAAAGTAATCACACCTCACTTATTACATCTGAATTCACATTGAGGAGAAATCTTACTGGTATTAAAGAATGTGGGAAAGT
>NW_003852522.1:4366822-4372984 GCF_000181295.1 Otolemur garnettii
CCTTAGCTGCTCGAGCCACAGGCGCCGAGCCAAGCACTGAGCCTTCAATGTGTCAAAAATCTTTTTGCTGGTATAGAGTGTTGCTTTGATGTTGATGTCCACTGACAGATCAAGGTGGTGGTTGCTAAAGGCTGGAGATGGATGTGGCAGTTAATTAAAGTAAGAATGAAGTTTTTTTTGTTTTTTGTTTTTTTTTTTGAGAGAGTCTTATTATGTTGCCCTCATTAGAGTGCTGTGGCATTACAACTCACAGCAACCTCAAACTCTTGGGCTTAAATGATTCTCTTGCCTCAGCCTCTCAAGTAGCTGGGACTACAGATACCCACTACAATGCCTGGCTATCTTATTTGTGTGTTTAGCAGGCTGGGCTGGGTTGCAACCCACCAGCCCTGGTGCACATGGCCAGCGCCCTAACCACTGAACTATAGGCGTCCAGCCAAAGAAAAGGATTACATTTCTTTAGATGTATTAATCAAAATATAAATTTAGGAAAAAAAGTCATTTTGTATGAGAAAGAATCTTGCATGGTAAATTTTTATCCTCTAGTAAAGTCTATGATTCCAATATAAAAAAAAATTATAGGACTAAGACTGGGGAATTTAAGAAAATTATTAAAAAATCTAAAGTTCACGAGGCTTTATTCAAGAAACTGTCTTCTGGAAAAAATGGTATGTATGATTGGGTTGGTTGGAATGGAAATAAATTGTGTATAATTTTCTTTCTCAACATTCAGTGTTGGTTTTAGAGTTGTATTGGCAGGACCCTAGTTTGGTTCTGTATGAAACAAAGTTTTGTTTTTGTTTTTTGAGATGGAGTCTCAAGCTGTCACCCTGGGTAGAGTGCTGTAGCATCACAGCTCACAGTAGCCTCAAACTCTTGGGCTTAAGTGATTCTTTTGCCTTAGCTTCCCAAGTAGCTGTGACTACAGGCGTCTGCCATAACACCTGTCTATGTTTTTTGTTGCAGTTGTCGTTGTTTTAGCTGGCCCAGGCTGAGTTTGAACCCGTCAGCTTTGGTGTATGTGGCTGGCGCCCTACCCGTTGGGCTACAGGCTCTGTCTGTATGAAACAAAGTTTTATTAATCTACACTTAAGAAAAGTATATGAAGTTTCAATTTTTAGGCTTAGGCTTGGCACCTGTAACTCAGTGGTTAGGGCGCTGGCCACACACTGGGGCTGGTGGATTTGAACCTGGCCAGGCCTGCTGAACAACAATGACAACAACAAAAAATAGCTGGGCATTGTGGTGGGCACCTGTAGTCCCAGCTACTTGGGAGGCTGAGGCAAGAGAATTGTGTAAGCCCAAGAGTTTGAGGTTGCCGTGAGCTGTGATGCCACAGTTCTTGACTGAGGGAGACATAGTGAGACTCTGTCTTTTTTTTTTTTTTTTTTGAGACGGAGCCTCAAGCTGTTCCCCTGGGTAGAGTGCCCTGGCATCACAGCTCACAGCAACCGTCAACTCCTGGGCTCAAGCAAGTCTGCCTCAGTCTCCCAAGTAGCTGGGACCACAGGCGCCCGCCACAATGCCCAGCTATCTTCTGGTTGCAGCTGTCATTGTTGTTTGGCAGGCTGGGGCTGGATTTGAACCCGCCACCTTGGTTGTATGTGGCTGACACCTTAGCCGCCCAAGCCACAGGCACTGAGCCGTGAGACTTTGTCTTAAAAATTTTTTTTTTAGTTTTAATTCTAAAATCTATTTCTTGGGATTGTTACTGGAGACCTGAGGAATGGAGGTAAGAGCCTTGTGGTTGGTTTAGACAACCAGCTCAACCCAGGGGCTTGGAGAAGTGTTACAGGCTTGAAAGGTAGTTTCTTTTGGCAGCTGCACCACAGTGGTATCTGGGGTGCAGGATGAGGTCATGCACATTTCAATTTGCCATTTGAAAATGTGGAGTATGGAGGTGCTGCCCTGGCTCTGGGTGTTTGAGGCCCTACCTCAGCCTGCGCCAAGGCAGGCTTCCCAGATGGAAAATGTTTCAATGGTAGAAACTGGTCCAGGATAGACCAGCTGCTAGGGGGATACTGCTCATGATGGTGACCACTGTTATCCTAAAGAACCATTACATGCAGGATGCTGCTGAACAGACCATGGTGGGGCAGATGAGCCCGTGTGCTGCTGTCTGGAGTTTATTTATGTATAAACCCTTCTGTTATAGACACTCAAATGACTATGGTGCAGGGGCAGCTTCCTGGGAGGATGGGAGGCTAGGGACATGGCCTGTGGCAACTCACAGACCTCCTGGGTTCTGGAAGGATTATAGCCTAAGGACTTTAAGGACTAGAAGCAGTCACTGTGATGACGTTTTCAAAGACCCATTGAAAAGACTTTCTCATTGATGTCCCTCCATTAGGACTGGGAGGCCAACCTGTAGGAGGCAGACTCTGCAGGCAGAATGTGTACATCTGAGGAATTTCCTGGGAGGGCTTTGAAAGCAGAGAAACAGTCTGTTGCTTGGCCTTGAGGTCACCAGAAACCTTTACTCCCCAAACTTGGCATCTTGTTTTTTAGTATCATTAATTTTTATTTTATAGTTAGAAAGTCTTATGTATGTATCTGTTAGACTGACTGCCACCTGTTGGCATTCTTTGAGAGATCAGTAGATTATAGATTAATTATTTGCATGTGCTGTGTGGCAATAAAGATCCCTTATATAAGCATGAAAGAAATAAAGGTTTTTTGCTACTTGCCTGAGGAAGCAGTAGCCACCCTACTCTTCAGAGACATTCTGACTGCTAGTTTATCTCTGCAACTCCGGCCCGAACACTTTACAGCAATAGAGGATCACGGGTGTTCTGCCAAAACTTGGATGATAAGCTGCAGGATGCCCAACCTACGTGGCCTCTGGAGAATGATAACACACCTTGCTTCTCTGATGACTCCAACACTGATACTGCAGCCCTTTCCCCCACCCCCCAGCTCCAGGCCTGGATCATTGACTAACTGTAAGTTTATTCTAGAATAGGAATACTTTGAAGAGATAACCATTTACAATAGGGGAATATTATGCAACCTCGCATTTCTCTATGAAGAGATATCTGTTTAATGTATATCAAGATGAGTAATAACAATGTGGATACTTTTACTGTAATAATAGGAAATTAACAGTGGGTGGGGTTCTGTTGCCAAAGTAACTGGATAATGGTGTTGGTGGTGCCCTCTTCCTGTCTCAGCTTTACCAGTTTCCTTGTACTGACATTCTGAAACTGAATCATAGTGAAAGATTTGTTTTCATTGCAGAATGGTATGATCCAAATGCTTCACTTCAGTGTTATGAACTTTTACTTTACCCAGGGGATGAATCTGTTGAAATGTATGATGTAAAGAATCATTGTACCTTTTTATTTATTTATTTATTTATTTTGAGACAGAGCCTCAAGCTATCACCCTGGGTAAAGTGTTGTGGCATCACAGCTCACAGCAACCTTCAACTCCTGGGCTTAAGCGATTCTCTTGCCTCTTTTTTTTTTTTTTTTAATTATTTACTCATTTAACTTCTGCTGTTGTTGTTGCAGTTTTTGGCCGGGGTTGGGTTTGAACCCGCCACCCTCCGGTGTATGGGGCCAGAGCCCTACTCCTTGAGCCACAGGCGCCTTCCCCATTGTACCTTTTTAAAGAGGACCAAATATGACAGCCTGCACTTGAAAGATTTATTTATGGGCAACAAAGTGAATGTCTTTTTCTTGACATCTTGGTGTTAGTTGACTATGGGGATCAATATACAGCTCATCAACTTGGCAATAGGAAAGAAAAAAACAGCCCTGATTAGACCACATGCAATATCAAAGGCTGGAGAAATAACTGACATAATAAAGCTGGGTTTACTATAACCAAACTCAAAATGATGATGATTTCAAGGAAAGAAGCAACGGATTTTCCTGTAGACCAACAATCAAGGCCCTTTTATAATGAGCTAATCCAGTTCATTACAAGTGGTCCTATTATTGCCATAGAAATTTTAAAAGATGATGCTATCTGTGAATGGGAAAGACTACTTGGACCTGCATACTCTGGGGTGGCACACACAGATGCTTCTGAAAACATTAGAGCCCTCTGGAACAGATGGCGTGAGAAATGCAGCTTTTTGCTTCTGCTGCCAAAGAAATAGAGTTCTTTTTTCCTTCAGGTGGAGGTTGTGGGTCAGCAAATACCGCTAAATTTACCAACTGTACTTGCTGCATTGTTAAGTACCACGCTGTCAGTGAAGGATTATTAGGGAAGATCCTGGTGGCTATCTGACATGCAGGTTTTGAAATCTCAGCATGGATAAGGTTAATGTGAAAGAGTTCTATGAAGTTTATAAAGGAGTAGTATCTGAGTATAATGAAATGGTAACAGAAACGTACTCTGGCCCTTGTGTAGCAACGGAGATTCAACAAAATAATCTTACAAAGACATTGAGAGAATTCTGTGGACCTGCTGATCCTTGTTTGAAATCTGTTATTTGATTTATACTTGGAATGCATCTCAGTTCAAATTAGGCATGTGTCAAGTGCTTCATAGCCCCACATGTATTGGACAATGCAAATCTAGGACATTCCAGTGGGCCTTAGGAATATAGAAGCCTTCTCCATGGTCTGAGTTTATTGGAGTGCTACACTTGGTTTTGTTGTCAGAACAAGGTATAATACTGCTTAGTTTTGATTCTCTTGTGTGCATTTCTCACAGGTTTATCTTTCTCAACTTTATTTAGGTATAAATTGACAAAAGTAATTATAGAGATTTCAGGTGTACAATATGATGACTTAAGATACATATATTGTGGGATGATTATCACAGTCAAGTTAATCAATACATTCCTCACCTCACATTTTTGTGTGTGTGATGATTACATTTAAGAGCTAATCTTTGTAGAAAAACCAACCAGTGTTTCCTCTGTCTTTACACCACAACAGTGAACACAGAAGACTTTTCTGACCTCTGGTCATCAAGAAGTATGTGGCGCTTTCCCTTCACCAACGACCTATTAGTTCTGCAGTAGATTGTTCAGGAGACCACAGCTAATTCAGTTCTCTTCTGTCTCTACCTACATGGAGATAGCATCGTCCTACAGGTTGAGGCCTTGGTCCCACATGTTACCCCCACTTCCTGTGCCAGTCACAAGCGGCAGCCTGTTTCTGCTGTGCTTCTGACTGACTGGATATAAATTAGAGTTTTTCTGGACCCCCACCTTGGGTTCAGCTCACAAAACTCAGAGAAACACATTTACCGATTTATTAAAAGGGTTGTCGCAAAGGATACAGATGAAGAGGTGCACATGGCAACCTATGAGAAGGGTTGAGGAGTGTCTATTCTCTCTAGGTGCACCACCCTTTAGGAACCTCCAAACATTCAGCTGTTTTATGCTTTACAAACTCTGCCTTTGAGATTTTAACGGAGGCTTCATTACACAGGCATAATTGATTAAATCATTGGTTACTGGCAATCACCTTAACCATCAGCTTCTTTCATCAGAGGTTAGGAGGTGAGGCTGAAATTCCCAGCCCTCTAATCATGGCTTGGTCTTTCCTGAAGCTACCAGGGGATGTCAGCCACTAGTCATTAGCATATATTAGCATACACCATAGCACTTTATCATTATGACTATTCTAAGGATTTTAGGAGTTGTATGCCAGAACTGAAACCAAATTCTTATTTTATAATACAACTCTCTTAGCAAACTTCAGTATTCAATACAGAATTGTTAACTAACATCATGCTCTAATTAGATCTCCAGAACTTACTTATCTTATACATGGAAGGTTATACTCTTTGACCATCATCTCCCCGTTTCCTTCATCAGGCCCTAAAACTACTATTTTAGTGTCAGTCTCAGTTACCATGAATTCAACTTTTTTAGACTGCACATATAAGCAAGATCAGACAGTATTTGTCTTTGGCTTATTTCGTTTAGCACAATCCCCTCCAAGTTCATTCATATTGTTGCAAATGGCAGGATTTTCATTTTTATGGTTGAATAATAATCCATTTGTGTTTATGTGTATAAATGTACATTTGCTTTATCCATGTGTCTAATACATTCACCTGCCTGTGTTTATCTTGAAAATACTACTTTCTTGCTTCCCAGTTGTGCTCCTACTAAAGCTAAAAGTAAGATGCTTAGCTAGTGTTCAGTAACTTCAATCAACAGATGAAAAATGAATCATCTCTTTTTTTTCTCAGTTT
>NW_003852522.1:4373837-4376364 GCF_000181295.1 Otolemur garnettii
TTATATATATGAGTATATCTATCTATATATAATTAACAAAGGGAAACAAGAGAGGGAAACAGCTCTCTGAGTTACCCTTGCTGTTCTCCAGAATTGCTGGATTTTCCGTAAATAAAGTGGAGTTGTTAAAATCTCTCATCTACTTTTCTGTTAATTAACTTAGTTGAAAGGTGGACAGACTCATTGGTCTAGCAACATATTTTGGTGACCACAAAGGGATCATTGGCTGGGTGGCTTTGTGAGTATAGACTCGCCTAGAGTCCTACCAGTCCAGGTGGACAGGTGTGACTGGGACATGCCTCCCTGCCACTCCTTACAGTGCTGCTGAAATGATTTTTTCCAGGAATAGCTGGTGTGTCCTGCTCTTGCCATCGCCTCAGATATAAAGAGATCCGTTTTACTTTTATTCAGGTGTGTGCAGGAGTTAGAGCCCCCATCTGATTGTACAAGGGGTTTGACTCCTCATCTGTGAAGGAGGCTCAAATTTCTGTGAAGCCCAGCCTTAGGGGCTCAGTTGTCTGTTCCAATGGATAATCCCTTGGGTTATGACTAGAGGTTTTACTGTAACGTGACCTGGCCTTTGTACAATAATTTTTTTTTTTTGAGACAGAGTTTCACTTTGTCACCCTCTGTAGAGTCGTATAGCATCACAGCTCATAGCAACCTCAGAGTCTTGGGCTCAAGAGATCTTGCCTCAACTTCCCAAGAATCTGGGACTACAATCATCCTCCACAAGGCCCAGCAAGGTTTTCCTATTTTTAGTAGAAGACAGGGTCTCAATCTTGTTCAGACTAGTCTAGAAATCCTAAGCTCAAGTAATCCGCCTACCTTGGCCTCCCAGAGTGATAGGTTTATAGGCATGAGCCACCTTGCCCCGCTGCAAGCTTTTATTTCTGTTCGTGTGTGTAGTATTTGTCTCTCTGTGTGTATGCACTTGGAGAAAATGTTGTTGGAATGAATTCTGTCTGATTGGGCCACCTATGGGTATTATTCTCTGACTAAAAGGAAACTAATCCTTTGGTGTAAAAAAAGAAAAGAAAAAGAAAACTAACATTCTATTGTAACATTATTTGGCCTATGTATGTTTTGGGCTCTGAGGGAAGATGGCCCTTAACAGTTCCTAAAATTATACTATTTTACAGCTTAAATTGTTTTTTCAGGCTTGGCACCCATAGCTCAGTGAGTAGGACGCTGGCCACATACACGAAGGCTGACCAGTTTGAGCCTAGCTCCAGCCTGCTAAAACAATGATAACTGGAAAAAAAAAAAAAAGCTGGGCATTGTGGTGGGTGCCTATAGTCCCAGCTACTCAGACAGCTGAGGCAAGAGAATTGCTTAACCTCAAGAGTTTGAGTTGCTGTGAGCTGTGATGTCATGGCACTCTACCAAGGGTGACATAGTGAGATTCTGTCTCAAAAAAAAAAAAAATTGTTTTTCAACAATTAGGAAAATAAAATGAAATTCCATATGTATAGCTTTTGATGTCCTTACATAATACAAAAAAAAGAAGGGAATCTTCTGATGGTTCAGAGAACAGAGGAAGAAAAGTCAGCCACTTTGGAGAAAAAGGTTATATAGTTCAGGGTGAAGATGATCACTATGAGCTGGTAAGCAAAATAGATGAGGCTGTGTGACCAATACTCCTGTGTTCCCATTAGTTACAGAAGGAAGGCTGAGAGAGTCAACCCAAGGGGAGGTGGGCTTGAAGGTAGTATCCCCATCTAAAACCCTTTGGAAACTTAGTTTGCTCAGGGAGCCACCCAGGAGCAGGTATGTTTCACTGATTTACTTTTTTTTTTTTTTTGAGATAGTCTCACTTTGTCACCCTTGGTAGAGTGCCATGGCGTCAGCTCACAGCAACTTCAAACTCTGGGCTTAAGTGATTCTCTTGCCTCATCCTCCCAAGTAGCTTAGCTGGGACTACAAATGCCCACCACAATTGTGCCCGCCTGTTTTTAGAGAGGAGGTCTCGCTCTTTCTCAGGCAATCCACCCTTCTCGCCTTCGCAAGTGCTAGGATTACAGGTGTGAGCCACTGCGCCTGGCTCCTCACTGATTTACTTTCATTTTCAATGATTTTTTTTTTACTGTATGCCCTGCTGAGGTTCAAGCTTGTTGGACTTCTAATCTACACTTTGCCTGTTCTTAGTATCTTCACTTTCCAGACAAAGTGTCTCTTTTGACTCCCTCCTTTCCAGTTTAGATCCTGACACTAGGGAGGGACAGTCTGTCCTGGCAGTGCACTTAATCTCCAGTCGGCCCTTAATATTTGCCATAAACTTCAAAAGCTTGTAAAGTGGCTTGGCGCCTGTGGTTCAAGTGGCTAAGGCGCTAGCCACATACACCTGAGGCAGAGGGTTTGAATCCAGCCTGGGCCGGCCAAAACAACAACAGCTGCAACCAAAAAATAGCAGGCGTTGTGTCGGGCGCCTGTGGTCCCAGCTACTTGGGAGGCTGAGGCAGAGGCAGGAGACTCGCTTGAGCCCAGGAGTTGGAGGTTGCTGTGAGCTGTGATGCCACGCACTCTA
>NW_003852522.1:4377798-4384700 GCF_000181295.1 Otolemur garnettii
TTTGGTTGCAGCCGTCATTGTCATTTGGCTGGCCCAGGCTGGATTCGAACCCACCACCTTAGGTGTATGTGGCTGGCGCCTTAGCCACTTGAGCCACAGGCACGAAGCCCACAAACTATTAATAATACAACCCAGGACATAACTCAGAGAAAAAAAATTGAACTGCAAAAACTGTGGTCCTGGTTGCCTGACATAACTGGCTGTACATGACAATAGCCACAATAGGGTGGGAGTCCTTCTATTAGGCCTTCTAACATGCTACTGTACACAAAGCATGGCTGCTTCCCTGTCCTGTTCGTTACATTCAATTCCAACTGAGAGACTTTACATTCTTAACATTTTACTTTTAGGTCATAGCCATTATTTCCATGTCAAAAAACAGAATCCATAGATAGAAGCCTGAAAATAGTAAGAGTAGAGAATGATGGCAGCTGCTGTTATCCAGGCTCCAAGGGGGCTGGATGAGCCCATGTGCCACCCTCTAGAGTTGTTTATTCACGTGGCAAGGCCTTCTGTTTTGGATAAAAGTTAAAACACTGGCCAAGGTCTGTGGTGCCCAGGCAGCCTCTTGGGAGGCTGGGGACAGAGCCTTGTGACAAGAACTCACAAACCTGTGTTCTGGGAGGATCACTGGTGTTCTGCCAAGAGTTGGATCAGCTGTGGGGCACCCAGCCTCTGTGGACTCTATAGAACAATACACCCTGCTCCTCTGATGGCTCCAACACTGATATCTGCAACCTCTTCGTCCATCACCCCAACTCTAGACCCAGAATACTGACTATAAATTTAGTCTAGAGCAGTGATTCTCAACCTTCCTAATGCCGCGAACCTTTAATACAGTCCAAAGGGGTCACGACCCACAGGTTGAGAACCGCTGGTCTAGAGTAAAAATACTTTAAAGATATAATCACTTTAGCTCTTGATACAATCATGGCTGAAGAACAACTGAAGGTTGAATTGTTTATGAAGGCTGCCAGTAATGAGGCCAAGATTGGAGAACTACCCATTCTCCTAGAGACTGTTCATGGTGCTCTGGCTCAAGGGAGTCATCTTCAGTGTCACCACTGTTGACACTAAGAGGCAGACTGAGACAATGCAGAAGCTATGCCCAGGAGGCAGCACCCATTCCAACAAGATCAAGGAATTTCTGAAGGCAGTACTGTGCCCTCCCAGGTACCCCAAGTTGACAGCTCTGAACCCTGAGTCCAACACAGCTGGACTGGACATATTTGCTAATTTTTTTTCCTATGTCAAGAATTCAAATTCAGCCCTCAAATGATAATCTGGAGAAAGGGCTCCTAAAAGCCTTGAAGGTTTTAGATAATTACTTGACATTCCCCCTCCCAGAAGAAGTGGGTTAAACCAGTGTTGAAGATAAATGCATCTCAGAGGAAGTTTCTGGATGGCAGCAAGCTCACCCTGGCTGACTGCAACTTGTTTCCCAAACCCTACATACTATAGGTGGTGTGTAAGAAGTACTGAGGATTCAGCATCCCTCAGTCATTCTGTGGACTGCATCAGTACTTGAGCAATGCCTATGACTGGGAATAATTCACCTCCGCCTGTCCAGATGATGAGGAAATCAGGCTGGCCTATGAGAAAGTGGCCAAGGCCCTCAAATAAGCCCCTCCTGGAGGTCTCTCAGCCACCTCTGTCTTCTCCGTAAAGGCTCTGAGTAGTTTCCACATTGTTTCTCAATGGATGCACTCCAAAATGGCCAGTGGGCAGGGAATCCTAAAGCATTTGTGCAGGGCTGGTGTGGAGGGAGGAGGAATGCTCAAAAGGGAGGGGGAGCCTGAGTGAGATTTTTATTGTGGGGTGGGGTAGGTAGGATAATGTGTTTCATTAATAAAATACAGAATAAAGAAGATATAATCATTTTAAAATAGATATTATAAAATTTTGTAACCTATGTACAAAAATCTGTTTAATGTATACTATAATAACATTGTTTATACTTACTTTTACTATACAGATATAAAAATAACAAAGGGAAATAAGAGAAAAAAAAGCTCTTTGAGGAAATCACCTTGCTCTTCTCCAAAATTCCTGACTTTCCTATAAATACTGGTAAAAATAAAATTGTTAGGCCAGGTATGGTGGCTCACACCTGTAATCTTAGCACTCTGGGAGGCCAAGGCAGGTGGATCCCTTGAGCTCAGGAGTTCAAGCCCAGCCTGAGCAAGAGTGAGACCTTATCTCTACTAAAAATAGAAAAACTAGCCTAGCATTGTGGCAGGGGCCTGTAGTCCCAGCTACTTGGGAGGCTGAAGCAAGAGGATAGATTGATCCCAAGAGTTTGAAGTTGTTGTGAGCAATGATGCTATTGCACTCTAGCCTGGGTGACTGAGTTAGACTCTGTTTCAAAAAGAAATTGTTAATCTCAGCTCAGTGCCTGTGGCTCAAATGGCTAAGGAGCCAGCCACATACAACTGAGCTGGTAGGTTTGAATCCAGCCCAGACCTGCCAAACAACAATGACAACTATAACCAAAAAATAGCCAGGCATTATGTCGGATGCCTATAGTCCCAGCTACTTGGGAGGCTAAGGCAAGAGAATTGCTTGAACCCAGGAGTTGGAGGTTGCTGTGAGCTGTGTTGCCACGGCACCCTACCCAGGGTGACAGCTTGAAGCTCTGTCTCAAAAAAAAAGAAAAAGAAAGAAAGAAATTGTTAATCTCTCATTCACTTGTTAATTAGCTTAGATGACAGGTGAACAGATTCATTAGTCCAGCAACACTCACTGCAACAAATTCTCAAGTGAGGGCTGGGCAGACTGTTTCCACTGCCAATAGGCTCCTGTCAGGTGGGAGTTAGATGGGAACTCCAGCAGCTGGGTCATCCTAATCCTTCCCTCAGGGAGTTCTGCATATTTCTGGACCCAAGGCTGCCTTGGGTGGAGCTGTGAAATCAGTGAGTTGACTGGTCAGGGACCACCTTCTCTACTCCCAAGTTAGGCTTCTGGACTGGGACTCCAGAAACCAAGGTTCTGATTCAGGCTCTTTTAGAGACTGAGTTTCTTAGCCTTAGATTCTTCATTTCTGAAAAGGATGGTAATTACAAATGCCTGCTCCTTCTCCCTCTGGAAGTGTTGCAACGTGATGACATTGATGTGTGAAGGACATAGGAATTCCCATTCAATGTAAATCGGTGCAACTTCTTGGAAGGAAATGAGTCAATGTTTCTGATAACTTAAAATGCCTTTGTTTCACCAATTCTAGAAATATGTCCTATAGATTTAGTGGTCATATGTGCATAACAAAGTCCATACAAGGGTACTTAATGAAGCATTGTTTGGGATGGAGGGAACCATAAATAACTCAAATGTCCATTAATAAATGACCACTTTAATAATTTTTGTTTCTCTGTTCTATCTATTCTGGAGATGTATGAAAATATTCTATTCTAATGATGGCTTTTGCTCTTTTTTTTTTCTTTGAGACACAGCCTCAAGCTGCCCCTGAGTAGAGTGCTATGGCATCACAGCTCACAGCAACCTCCAACTCCTGGGCTCAAGCTATTCTCCTGCCTCCACCTCATGCCTGGCTATTTTTTGGTTGCAGCCATCATTGTTGTTTGGTGGGCCCCGGCTGGATTCGAACCTGCCAGCTCAGGTGTATGTGGCTGGCACTTTAGCTGCTTGAGCCACAGGCACAGAGACCTAATGATGGCTTTTGTAATTCTCCTTTTATTTGGTCCATTCCTGCTTGTTCTATTTTGGAGGTTATGCATTAGGTATCTAACACTGTAGATTTCTCTAACTTTTTGTGGAGATCTGACACCTAGTTTTATCACTTGGGCCGTTATGGAAGTTAGGCTTTGACCTTTTATTTCTGTGTGTTTCTTTGCTGGTGGTCCTTTGTGATAGTCTGTGTCTAATACAGGTTTGAGTATTTACTGCAGAGCTGGTCTTGCAGTGGCAAATTTCCTTAATGCTTGCTTGTAAGTGAAATACTTGATTTTTGCATTGACTATGAAACTTAGTTTTGTAGGTTATATAGGATCTTAGCCTGGAAGTTGTTTTGTTTGAGTAAGTTGAAAGTCGAAGACTAATCTCTTCTAGCTTATAAAGTTTCAGCGGAGAAGCTGGCTGTCACACTGATGGATCTGCCCCTGTAGGTCAATTGTTGCTTACTCCTGGCTGCTTGTAGAATTTTCTTTCATTTTGACCATGGCCAACAATGTGTCTAGGAGAAGCTCTGTTTGTACTGAGACTAACTGGGGTTTGATACCCATCTAAAAGGAGTGTGTCAGAATCTTTGGTGATGCTTGGGAAGTTTTCAGTTATGATACCCTCCAGCAGCCTTGGGGTTACTCTTCTTCTCCTTCAGGAATAGCTAGAAATCATGTTTGTACACTTCATGAGGTCCCATAATTCTGTAAGAGATTTCTCTGCTTTCACTCTTTTCTGCCTCTTTGAATGCTTGAGTTAGCTCAAGAGCCTTATCCTCTAGCTCTAATATTCTTTCTTTTGCATGCTTTAATCTGTTATTGATATCTTCTACTGAATCTTTAAGTTCCCTGAATAACACTTTCAATTCCTTAAGCTCTGATATATCCTTTCTAATTTCATTATGTCTTTCATTCATTTCTTGGGTCAATTTTTGGATTTCCTTTTGGTGGTTTTGCACTTTCCCTTCAATCCCTTCAATTGTGTTTGCCATCAATACTCTAAATTCTCTGTCATTTCCATAATTTTTTTATAGGTGGGAAAGTCTGTGGTAGCTGCCTCATGATCCCTTGGGTTTTCTTTGTTGTTGTTATTGGTTCTTTTTCATGTGTGTTTTCTAATTGTTCACTTCCTTCCTCCACTTTCTCCTTTCACTTCCTCCTTCTCTGAAATTTTCCTTGTCTCTGTGCTTAGGTGTTAGGTGGACTAGAGCGGCTGATGAGATGTCTCTAGTCTGCTATTTTGGACTTAGTGGCTGATGAGATGTCTCTAGTCTGCCATTTTGGACTCCTCCCTCTATAACTTTTTGGAGAATTGAACCTTTAAAAATTATTAGTAACCTTTCTATTATTTTAAGAATGCTCTTTCTCTTGAAATATGTTTTGCCAGATTTTAGTGTAACTATACAATATTGTTTTTCCTTTATGCCTTAAAGTGGAGGGAGGCATTTTCATGTTGGAAGGCTGCACTAATTTTGCCATAATCAAATAAGGCCACATTCAAGAATCTTCAGTTAGCTAAACTTAAAAATGTATATTAGTTTCTGAAAATCTAACTACTATGTACTTAATAAATTCAAAAAATATAAACTGTTTAAAGTTAGTTCACTTTTTAATGACTTTATTGTGTCTGCCTATTGTTGGAAAGCATTTGAATATTTGGTCATAGCATGGATGTCCACAGTTTCCATTGATCCTCTAGGTGGGTATCAGTCATTTGTGACCTTAAGGGCATCTTGATTTGGGTTAGGTAGGAGAATACAGATTCACAAAAATAAGTGGTGGAAAAGCAAGAAAGCATTTTTTTTAGAATGTTGCTGAAGGTGTGGGTATTCTACTTCATTTTTCTTTACTTCAACTAGATATTTCTTAGCATCACGCAATGACTTTAAAATGTCATCTCCTCGGAGGGGAGTTGAGGAAGAGGGGAGGGGGACTGGTGTACTCACACCTAAAGGGCAAAATGTAAGGGTGTATGACACCTCATGGGTGAAGGACTCAACTACAACTTGGACTTTACCTAGCAAATGCAAACAATGTAACCTAATTGTTTGTACCCTCACGTTAATCTGTAATAAAAAAGTAAATAATGATGATATGGAAAAATGTCATCTACTGAGAGTGCAGTCAATTCCATCTGTATTTCTTTAGGTGCTATCAACTAGGTGAAGCTGAAACACTAATTTGAGTGTGATGTCATGATTCTCAAAGTCAGTGAACTTTTCAATATATTCTCCAATATACAGGTCTATAACAGCTGCATAGTCTTCAAATAATTCACATATATTATCCTCCTCATCAATGACTTTTGGTAACTGGGGAAAATACTCATCCAAAATTTCATTTTGAAGAAGTATTTTGAAAAAAAGATAGTTTTCTTAAATGCTTGGATTTTTTGCCACATATTATATATAGATTTAGTTTTACCTTGCCAAATATTCAAGTCATTTTGATTTGACATGATATCACACATGCTGTTTCAGAAATGCTACATTCCTATAGAAATCTTTTATAATTCACATTGCTGATTCTGTTCTTTATAAAATTTAATTATGTGTTCTTGCAAAGATAAAATTTTGGCTAACACTTGTCCCTGTAATAGCCAACACACTTTAGAATACTATGGCAGACTGGGCACAGTAGCTCACCCTAGCACTCTAGGAGGCTGAGGCAGTGGATCACCTGAGCTCAGGAGTTTGAGAGTAGCCTGAGCTAGATTGAGACCCGTCTCTACTAAAAATAGAAAAACTAGCTGGGCACTGTGCAGGCACCTGTAGTCCCAGCTACTTGGGAGGGTGAGGCAAGAGAATTGCTTGAGCCCAAGAGTTTGAAGTTGCTGTGAGCAATGATGCCACGGTACTCTATCTGGGCAACAGAGACCCTGTCTCAAAAAAAAAAAATACTATGGTAAATCTATACATAATACCTCATTGTTCAACTGACAATGCCACGATACATTTGCACACAAATAGTTAAGAACACTTACAACATGTTGCTAAGTGTCACTTAAAACAGTAGCTTTAGAGTGGTACCTGTGGCTCAGTGAGTGGGGCATTGGCCCCATATACTGAGGGTGGCGGGTTCAAACCCAGCCCTGGCCAAACTGCAACAAAAAAATAGCCAAGCATTGTGGTAGGTGCCTGTAGTCCCAGCTACTCGGCAGGCTGAGGCAAGAGAATTGCCTCAGCCCAAGAGCTGGAGGTTGCTGTGAGCTGTGATGCCACAGCACTCTAC
>NW_003852522.1:4384720-4391627 GCF_000181295.1 Otolemur garnettii
TTTAAGCATTAAGTGGTTCAGTGAGGGCTGATGGCGCAGTGGTATTTTCAGGTTTTCTCAGCGAGGACTCCTGTCGTTTTTCACGGAGCATAACAAGAAAGTCAATCAAGAACATAAAACTTGCTATAAACCCAAACACGATTGCAGCAAATTCAGCTGCAGTCTTGTCATGCGTGGACACAAAGATGATGGATGCCAGCAAAAATACACATCCTATTCCCGGAGTAATATAAAAATCCGATGATTTTATTTTGGTGGCATCGATTTTCTCATAAAGTGGAGTGAAATACACAATCAACATGAGGAGACTCAAAAGAAAGGCACTGCAGCTTACAAATTCGAAAAAGTAAAGTCCTCCACACAAAGTACACTGTGATACAACTTCTTCACAGACAAAGGCCAAGAGAGACAGCACCAGCTGCAAGCCTTTGAGAACATGCCGGTACCAAACGAGCCGCCCCGGGAAGAAGCAGGCAGCGAGGCCGCTCCGGGGGCCTCTGACGGGGCCCGGGTCCTCCTCCGTGGTGGGGCTGTACACCGCTCCGTTCTCCATCGCCCAAGGCCTGGGAACGCGGCGGCCGCAGCAGGAACGTAGCTGACTTGGCCGATTTCGCGGACTCCAGAAGTCCCCCAAGCCCAGAAAGGCTGTTAATACTCTTAATATGTGTGATAAAAAGAGGTTTTCCTGTCACAGAATGTGCACTGTCTATACATATACTCAATTTATCAAATTCAGTCTGACTTCATGACATTTAACTTGACTGACATGACAGTTGTTGAAGATATCTATTCTCTGTATTCTGTCTGCAAGAGTGCCCAAAGTAAGTGACTCTTCGTAGCAGAGAAAATCTTGTTATGACCCAAATGAAGTATAAAACTTGTGCTAAGTCAGTAGTATTAGGTGATTCACCCAAAGCAATTGATATATTTTCCTTTTGAAATACTGAATAACATTTTTCTGTTAAATTGAAGGCTAATTCATGCTGCCAATCAGTTATGGTTCTCCTTGAAAGAGGCAGTTGTTTATACTTTCATACATTATCAGGGTCTAAGCATCCTACAACTTCAACCATGCATTCCTTCACAATTTCAACATTACTGAATGGCTTTTCTTTCCACCTGAGTATATAAACTACTTTATAAATAATTTCTTTCCTTTTGTTTTTGTTTTTGTTTTAGAGACAGAGTCTCACTTTGGTGCCCTCGGTAGAGTGCTGTGGTGTCACAGCTCATAGCAACCTCCAGCTCTTGGGCTTAGGTGATTCTCTTACCTCAGCCTCCCAAGTAGCTGGGACTACAGGTGCCTGCCACAATGCCTGACTATTTTTTTTGTTGCAGTTTGGCTGGGGCAGGGTTCGAACCTGCTACCCTCGGTATATGGGGCTGGCGCCCTACCCACTGAGCCACAGGTGCCATACTTTTATAAACAATTTCAATGGCATTACTTCAGGTCTTATTGCTGCTTAAAAGAATTGTCTTTGCTTTTCTTTTTTAAATTTCTGCAATACAATCTTTTGCACCTCTCCCTCTAATTTAAAATATTTGTGACTCTTACAAGTATTATAATACTGATGAACATAGAATTTCTTTAATGTTTATAGTGCAGTATCACAAAGCAAGCAGAAAAAAAAAAGATAATATTGTAATTCCCAATCCTCATTTCCTCCTTCAGCATTCTCTTGGTCTTCTTTGACATGATGAACCATTAAGTTGATAGAATTATAATAAAAAAAAATACTGTAGAGCTGTGCAACTATTCACAACTTCCACTTCAAGCTGAAACACAGTACATCATTGTCAAACGCTGATAATGGACTAGCATACTTGACACCCATAAACTCTCACCAACCAGCTTCATGCAGTAGTGGTGCCAGTCAGGTGGGGAAATAGAACTAAATCATGACTGTAGCAGCTGTCAATTTAGCCCTTATTACTTACCAATGTTTGAATTTTGCTAGCCGGTCTGGAAGGATTATTTTGTTGAAACTTATTTTATTCTTTGGCGTTTTAATTATGTTCATTTTATAAATAAAAATATTTAAAAAGGACAAAATGTATTTTTTTATTTTTATTTTTTTGAGACAGTCTCAGGACAAAATGTATTAATAAAAATAGAAGGATTCATTCTGTAAAATTTGTATTCAGCTCAAATTCTGCATTTTAGAACCTAGAAAGTTACATGTGGCCTTAGGGTTGCAGGCTCCTCAACTCTGCCTTAAATTCATTGATTTCTCAAACATTTAAAATATCTTTTCCAACTGGGTATGGTGGTTCACACTTGCAATCCTAGCACTCTGGGAGGCCAAGGGAGGTGGACTGCTTTAGGTCAGGTGTTTGAGACCAGCCTGAGCAAGAGTGAGATCCAATCTCTACTAAAAATAGAAAAACTACTCTGGCGTTGTGGTGGGCATCTATAGTCCCAGCTACATGGGAAGCTGGGGCAAGAGGATCACTTAAGCGCCAAGAGTCTGGGGTTGCTGTGAGCTATGACTCCACAGCACTCTACCCAGGGCAACAGAGTGAGACTCTGTCTCAAAAATAAATAAATAAATAAATAAAATTCTTTCCCAAAATATCATGTAACAAGAACTCTTAAAAAAATCTGCATTTTAAATAAACTTCTTTTTTTCTTTTTGAGACGGAGTGTCACGCTGTTGCCCTGGGGTAGAGTGCCTTGGCATTATAGCTCACAGCAATCTCCAACTCTTGGGCTTAAGCGATCCACTTGCCTCGTTTTTCTATTTTTACTTTATTTTTTTTTTCTATTTTTAATTTTTCATTTTTTTAAGACACAGTCTCACTATGTTGCCCTCGGTAGAGTGCTATGGTGTCACAGCTCACAGCAACTTCCAACTCTTGGACTTAAGTGATTCTTTTGCCTCAGCCTCCCTAGTAGCTGGGAGTACAGGCACCTGCCACAACCCCCGGTTATGTTTTTTCTTTTTTTTAAGACAGAATCTTACTATGTCACCCTTGGTAGAGTGCTGTGATGTCACAGCTCACAGCAACCTCAAACTCTTGGGCTTATGTGATTCTCTTGCCTCAGCCTCCCAAGTAGCTAGGACTACAGGTTCCCACCACAACATCTGGCTATTTTTTGTTGTAGTTGTCATTGTTGTTTTGGCAGGCCCGGGCTGGGTTCCAACCCACCAGCCCAGGCGTATATGACCGGCCCCCTAGCCACTGAGCTACAGGCTCTGAGCCAAACTTCTCATTTTGAAATAAAATTAGGTATCCAGATATGTGTAAAAATTGTGCAGTGTGTTCTCGTATACTCTTCACACAGTTTCCCATAAGGTTAACTTCTAAGCCTAAGGCAACCACAGTAGAATTATTAAAACTCTTAATAAAACATTGATAAATGTTATTAAGTAACCTACAGATCTTTGTCAAATTCCACATGTTTTCACTATTTTCCTTTATCAGGTCCAGGATTTAATCTGAATAGTACATTGCATTAATTTTGATATTTTAAAAAACTATATTGAAAATATTTATTTATTTAGATTTAATTTGGTCATCTCATTTTATGCTTTTAATTTCTTGCTTTTGTTCTTTTTGTTTTTTGAATTGACACTTCCTCATTTCCTTATTTTTCCTCATGATGTCTATAATTTATATACTCCATTACCATAAAACATTTTTTTTTTCCTGAGTCAGTGTCTTACTCCATGGCCCTGGGTAGAATGCTGGGTGTCATCATAGCTCACAGCAACCTCAGTCTCTCGGTCTGGGCAATACTCTTGCCTCAACCTCCCAGATGGGGCTATATGCCCCAGCTACTCCCTCTAGCTAGTTTTTATTTTTTCAGGTCTTGCTCTTACTCAGGTTGGTCTCCAACTCCTAAGTTCAAGCAATCCACTTACCTCAGCCTCCCAGAGAGCTAGGATTACAGGTACAAGCCATTGTGCCCAGCCTACCATAAAACATTTTTGATTTAAAAGTTTTAGTATCTTTTCTTTCATTTAAAGTACATAAAGAATTTTGAACAGCCTTTTCTTGCTCCTGAGCAACAAAGTAGCAGAGAAACTTATAGACTGGTCCAGAATCATACAAAGCAAAACGTACTTCTTAGCCCAAAGACTTTTGGACAAAGCCACTAGCACATAACCAGATAGAGAAGGACCAGTCCCTAGACACAGACAACGAGTAAAAGATACCTCATCTTTACTATCCTTTCTTTAATTTTTATTTATATTATTTTTTGGCTTATAAACAGCAGAAATTTATTTCTGACGGTTTTGGAGGCTGAGGAGTCCACAAATAAGGCACCAGCAGATTTGATGTCTGGTGAGGACCTGCTTTCTGGCTTATAGATGGCACCTGTTAGCTGTGTGCTCACTTGGTGGGAGGGCAAGGCAGCTGTCTAGGGTCTCTTTTTAATAAGAGACTCACTTATGATGTCTCTACCCTCATGATTTAATCACCTCCTAAAATCACCCCTAGCACCATTACCTTGGTGATAAGGTTTCGAAATATTAGTTTTGAGGTGATACAACCATTCAGACCATTGCAAGATGCAACTCACTCCTTTGCTCGCCCCATTGGATTGTTGGGAAGATCATATGGAAGAAAGGATATGAAGGGACATTGTGGAATGCGCCCAGAGGACATGCTGTAGGATCCCATTTATATGAAGTTCATGTGCTCATGTAAGTGTCCTGTATGCCCTGTCTTCCTTCCTACCTCAGGCTTTGTTTGTACCATCTCCTCCACCTAGAATGCCCTTCCTGTTACTTCTTTTTGCCAACTCCTATTTATTCTTAGGACTTTAAGTTT
Organism: Otolemur garnettii; assembly: GCF_000181295.1. Taxonomy (NCBI): domain Eukaryota; kingdom Metazoa; phylum Chordata; class Mammalia; order Primates; family Galagidae; genus Otolemur; species Otolemur garnettii. The sequence continues at coordinate 4,389,500 of NW_003852522.1, forward strand.
ACATCCTCCACAAATCTTCCCTGACTTCCTCTGGTTCAAGAATTTCACACAACTCAGCTTTGCCTTATGTGTTTTTTCTGTCAAATACATCAACACTCTTGTGTTTGGGAGGTAGGGTTGCCTAGAAGTTCATGGGGCTGGGAATCAGACTCCTGATTCTCCACTTACTGGACTCATGAGCTCAAGCAAGGGCCTTTGGCTTTCACTTGATCCATCTGTGACTTGGGGCTTATGACAATAGCTCACTACACTGGGCAACTGCTGTGTGTCAGGTACCATAGGTTCATCTCATTAAATCCTCATCCCAACCACTGTGGAGCAAGCCTTCTTATTATAGAGTTTATTTTTCTCCTCCACTTTATAGGTAAAGAAACACAGGCACAGAGAGCTTAAATAACTTGACTGTGGTCACTGACAGGCTGAATAGGAGAGCTGGGATTAAAGCCCATACAGTCCAGCTCCAGAGTCTGGGCATGTGTTAGCATATACTGCCCTTTGGTGCCTCCAGTGATATTAATAATATACCAATAAAGACACCCCCTAGCTGTCTCCTAGAGCCATGATCAGGCTCCAGAGGGAGAGCTCAGGGAGCCCAGCTATGGTGCCTGGCCAGTGCTTGTGAGTAACAGTTATTGTCAGAATTGCTCTTTAACCACCCTGAGCAAGAGTGAAACCCCATCTCTACTAAAAGCAGATAAATTAGCCAGGCGTTGTGGTGGGTGCCTATAGCCCTAGCTACTTGGGAGGCTGAGGCAAGAGGATTACTCAAGCCCAAGAGTTTGAGATTGCTGTGAGCTATGATGCCATAGCACTCTACTGACAGCAACAAAAAGAGACTCTGCCTCCAAAAAAAAAGAAAAAAGAAATAAGAAAGAAAGAAAAAGAATTGCTCTTCATATGGAGCAGAATGCATCTGTTTCTCTTTATCCTGGGGTGCTAGTGACTGTGTCCAGTTTTTTCCAGGCCTGCTGACTAGGTAGGGAAGGGTGATGGTTGGGAAGTAGGAGGAAGAAACAGATGGAGAACCAGAGGGACAGGAGTACAACTCTTGTTTTGACATCATTTTCTAGTCAAATGGGTAGGAGCTGAAGCATGGAGGAGAAAGGTGTGCAGCATGGAGAAGGGCGTTTGTGACCCTGTTACCCAGTCTCCTGTAGGGTAGTCTATGCAGAAAGCCCCGCCATTAGGAGAACGGTGAGGAGCTGTGCCATGACCTGGGGCGCCAGGGAAGGGATGGTGACTGAGGCAGTGGTGAAGAACCTGGTTGCAGAGGTTCCCCTCACAGCAGGAACCCTGGAGGTCGATGTCAGTTCAGGGGCTGCAGTACCCGCAGTGGTGCAGGAGGGTCAGTAGTAGTTTCTGATGTATACAGGGACTAAGAAGTTGCCGACTGCCATTCTGTCATTGCCCTGGAAGCAGACATTCTGGCCTTGGTGACACTGGACCCATGGGACTATTTGGGGGCACAGTCCTCCAGGCTTGTGAATCATAGCTTTCCAATGCGTAGTCTAGAGGCTTCTAACAGATAATTTTGCAAAATATTTCATAGGTGACATCGTATGCTTCATTGTATGCATTTTATCAGGAAGACACATTTACATGGTCTTTTTGTTAATGATGCTCAGTTTGATACTTGTTTAAGACAGTAATCATCATAGTGCTCTATTTTAAAGGTAGACAGACACAGACATTTCCTTTTGAACAAAAAAGTATTTTGTGGGTTGATATTTTAACATTCAGAATATCTTGTCTTTCCTAAGTTTACTATCCGATTGTTTTAATATCCATGAGTAATGTCCAGTGAATAAACTTCTCTATGCTTTTTCACACTGTGAAAGTGCAGTTTCAGAGAAAGGTTTTATTTTATTTTTTGTTATCTTTTAAGACAGAGTCTTGCTCCGTTGCTTGGGCTAGAGTGTCTTGGCCTCAGCCTAGCTCATACCAATGGGTTCAGGCATACTGAACCCATTGGTTCATACTCTTGGGTTCAGGCAATCCTTCTGCTCATACTCTTGGGTTCAGGCAATCCTTCTGCTGCAGCCTCCCGAGTAATTGGAAATTCATGCATTCACAACGCCTGACTAACTTTTCTTTTTCTTTCCTTCTTTCTTCTTCTTTTTTTTTTTTT
>NW_003852522.1:4395267-4400543 GCF_000181295.1 Otolemur garnettii
TGTTTTTTAATTTGTTTATGTGATGTATTATATTTATGGATTTACATATATTGAACCATTCTTGGGACCCCAGGATGCAACCCACCTGGTCATGATGTATAATTTGTTTGATGTGTTGCTGGATTCTGTTTGCTAGGATCTTATTGAATATTTTTGCATCAATATTCATTAGAGACATTGGTCCATAATTTTCTTTTCTTTTTGGGTCTTTTCCTGGTTTGGGTATCAGGGTGATGTTTGCTTTATAGAATGTCTTGTGAAGTATTCCTTCTTTTTCTATGTTTTAGAAAAGGTTAAGTAACATAGGTAGTAGCTCCTCTTTAAAGGTTTGTTAGAATTCTGATGTGAAGCCATCTGGTCCTGGACTTTTCTTTTTGGGGAGATTTCTTATAGTTGATGTTATAGGCTTATTCAACATTTCCACTTCTTTCTGGCTAAGTCTAGGAGGGTGGCATATTTCCAAGTATTGATATATTTCCTTCAAATTTTCATACTTCTGAGAATAGAGTTTTATGTAATATTCATTAAGGATTTGTTGAATTTCTGAGGAGTCTATTGTTATTTGGTCTTTATCGTTTCTGATTGATGAAATTAGGGATTTTACACAATGACAAAGCAAATGACATAAAATCTATGTGAACCAGCTTGATGAAAGTATTTCAAATTGTATATGAAAACACTACACTGTACCCCATGCATGCATAAATGTATACAGCTATCAATTAATAAAAAAAATAGAGAAAAAAAGAAATTAGGGATTTTACTCTTCTACTTCTGGTTAGGTTAGCCAAAGGTTTATCTATTTTATTGACCTTTTCAAAAAGCCAACTCTTTGATTGGTTTATCTGTTGTATGATTCTTTTGTTTTCAATTTGATTTAGTTCTGCTCTAATTTTAGTTATTTCTTTTCTTCCTCTGGGTTTAGGGTTGGAAAGTCCTTTCTTTTCCAGTTGCTTGAGCTGTCCCATTAAGTTGTTGACTTCCTGTCTTTCTGTTCTCTTGAGGAAGGCTTGCAATGCTATAAATCTCCCTCTTAGGACTGCCTTTGTGGTATCCCAGATGTTCTGATAGTTTGTGTCTTCATTATCATTTTGTTCTCAAAATTTGGTAATTTCCTTGTTAGTCTCATCTATGACCCAGCTATCATTCAGCCTGAGGTTATTTAGTTTCCATGTTTTTGTATGTGTATGCAGATTCTTGTTGTTACTGAGTTCAACTTTTATTCCATTATGGTCCAAGAAAATACAAGGAATGATTTCTATTCTTTTAAATTTGCTGAGGTTAGACTTGTGACCTAAGATGTGATCAATTTTGGAGGATGATCCATGGGCTGATGAGAAGAATGTGTATTCAGTTTTGTTAGGATGAAGTTTTCTGTAGATGTCTGTTAGATGCAAATGTTGAATGGTTAGGTTTAAGTCTAAAATTTCTTTGCTTAGCTTCTTTTTGGAGGATCTATCCAACACTGCCAAAGGAGTGTTAAAATCTCTGACAATTATGGTGCTAGAGGTAATCAAGTTGCTTATGTATACTAGAGTCTCTCTTATAAATTGAGGCGCATTCTGTTTGGGTGCATAAATGTTGACAATTGAAATCTCATCATGTTGAGTGTTGCCCTTAACAAATATGAAATGATTATTCTTGTCCTTCCTAACATTGGTTGGTTTAAAGCCTGTTGTATCTACGAATAAAAATGCAACACCTGCTTTTTTCTGATTTCCATTTGCTTGAATTATAGATGATCATCCCTTCACCCTGAGTCTATGTTTATCTTTTAAGGTAAGGTGAGATTCTTGAATGCATCAGATGTCTGGCCTGAGTTTTTGTATCCAGTCAGCCAACCCCTGCCTCTTTAGAGGACAGTTTAAGCCATTCACATTAATTAAGAGTATTGATAAGCAAGTTTTTCGAAAGTCCAGCAGACATTTTTAATCCTTTTGCAATTGTGGAAGGTGGAATTTGATTAAAAGTCTCTGAGTGAGTTTACTTTTGTGGTGGAGGATTGCACTGGTCATTATGGAGGATAGGGTCTGAAAATATCCTGGAGAGCTGGTTTAGTTATGGCAAATTTCTTTAACATGTGAATGTCATTAAAGTTTAATTTCTCCATCCTAAATGAAACTCCGTTTAGCTGGATACAGGTGCTGGGTTGGAAGTTATTTTGTTTGAGGAGATTAGAGGTCTATGCCCACCCTCTTCTACCTCGAAAGGTTTCAGCAGAGAGATCTGCGGTCATTCTAATGTTCTTCCCCTTGTAGGTTATGGTTTTCTTATGTCTTGCAGCATGGAACATTTTCTCCTTCATATTAACTTTGGCAAAGCTAATTATAATGTGTCTATGAGAATTTTTATTTGGGTTGAGTCGTGCTGGTGTTCTGAAACTGTCTGCTATCTGGATTTCAGAATGTCTTGGCATGTTTGGAAAATTCTCTTTGATTACTTCATGAAGTAAAGCTTCTGTGTCCTTCACAGCAACCTCATCACCTTCAGGTATTCCTATAAGGTGAATATTAGATCTCTTTGAATTATCCCAGAGCTCTCTGAGAGAATGATCCATTTTTATTCTCCACTTTTTTTCCTCATTGAGCTTTTGGGAGCATTTGAAAGCTTTGTCTTCAATGTCAAGAGATCCTTTCTTCTGCCTGTTCCATTCTGTTACTGAGGGATTCTACTGTATTTCTCAGATCTTTGAGGGCTGCAAGTTCTTGCCTCAATGTGTCAAAATCTTTGATGATTTTGTCTTTGAATTTGTTGAATTCTTGAAACATCTTTTGAGTAACTCCTTGAAATTCTACTTCCATCCTAGCTCTTGATCTTATTTGCTATCCAGATTCTGAACTCGATTTGTGACATCTCAGTCATTTGTTTATGAATAGAATCTTGTGCTGTATCTGCCATATCATTCCTTGGGGGAGTTGATCAACTCTGATTATTCATGTTGCCAGAGTTTTTCTGCTGATTCCACCTCATGATTGTTTTTCACTGTTGGCTAGATGAGCAGGTAAGGTGAAATTGGATTGGGACTTTCTGGGATTGTGGTTAACCAGCCCTTTGTCAAAGATCTGGGACTGATGGCTATAGCTTTTTCACTATAGCTTTGCAAAGGACCCATACAGTATTACAGTCTGAAGCTGAGGAAACCTGTTTGGTGTGGTGGGGTTAGATGGCTTTGTCTTGTATTCAGCTGGTTCTTGTCCAATCCTAGTGGATCAGTGACTCTGGTGAAGTCTTAGCTGTGGAGAAATACAAGCAATTAAGACAGACCACCCCCTGTGGACATCTACTGGAAGAGGAAAATCAACCCTTCCCGTTACCACACAACCAAGGTATCACCCGAGAGGGGCCTTGGAAGATTCTCCCAGGTTAGGAGTTCCAAACCAATTGACCTAGTCAGTATGAACTCTCAAGTGGGAGAGTTTGAAAGGTCTCCAGCAACTAGATGGTGGAGGTCTACTAGCAGCTCAAATTTGGCACAATCTGATACTCTGTGAGGTCAAAAAGGCGGACCCAGTAGCAGAGTTGGACCAGGGGTCTGAGTCTCTTTCTCCACCTTGCTCCTCTTTCATATCCAGTGACTGTTGACCCAAAAGGGCTGAGGTCCTGCTCCCTCCAATAAGCAGATGTACTAGGGGTTTGCACCTGTCAGAGTCAAAGGAAGATCAGTGCCCCCACACCTAGCCACTACCCTCTGCTAAGCCAGCTGGGGGAGCTGGGGCCTGCCTGCCTCAGATACTCAGAAGCCACTGGTGAGTGTTCCACTTGGACTCAGTCTAATCCTGTGAGTATTAAGTCAGCCAATACTTTTCTCGCTCAGCCACTGCACCTTTGCCCTTGTTGCTCTGCAGCACCAGTATCCCTATAGAGTGAGTTCTGGTTTCCTCTGGCAGTCCTCAGAGTTGGGGAGGTGTCTCTCCAAGATTAGACCCCCGTGGGATTGCTCTTTTGTTGCTGCATCTTTGTGGGAAGTGGCCCTGCACAGTTCCCAGACTACTGCCATAGCCAGGGAGTTCTGGCTGTAGGAGCAGCTCCGGGAGCGCAGGGCACACTGATCCAGCAGCAGGGCTGGGGACGCTGCACTCAGTTCTGGTAGTCCCTGGTGTCTGGTGACTTCGGCAAGGAAAGTGCTCGGCTCACAGCTCTGGCTGGGTGTGGCATGGAGGCAGGGAGGGCTGGGGGGAGCAGGGTGTGGGACGTATGGCTCTAGCAGTCTCAGGCCAGGTAGGGGGCGGGGAGTGGGGAGCTTGGTCTGGCAGGTGTGGGGGATGTTGCTCTTGAGCCTCGTCCCACAGTCTCTGGAGGGGTTAAGCTTCTGGATCATCAGGCAAGTGGGGAAGGGTGGACTGGAAGTTCAGAGTGGCAGGGAAAACGTTAGTTCAATTTTTCTGCCTGGCAAGAGAGTGTTCAGAGCCTCAACAGGGTCCCTCTGGGGATCTAGACCCCTTTTCCTACAGCTCTCACCTGTGGGGTGAGACAGGAGTTTCTCAGTTCACCGCTTGCCTGTAGAAAACCTACAGGAGCAAATGAAAAGAAAAGAAAAAACAGAAAAAAAAAACAATTTTCTTGGGGAAGGGGACGGACACTTTTCCTTTGGGATGAATTTTGTACCTAAAGTTTGATTTCTTGGAGTTGCAGCTTGCCTCAGCAGAGATGACCTGCAGATATCACTCTTCTGTCTTGGCTTGGCTCCCAGTCTTTAGCTTAATTGAGTACTTCCTGGACATTATCCTTCCCTCTGAATGGGAGCTTCTGTCAGAGGCTGGCTGTAGTCGGCCATCTTGCCCCTCCCCACTCAAGCTGCTCTTGAACACATGACCTCAAGCAATCCACCTGCCTCAGCCTCCCAGAGTGCTAGGATTGTAGGTGTGAGCCACCTCTTAAAGTGATTCTTTTATAAACAGGGAAAATCACTTGAGCCCAGGAGTTTGAGGTTGCTGTAAGCTGTAATGCCACCACATTCTACTGAGGGCAACAAAGTAAGACTCTGTTTCAAAACAAACAAACAAAAAAACAAAAACTAAAATAAAATAAAGAAAAAGAATAATAGCAAACACCCATCATGTTGATTCTGTGCCAGACATTGTCCTAAGAATCTGATAAATATTAACGCAGTTAATCCCCAGAGTATACTACAACATATAATTGTTATCCTAATTTTCAGAAGAAAAAGCAGAAAACACAAAAGTTGAGAAGCTTGATTAAAGTCACACAGTTAAGAGTAATGTTTAATTATATTTATAACATCAGTCACTACACAAAATTATCTTTTTTTTTTTTTT
>NW_003852522.1:4400699-4404282 GCF_000181295.1 Otolemur garnettii
TGAAGGTTTCTGGTGTGATACTTGCTGTTACTCTGCTGGGGATTCAAACCCGCCACCTTAGGTGTATGTGGCTGGCGCCTTAGCCGCTTGAGCCACAGGCGCCGAGCCACAAAATTATCTTGATATTGTAAATCTTCAAGTATAAATATCCTGAGAACAGGGACTATGTTTTTGTTGCTTGTTATATCACTGGATTGGCTTCTAGGAGAGATTATTAGCCTACTGAATGAATGAGTGAGTGAATTGTAGGAAGATTCATTGAGACACAAATATGAAACTTGCATTTGAAATGAGAAGAAAGCTAATGAAGCTAATAGGTGTTTCAGAATTTCTTTTTCTTTCTTTCTTTCTTTCTTTTTTTTTTTTGTGTGTGTGTGTGTTTCAGAATTTCAAGGAAGGATAAATCCAGATTGGGTTTAGGAAATTAAGAGGGACATGCCACAGGATCCAACTTTAGGGTTTCAGTTTGATTTCCAGAGGCTGAGCTGGGTGGAATTTGGCAGCACAGGAGTTAGTGAAATGGACACATCTGGGCTCGGTTCCTGTCTGTCCTTCTAGTGACTGTCCTTGTATAAAATCAGTTCCCTGCATCTTTCCATGTATTCTCTTCTTGGAATCTAATACCTTCTAAACGTAAATGCTTTTTAAGCTTCTGGCTTCGGCACACTTTTTTTTCAAAAATGCTCTTATTGTCAGTAACTGATGCTCTCTCTTTTGGGGGGCTGCTTTCATCCCATGATCCTTGGGAGAATCTGTTAAAAGCTATAGAATTACCCCCCTCCCTAAGGAAAAATAGATACTTTGGCATAATTTTGCCTGCTAGTTCAGAGGATATGATGAAATACCCTAAAATAAGAGCTGCTTTTGTATAGGAGGTCCTAGGCTTTGTCTTCCTTGCCTCAATTGTGTAGCAGTACCCCAGTTTCCCTTTGCTAATTGTAGTCTATTACTCCAGCCAGTAGATTAACTGTCATCCCCCCTTTCTCTTCTTAGTTTGGTGGCATAAGGAACCCTAAATTGCCAGGTGGCAATCTCACTTTCCATTGTATTGGGATAACAGTTGTGTCCCTTGGGGGGACCTTTCCCTGTTAGGGACTGATCTCCAAACTTGTGGTGTTCTGAGTTGCTGGGATTGGAAGTAAAAATTTTGTTAGTGTATCCATTTCCATATTCACTCTGGACCTGTATGTTCTGGTTTTGAGGAGACAGTACCATGTAAGGCTCTCTGATTCATAGCACACATAGCTTGTACTGGGAGACAGGATCCTTTCAGAGGATTCAGTCCCAAATGGTAACATAACTGAATTTTCAGTAAAGTATTCCACCTTCCATTTTGATCAGCTTCTTATGAGTGATAGAGGTATGTGATCAGACCAATGGATTGCAGAGACATGCTCCCATTGTTAGACTTTGTAATCAAAAGGGTTCCTTGATTAGAACCAGTGGTGTGGGAATGCCATGACTATGGCGGTATGGCTAAAGTATTTTGTGAGTCCATAGACAGATGCCATGAAAAAGACGAATCCCTATCCTGAATGTGAGGTCATTCCTGTGAGGCTGCATCTTGGTCACTTCTGTGATAGAATAATTCTGATATAGTCAGTGTGTTGCCAAGTGGCTGACTGTTCCCTTCAGGGAATGGTGCCATCTGGACACTTGGTGTTGGTTTCTGCTTTTAGCAGATTAGGTACCTAACAGTAGTTTTTGCTGAGTCAGTAAGAGGAAGTCCCTGTTGTTGACCCATGCATATAACATTTTCTCTGTTACTATGGTCATTTTCTTGACAGTCCTATTGAGCAAGGACTGAGTTGGCTGGGGAGAGTAACTGACATCTACAGAGTGCCTCGTTTTCTCCATGTGATTATTAATAGATAGTTTTATTTCCTTTGGCTCGCCCTAGGTGGGCATTCACATGGGGCATAGTTACCTTCATGGCCTGTTTCCTTTCAGACAGATCCATTCATATACCTTTTCCTGGACTTTCTTATCACCAGTCTTGTTCCTTTCACATCTAGCCAAGCAATTGGCAAGTCTGCTTGTATGTATACTTCTGGTCACATCTTACTCTAGAAGACAGCCAAAAATCCTGTATGAAGTTGAACTGTTGGGACTATTTTCTAATAGTTTTGTCCTTCAGGGTCAGCCTTCAGTAGCACTGCAGTGCTTTACCTCTCCACTATTGGATGGTATTAGTGTATCATGTGAACCCGTCTATAAGCCAGGCTTTGTGTCAGTCAGCTGGGCATAAGGATTAAACACCCCAGGAAGCCATAGGCATGGACTGAGGGAGATGAGACAGTGTGACTGAAGTTTGTGTTAAAAGTCTTTTCCCCTGCTTATGCAGTTTGCTTGTACTCACCAGATTTGCCTGAGATCAGTGTCTTCTGTATCCACCATTTGATGGTGGATATGCCCGAACCTAAGGCTTGATGGGTTAGGCAACATTTAGTTCAAGAGGGGCATCTCAGGCCACTTGGTCACTTGATGCTTATTGTTAATTGTCCAGCCTTTACCATGCACCAGGGTTAAGCTGTTTCCTAGGGCATAGGTTTGCTTCATTTCCTAGAGGTCTGTGGTATGAGTTCTTATTGGTGTTTGCTAGAGGCTTTCAACAATATCCTCTTTTCTGTTTGCCCTGTATCATTGTATCTACTGAGTCATTTGGATTAAGCACTGAGAAGCTTTCACTACAGCCTGAACTCACTGTAGATTGTTGTTGCTATTGTCCCACTTGAAACTGTAAGCTTAGGCAACTCCACACGTGGGTTAAATAAAGCACATTGATTTGAGGTATGTGTTCCCTTCAAGATCCAACAATTCTACTAGGTGTTTTTCCTCATTTTTGGCTGCAGGTGATAATAGGGTGCAAAGTTGGAGTGACAACATGGTGGGGTATATGTGCACATAATCTAGTCTGCTGGATCCCCAGAAACTTTGTTGAGTTATCTGACCTCTGAGTAGAACTTCCCATTCTCTATTTTGTATGTCTCTCTCTTTTTTTTCTTTTGGAGACAGACTCACACTATGTCACCCTCAGTGTAGAGTGCTGTGGCATCACAGCTCAGGTGCTTGCCACAATGCCCGGCTATTTTTTGTTGCAGTTGTCCTTGTTGTTTTAGCTGGCCCGGGCTGGGTTTGAACCTGCCAGCCTTGGTGTATATGGCTGCCACCATAACCACCGTGCTGTGGGCACTGAGCCATTTGTGTCTTATAAGGGTATTTAAAACATTTTCTATTTCCTGCTCAGAGGATTTAATCCACACAATATTATCTAGGTAGTACTCCATTGTGATGTTTTGTACACTATTAAGATCTCTGAAGCTTATATTTTGGCAGAAAATAGGAGAATCGATAAATGCCTATGATTTGCCAAGATCCTTGGAACTTCTACACAAGCCTAACTGATGTATTGTCTGGAAATTGAGCAAGAGGCTGTGATTCTCCACCACGGTAACTTTTTTTTTTTTTGAGACAGAGCCTCAAGCTGTACCCCTGGGTAGAGTGCCGTGGCATCTCAGCTCACAGCAACCTCCAACTCCTGGGCTCAAGCGAGTCTCCTGCCTCTGCCTCCCAAGTAGCTGGG
>NW_003852522.1:4404887-4406941 GCF_000181295.1 Otolemur garnettii
CCGGGCTGGGGATTCGAACCCGCCACCTTAGGTGTATGTGGCTGGCGCCTTAGCCGCTTAAGCCACAGGCACCGAGCCGTGCTCATGTGGTCTTAAAGCCAAGTTTGTTGATCTCTGTTTTAGTAGTATCCTTTTCTATTTCATTCCTAGGATACTGATCATTTTGCCACCAGGAAAGATCTGTTCTGCTGAGGCATTCTGATTTATTGGTACATTTTGTGTCTTAGTAGTTGATGTGGCCTTTCTTGTCTTTATTTTTGTAAGACACAGTCTCATTCTGTTGCCCAGGCTAGAGTGCCCGGGTGTTATAGCTCACAGCAACCTCAAATTCTTAGGCTCAGGCAATCCTCTTGCCTCAACTTCCCAAGTTGCTGGGACCACAAGGTATCTGCCACAATGTCCAGCTAATTTTTCAATTTCTTTTTTTTTTTTTAGTAGTGATAGGGTCTCATTCTTGCTCAAGCTGGTTTATTTACTTATTCATTTATACCATTTTATTTTTTTTTGGCCTTCTTATCTTTGATAGTCACATGCTACCCACTTGATTTTTGCTACTATGGGTTCTTATCATCTATGTTGGAATCAGAGAATTGATATCAATGATGGTATCCCTTGTAGGTATACCTGGCTTATAAAGGAAGAATGACAGCTGGGCACAATGGCTCACACCTATAATTCTAGTACTGTGTGAGGCTGTGGTGGGTGGACTGCTTGAGCTCAGGAGTTCAAGACCAGCCTGAGTAAGAGAGAAACTCCATCTCTACTAATTAAAAATAAAAAAAAACTAGCCAGGCATGATGGCAGATGCCTGTGGTCTCAGCTACTTGGGGGGCTGAGACAAGAGGATCTCTGGAAACCAAGAGTTTGAGGTTGCTGTGAGCTGTGGCACCAGGGCACTCTATCCAGGGCGAAAGACTGAGACTGTGTCTCAAAAAAAAAAAAATAGTAATAAATAAAAGTAAAATAATCATAGATCGTTCAAGGATGGAAGTAGTGGCTTGGCGCCAATAGCATAGTGGTTATGGCGTTGGCCACATACACTGAGACTGGTGGGTTCAAACCCAGCCAGTGACAACTACAACAAAAAAATAGCTGGATGTTGTGGCAAGCACCTGTACTCCCAGCTACTTGGGAGGCTGAGGCAAGAAAATCGCTTAAGCCCAAGAGTTTGAGGTTGCTGTGAGCTGTGATGACATGACACTCTACCGAGGACAACATAATGAGACTCTGTCTCAAAAAAAAAAAAAGAATGGAAGTGCTCTCTTTGTGGATCTATTTTCAATTACCTTCATGAAGAGAGTATGTTATAGGCCTTTGATGTAGGTTGCAGGAGGAGGGCTGTCCAGATGACATGTGATAAATTCAGTGTGACATTTTATGTGTCTATGGTTCCCTCTTCACATTAGTCAGGGAAGCTCTGGTGTATCAACTTCATTAACTGTAGGTCACCTTTGAGTCCAAGTTTCAGTCCTCCAACTAGTTTAGCTGTTAGTCATACCCAGGCCCATGGGCTAATAAGTGAAGTCCATAATGTCTACTAAGTATCTCTAAGTCATTGAATTTGGCCCTACCTAGTGGTACAATTCTACCATCTTGGCTCTAATATCAATCATTAGCATCTATTTCCATGGATTTGAACTGATACCAGCTTATGAATTATCTATGTGATAATTCATAATATTAATAATTCATAATTAATATCTAAGAATGCATTTTCTAAGTATCTGGTCCAAGTGAGTTTACCACAGGTTGTTTTTCTTAAACAGAAGGCTTTTCTCCATAGAAACCAAAGAATAAACTACTTCCCTGGTAAGGGAGTATGAGAGTGTCTTGGGCCTTTGAGATTGTAAGTTTCATCTGGGTCCAACTACATGTCCCTATTCTAAGTTTCTTGCTATCATTCTTCTCTGATTGTGTTGTACATCTTTACGCTTCATATTTTCTTTCTTTCTTTCTTTCCTTTTTTTTGAGACAGAGCCTCAAGCTATCCCCCTGGGTAGAGTGCCATGGCATCACAGCTCACAGCAACCTCCAACTCCTGGGCTCAAGCGAGT
>NW_003852522.1:4408510-4412392 GCF_000181295.1 Otolemur garnettii
CTTTGGTAGAGTGCCATGGCATCACAGCTCACAGCAACCTCAAACTCTTGGGCTTAAGTGATTCTCTTGCCTCAGCCTCCCAAGTAGCTGGGACTATTTTTTGTTGCAGTGGTCACTATTGTTTAGCTGGCCCAGGCCCGGCTCAAACCTGCCAGCCTCATGTATGTGGCTGGTGCCATAACCACTGTGCTACTGGTGCCGAGCCAAATTTTTTAAAATTTGTTATTTTTTTGGTGCCTCAATATCTCTACAGATAGGCTGTGGGCACCCTGCACGAGCCTCTTCCCCAAGTTCCCCCTTTGTTCTCTCCCATGTCTGTGACCTAGTGACACTCAGATACACTGATGAAATCCTCTGGTTTTTGGTTGCATACTCTACTCTGACACCAAATAAAGTCCCAATTCTCTTTTATTTCCCTATATTCCTGGGAAAGCCTGCTCCCTAGCTGCTCCTCCAGTCCTCTTCCACCCCAGCATGGCATGCTATTCTATTCCTCCCTCTCCAATACCTGTGAGTAAAATAAATCTTGTAAATTCCTATACCTCTCTGAATATAATTTACACACCTGTGTTGGAGTGAACCTTAAAGATCACACAAGGGGGCTGGGCGCAGTGGCTCATGCCTGTAATCCCAGCACTCTGAGAGGTGGGTGGATTGCTTGAGCTCACCAGTTTGAGATCAGCCTGAGCAAAGAAGTGAGACCCTGTCTCTACTAAAAATAGAAAAACTGAGGCAAGAGAATTGCTTGAGCCCAAGAGTTGGAGTTTGCTATGAGCTGTGACGCCATGGCACTCTACCGAGGGTGACACCATGAGACTCTGTATCAAAAAAACAAACAACCCACCCCCCCAAACCCTCACACACGGGATATTTACAATTTACAATAACTGATTAATGCCCTAATTTTCACCTGGAAAACTAGGTGAGATTGTGCTATGGTTATAGTTCATCCTTTAAATTAAAATTTATGTTTGACTTTCAACTATATCAACCTTGTGGAGATAAGAAATCTGCATCTCTAAAGGGTTGTTGTGGAATCTTTCCAATTTTTGGACATTGAACTGAGCTGCAGAAGATCTGAGGCTGATGTTTTCAGTGCAGGTTCACTGAAAAGACCCATTCTGCACCAGTTTTTGCCGTTGTTATTACTACTGTAATGATAAAGTTGAGCATTTACTTGGAGTCCCAAGGCCAGTGTTTCAGTGGACACCTTACAGTCAAACATACGAAATACTTTGATTAATGTGATGCCACTGAATGTCTTTCTGAATGTCTTTCCCATTGGTAATAAGCTCTGTTCTTTGTTCCTGCCTAAAGTTTGACCAAAACAAATGACCTAAATGAACAGATGACCTAAATCTCATCTTTACAAACCTAACTCCTGAGATTGGTCTGTCTCATTACTGTAGTAAGTCTGGGTTCAGTCAGAAAACAGAAGTCATACCTTAATAAGAAGTTTAACATAAAGATACAAAGGGAACTCTAACTTGTATCTTCTTTTTTGAGACAGAGTCTTACTTTGTCACCCTGGGTACAGTGTCATATGTCATAGCTCACAGCAACCTCAAAATCTTGGGATCAAAATATCCTCTCATCTCAGCCTCTCAAGTAGCTGGGACCACAGGTGCCTACCATGGTGTCTGGCTAGTTTTCTATTTTTAGTAGAGATAGGGGTCTTACTCTTGCTCAGACTGGCCTCAAACTCCTGAGTTTAAGCAATCCATCCACCTGTCTCTCCTCCCACAGTGCTAGGATTACAAGTATGAGTCACCGTCCCCAGACTCTAACTTGTATCTTATAATTGACAGTACCTAGGAAAGCAAACTTATAGGGGGTACTTCTCTCCAGGACTGGGCTTCAGACCTTGCTAGAGGTGTCATTGCAGCCCATTAGATGGTGAAGTTCACTGGGTTGCCTGGGCTGGAGCTTGTCAGTGATCACTGGGTAAGCAGGAAGCAACCCTCTGGAATGCAGAAAAGCCCTGACTGTTAGACTAATGAGCAGAGGAAGTCAGGGAGCCTGTACATCTATAAAAGCAAAAGGACTAAGTGTCCACATTAGGAGGCCTTGGGAAACTAGTATCCAGTGTGCCAATAAGCCATGGGCTGTGGCCCAGTGTATAGAAATGTCCTTCCCACCCTTGAATATTCTTAGAGTAATTCAGTACATTTCCTGAAAAATCATTTTTATTATGTTATGAACAGTTACTTAGGCCAGGTACAGTGGCTGATGCCTGTAATCCTAGCATACTGAGAGGCCGAGACAAATGGATTGCCTGAGCTCAGGAGTTTGAGACCAGCCTGAGCCAGAGCGACACCTCATCTCTACAAATAGCCAGGTGTTGTGGCTGGTGCCTGTAGTCCCAGCTACTTGGGAGGCTGAGGCAAGAGAATCATTTAAGCCCAAGAGTTTAAGGTTGCTATAAGTTGCGATGCCAAGGCACTTTACTGAGGATGACAGACCATACTTGAATACAGATGCTCCTCTGCTTACAACAGGGCTATACCCCTCTAAGTTGAAATTGTCAGTGAGAAATGTATTTAATACCCTGTTAAGTGCCTCACACAGTTCAAGACCAGCCTGAGCAAGAGTGAGAACCTGTCTGTACTGAAAATAGAAAAACTAGCTGGGCATTATGGTGGGTGCCTGTGATCCCAGCTACTTGGGAGGCTGTCATTGTTGTTTGGGTGGGTCTGGGCTGGATTTGAACCTACCACCTTAGGTGTATGTGGCTGGCCCCTTAGCCACTTGAGCAACAGGCTCCAAGCCTCTGTTTTTTTGTAGAGAGGGGATCTCTCTCTTGCTTGGGCTGGTCTTAAACTCCTGTCCTTAAGCAATCATCTTGCCTGGGCCTCAAAGTGCTAGGATTACAGGTATGAGCCAGTTCTCCTGGCTGAATGTATGATGTGTGATGACTGAGATTAAGTAATGCTTGTTGATTAATGATTGATACCAACAGGAATCCCAGTAACCCTGTATAAAGAGGAATGAAGGGGGGGTGGAGCCAAGACGGCGGACTGCAGCCAGCTTTTTACAGAAGCTCTCCTACAGAAGGATGCTTAAAGGGCAGAAGTTTAGCAAGTTAGCTGATGGTTTGGAGCAGAGCCAAGAGAGAAGATTGAAGAGTGCAATTCAACCTTCTTGAGGCGAGCTGCGACCTCAAAATACAACCACACGCTGCTACTGTTCCATTGCACCCCGGTTGCCCCAGCACCCGAGAACTGGGAGAAGACAACAGACACACTTGGCCTGTCTCCCTGGGCAACCAAAAGAAGCCACCAACTGAACGGTTCTAATAAGGCCTCCAAACAAGGTAAACTCAGCATGGGGCGGAATCAGCGGAAAAACTCTGGCAACTTAAATAACCAGAGTAGATCAACTCCTCCAAGGGAAAATGGGGCAGACATAATTGAAGACCCCATCCACAAGCAAATGGCTGTGATGTCAGAAATTGAGTTCAGAATGTGGATAGCAAATAAGATTAACAGAATGGAAGAAAAGAAGGAATTAGGAGCTCAATAAATTATTCAAAAGATTTCTCAAGAAATTATTCAAAAGATGTCTCAAGAACTCAACCATTTCAAAGATAAAATGATCGAAGATTTTGAAACACTGAGACAAGAGGTTGCAGCCCTTAAGGATCTGAAAGACACGGTGGAATCCCTCCATAACAGAGTGCAAAAGGCAGAAGAAAGGATCTCTGACTCTGAAGACAAAGCTTTTGAAGACGCTCAGGAGCACAAAAATGAAAAGAAACGGAGAGCAAAAACAGATCTCACTCTCAGGGAACTCTCAGACAATTCGAAGAAAACTAATATTCACCTTATAGGAATCCCTGAAGGTGATGAAGTTGCTTCACAAAACACAGAGGCTCTTCTTCAT
>NW_003852522.1:4425227-4429037 GCF_000181295.1 Otolemur garnettii
AATTTAACATTAAATTCACATTGCTAGAACAAAAGAGTTAAAACCCCACATGATTATCTCATCTCCTGCAGGAAAGGCATTTGACAGTCTTCCATGATAAAAATTCAGAAAAGTAGGAATAGAAAGGAATTTTGTCTATGATAAAGGGTATTTGATGAGAAAGACACAGCTTACATTAAACTCAGTGGTGAAAGCCTGAACTTTCCCCCTAAGACCAGAAAGGAGAGAAGGATGCCTAATTTCACTATTGCTATTCAACCTCCTCTACAAGAAATTTTAACCAATTAGAGAAGAAAAAGAAAAGGCTTCCAGATTGGAAGAAAATAGGTAAACTATATTTGCAGGTGATATCTGACACACAGAAAATTCTAAAGATCCTTTAAGAAAACTAGTAGAGCTTATAATAAATTCAGCAAAGGTGCATGGTACAACATCAACAGATAAAAGTCAGTTTATCTATACACCAACAATGAACAATCAGAAAAGGAAACTATGAATGTGATCCCATTTACAAAAGCATGTGAAGGAGTAAATTATGTCGGTTAACTTTACTCAAAGAGTTAAAAAATATGCACACTGGAAATTTAAAAGCATTGCTTAAAGGGCTTAAGGAAAACCTAAATAAATGGAGATATTCTATACTCATACGCAAGAAGATTTAATATCATCAAAATAGCAATATTATCCAAAGAGATCTACAGATTCTACTCAATCTCCATCAAAATTCCAACACCATTTTTTTTCTTTTGCTGAATAAGTGAAGAATGCTTAGTGCCAGTGACATTTTATAACATGGAATGGGAGGCTTTGAATCATTTCCACCTGCAAACGGAGCAGGGATCCAGGAGTCAAAACACTCATTTGGGTTAAAGTTGTCCTTTATTTACCATGATTCATTCAGAATCCCAAGAAGACATACTGTTTTCAAAGCCTGCTTATTTTGAGAGAACTTCACAAAGTTCTTATTCTCTCACCCAGAGTTTCTATTTTTAGCTACACTTCATCCAGCCCTCTAATCTCTACCTGCAGGACTCTGCCACATTTCTAATCTGTACACTTTTCACCTGTTGTTTTCTTCTTCAGCTCAGGGTGGTGATGGCCTTCACGGCGCTAGAACCAGGGGAGGACTCGTGGACTTGACTGACCGATAACTACTTAGATCGTTAGGTAACTCTTCCAGCAAAAAGGTGTGGTTTGAGGTTGTTTATTCGCTTACATTAAAGACTTAAGAAATGGAAACAGAAATACATATTTGAAAGAGAACACATTCACTGTTTACAAAAAATACCATACTGAAAACGCAAAGGGATCAGCATTTAGAGTTTTCAGCATAGTGTCCAGATAAATGAAGAGAAATAAGGGAGGATAACAACCTAAAGACATGATGTAATAGAGGACACAGGCCATTTCATGTGTTGGCAGAATTTTGAAAGGCTCTAGGAACGCTGATGGACATCAAGTTTCAGTGAGCATCCTGAGTCCCGGTCCTCCGTTTGACCTTCTGGTCCAATCCGTCATCTAAGCCACAGGTTGAGCCTGGGTCCACCTCCAGCCCCGTCCCCGGACTTGGGCCCGCTCATCAGGTTCTCACTTCAAGCTTAACTTCTGGGTCCGTTTCTCCCTCCAGCCCCCACATACTAAGCACCCACGTCCGCGAAGGAGTAACCCAGAATTCTTTGGCCCGGACAGTTGGATCTTGGGTCAAGGCTCGCGCCCCAAGCCCCGCCCCAAGCTCCTGGTGGAAGTGACGTCGCATCACCGCCCCTTTATCCGTTTTTCCTTTGTGTGGTCCAGTGGGTAGTATCTTTAGTGAGGCGCGTGGGAACTAGAGGGTTTGGCGGTGTTCGGGGTGGGGGGGGCACAGAGGTCGCGGTCAGACCAGGACTACCTAGCAGTACCTTCGGAGAGGTCTGGCCCGCACTGCTCTCATCCGCTGGGGCCGCGGGGCCGCGGGGCCGCGGGGCCCGAGCAGGTTCGAGAGGCTGATCCAGCCGTCGGTGTCCGCGGGAGCCGGGGCGGGAAGGCGGCGGTGGCGCGTCCGCGAGGGTTTTCATGTGCCGCGCTTCCCTATTCAAAGGCCTCAAGGCAACTTTTGTGGATTGTTTTTCAGAAGGAAAAGAATTTTTCGCTATTTGAGTTTGGTTGAGTCCGTCTCCAGGGTCCCCGCATCCCATGGACCTGGCGATTACGCTGTGTTCGGGTGAGCACCGGGAGAAAGTTGGCCGGAGGGCGTCCCTTCCTTACGCAGAAGAAAGCTGCTCCTCACATTTTGGTTTTGCCTTTGCGTGTCCTGTACTTGTGACGCAGTACACTTCTATTTATTCTTGACGCGTTACGTTCAGCAGAAAGAAACTTTGTTTGATGCCTAGGGCGGGCTATTTCTGTACGTGAACATAAACATCTGTAGACGCGAGTCTTCTACAGAAAAGTAAGAATGCTCATTCTCTTTATCTGAAGTTATTAGGTCTGTACATCCTCGAGAAGCTTCATAACCGAGTCTCCAGGAATGAAGGATGGAGGGTTTATACTAGAATAATCGAATTTTCGATTAACAGGATGGTTGTACTGAAAGTGTGATTTTCGCCTGTTTTTCTTTTGAAAAAAATAAAAAACTATAGGTATTCTGACCATCTGGTACAACGAATTTCAGTTTTAGTAGATTCACCTTGTTTTTACTATTTTGGTATTTGCTCTCTCCCCAGATAAATACGTTTGTTCTGAATTATCTGATAGGAAATTGGAAGTTCTTTGGAGAGATGAAGCTTGTTGGTAGATTGTTGGTATGCGTAGTTGTAGATAGTTGGTAATAGTAACCCAAAGATGAGGACACTGTTTTACTAAAACCGTGTATGCTTATTTGAACCAAGGAAATTAAAAATATCATCTAGGCCGGGCGCAGAGGCTCACGCCTCTAATACTGGCAGTCTGGGAGGCGGAGGCGGAAGATTCCTTGAACCCTGGGGTTTCAGGTTGCTGTGAGCTAGGCTGAAGCCAGGACATTCTAGCTTGAGGCAGAGTGAGAATTCTGTCCAAAAAAAAAAGATAATGTCATCTAGTATTTGCATGAACCTTTTTTTGCTCATCAGCTTTTCTTAGTGTTTGTGTATTTAATGTTGGCCCAGGAGGACACTTAGATTGTTCTAAAATATACCGTTGGGTATATTTGGGTCTGAGATATATTCAAGCTTTTTTTTGAGACAGTCTCACTGTCCTTCTCAGTGGAGTGCTGTGGTGTTCACAGCAACCTCCAACTCTTGGGCTTAAGCAATTCTCTTGCCTCAGCCTTCCAAGGATCTGGGACTACAGGTGCCCACCACAACGCCCTGCTATTTTTTTTTTTTTTTTTTTGAGACAGACTCAAGCTTTGGCCCTGGGTAGAGTGCTATGGCATCACAGCTCACAACAACCTCCAACTCCTGGGCTTAAGCGATTCTCTTGCCTTGGCCTCCCAAATAGCTGGGACTACAGGCCCCCCACAACACCCGGCTATTTTTTGGTTGTAGTTGTTGTTTGGCAGGCCTGGGCTAGATTCAAACCCACCAGCTCTGGTGTATATGGTTGGCGCCTTAGCTGCTTGAGGTACAGGCGCTGAGCCAATGCCTGGCTATTTTTATTTTTTAGTTGTAGTTGTCATTTTTGGTAGGCCTGGACTAGATTCGAACCAGCCAGCTCTGGTACGTGGCTGGTGCCCTAGCTGCTGAACTACAGGCGCCGAGCCTATTTGAGCTTTTTGTATTGCAGTTGTTTTAGTTTCTTAATCTAGAATAGTTGCTATTGTTTCTCCATTATATTGATTTTTTTTTTTTTTTT
>NW_003852522.1:4429057-4445847 GCF_000181295.1 Otolemur garnettii
TTTTGCAGTTTTTGGCAGGGGCTGGGCTTGAACCTGCCACCTCCGGCATATGGGGCCGGTGCCCTACTCCCTTGAGCCACATTATATTGATTTTTTTCAAAAGTCATGTTCTCTTAGAAAAGTACCTGTTGCAGCTGAGGATTGTGGTGTGCTCCTGTAATCCCAGCAGTAACTCCGGAGGCTGCAGAGGGAGGATGACTAGAGCCAAGGAATTTGAGGCATCAGTGAGCTATTGTACTCCAGCCTGGGTGACAGGATGACGGGGGATAAAAGGCACATATTGTGGTATTTCTCATTTGTTATTTTGTTTTTTAGATGTAGCATCTCACTCTGTGGCCCATGCTGGGGTATAGTGGCTCTGTTGCATCCTTGAACTCCTGGGCTCAAGCAGTCCTCCTGCCTCAGGCTTCCTAGTAGCTGGGACTGCACACTGGCCACTCCTGGATTACTTTTTAAAAATATTTTTTGTGGAGAGGAGATTTGGCCATTTGGCCCAGACTGGTCTTGAATTCCTGGCCTCAAGGGATCTTCCTGCCTTAGTCTTCCAAAGTGCTTAGGGATTTCAGTGCCTGGCCTTTCATATACTTTAAAAGGTTTCCTTCATTTCCTATAAACTGATAAGTAGGTCCAGATCAGAGGTTGGAAAACTCTTTGGAAAGGACTGTTAGATAGCAAGTACTTTATTCTGTACTGGTGCTAAGGGCTTGAAACACTCACCTTTGTCTTTATAGTAGGCAGGCAGCCATAGATCATAGTAAACAGATGGGCATGGCTTTGTTTCCGTAAAACATTACCAAAACTGTTCTGGGAGCTATAGTTTTCTAGTCCTTGAACTAGAGGCTTCAAAAGATCATTTCTAAAATATTTTGTAGATGACTTTGTGTATTTCAAATTACATTTAATCAGAAGACAAATTTATATTGTTACTTTATTAGTGATGCTAAGTTTGGTACTTGCTTAATTAAGGTAGGAATCATTAGCACTCTTGTTTTAAAGATAGACTTTTCCTTTTGAATAAGTAGGTAACATACGATAACCTTTTGTGCTTTGTAAGTGTGATGATTGGGATTTTTTTTTTTTCTATCCCTCACCACTGTACAAACAAGGATGATGGTTGGGTTTTCATGCTCGTGTGGGAGATGGACCTCTCTTAGACCTTCTTAAAACTTCTGCACATTACTTATCTGATGTGAACTAGAAAAAAGTAATATGTGGTTGGTATTTTGGAAACCATCCCCATTGACCTTTCTACCAGTTGTGTTGGCATTTGTGAGTAATCTTTGGTGAGTAAGCTTTTGTATATGGTGTTTCACATTTTTATAGGCTTATTTTCA
The DNA here is from genome assembly GCF_000181295.1 of Otolemur garnettii. Lineage (NCBI taxonomy): Eukaryota > Metazoa > Chordata > Mammalia > Primates > Galagidae > Otolemur > Otolemur garnettii. The sequence continues at coordinate 4,430,392 of NW_003852522.1, forward strand.
GGGTAAACTTTTAAGGTTGGACTTTTGGTTAGAGTGCAAATGTACTTTTAATCTTGTTGGATGTTATAAATACCTTTCCATAGATTTTGTGCTGTTGGCAGTTTCTAAATGGACTTGCAAAGTTTACAAATTATTCTGGAGAAAAGTAAGGAACAGATTTTAGTTTGAACTTCAAGATACTTGTTTTCAAAAGAATACCAGTATTTATCTATATTCATATTTTCAGAAGTATAGTGTTTTGGTTTATATTATATGTGGGCAGACATTTTATATGAGGTTTTTTTTTTATTAAATCATAGCTGTGTACATTAATGTAATCATGGGGTACAATGTGCTGTTTTTTTTCTTTTTGTAGAGACAGAGTCTCAGTTTATCACCCTAGGTAGAGTGCCGTGGTGTCACAGCTCATAGCAACCTTCAACTCCTGGGCTTAGGCAATTCTCTTACCTCAGCCTGCCGGGTAGCTGGGACTACAGGCGCCTGCCACAGTACCCAGCTATTTTTTTGTTGCAATTTGGCCAGGGTCGGGTTTGAACCTGCCACCCTTAGTATATGGGGCCGGAGCCCTACCCACTGAGCCACAAGTGCCACCCAATGTGCTGTTTTTATATACAATTTGAAATATTTTCATCAAACTGGTTAACATAGCCTTCAGGGCATTTTCCTAGTTATTTGTTAGGACATTTATATTCTACACTTAGTAAATTTTACTTGTACCCCTGTAAGATGTACCATAGGTATGGTCCCACCAATTACTCTCCCTCCACCCACCCTTCCCCACTCCGCTCCTTCTCCCCCTTTCCCTTCTTCTTGGGCTGTAATTGGGTTACAGCTTTCATAAGAAAGCTATAAATTGGTTTCATAGTAGGGCTGAGCACATTGGATACTTTTTCTTCCATTCTTGAGATACTTTGCTAAGAAGACTATGTTCCAGCTCCATCCATGTAAACATGTAAGCGGTAAAGACTCCATCTTTTTTTAAGGCTGCATAATATTCCATGGTATACATATACCACAATTTATTAATCCATTCGTGGGTTGATGGGCATTTGGGCTTCTTCCATGGCTTAGCAATTATGAATTAGGCTGCAATAAACATTCTAGTACAAATATCTTTGTTATAATGTGATTTTTGGTCTTCTGGATATATACCTAGTAGAGGAATTGTAGGATAGAATGGCAGGTCTATTTTTAGATCTCTAAGTGTTCTCCAAACATCTTTCCAAAAGGAACATATTAGTTTGCATTCCCACCAGCAGTGTAGAAGTGTTCCCTTTTCTCCACATCCACACCAACATCTCTGGTTTGGGGATTTTTGTGATGTGGGCTAATCTATATGAGTGTTTTTAATTGCATTATAAATTCTCTTTCTGTGTACCTTCTATTTGTGCTTTGTATATACTATTACATTTTTGTGGTAATGTAAGTTTTCTGACAATCCCCAAAGAGCTTTCCAGTCCATTAACCTTTTTACTGCGAAGGATGCCTCTAGGTGTTTAAGCAAGATGTTTGGTGTAAAACAATGCCTGTAGGCATTGTTCATTTTGCAAACAAAGTCTTGACTGAGGCAGCTTGGTGGCTCAGTCCTATAATCTTAGCACTCTGGGAGGCCAAGGCAGGTGGATGACTTGAGCTCATGAGTTTGAAACCAGCTCTGAGCAAGAGGTAGACCATGTCTATAAAAATAGCTGGTATTGTGGCAGATGCTTGTAGTCCCAGATACTCAGAAAGCTGAGGCAAGAGGATCACTTGAGCCCAAAAGTTTGAGGTTGCTGTGAGCAGTAACTCCCTGACACAACCCCAGGGCAACCAAGTGAGACTTTGACTCAAAAAAAAAAAAAAAAAAAAAACTTAGTAAGAAACCAAAGAACATCCACTAGTGCTCTCTTCTCTGAGTGTCCTAATGGCTGTTGGGATCACTGCAGGTATCAATTGGTACATTTTGTTTCTGAGCCCTCTGCAATCAAAGGATTAATGTTGTGAACTACACTTTTTGCCACATCAAAATGGTCATAATAGTGCCACCCTGGGACTTACATTTACTTTCCTTATAAAGGGAGGTGGATTTTAAATGAATATTGGCAAGTTTGCTATGTGAACATAAAAATGGAATACTAAGGGGGGGAAGCCACAATGGGAAAAGTTGATTTTAAGATATTTAAGAGAATAAAAGCCAAGCAGGATTTAGCTAGCTATATCTTTGAGCTAGGATGAGGAGGTGTACTATAGGTGAGAACATTTTAGATGCCAGAACTTTCTCAGAAAAATCTCACAGCAGTAGAGAGCTTAATATCTTTCTTTCTTTTTTTTTTTAATATTTCAGAATATTACAAGGGGTATGAATGTTTTGGTTACATAGATTGCTTTTGTACTGTCTGAGACATGGTTATAAGTGTGCATTACACTGTACTTACTAGGTATGATTTCAATTCTTCCCTTCCCTCTTGATTTCCACTGAGCTTTACTTCCATCCGTGCACATGTGAACGGTTCAGTTAGTTCCACTTTAGTACTGAGTACATGTGGTATTTGTTTTTCCATTCTTGTGATACTTCACTAAGGAGAATGGTCTCCAGTTCCATCTAGATTATTACAAAAGGAATTAATTCATTATTTTAATAGCTGAGTAGAACTCCATGGTGTTACATATACCACATTTTATTAATATTCTCGTGAATTGATGGGCCACTTGGGCTAATTGCACATCAATGTAATTGTGAATTGTGCTGCAATAAATATTTGATGCAAGTGTCTTTTTTGACAAAATGGCTTTTTTTCCTTTGAGTAAATGCCCAGTGGTAGGACTTCTAGATCAAATGGTAGGTCTACTTTTAGTACTTTAAAGAATTTCCATACTATTTTCTATTAAGTTTGTACTAGTTTGCAGTCTCACCAGCAAAGTAAGTGTTCCTTTCTCACCGCATCCATGCCAGCGTCTGTTTGGGATCTTTTGATGCAAGCCATTTTCACTGGAGTAAGATGATATTCCAGTGTGGGTTTGATTTGCATTTCCCTAATGATTAGTGATGTTGAGCATATTTTCATTTGTCTATTGGCTGTTAGTCTATCTTCTTTTGATAAAGCTTCTCTTCATGTCTTTTGCTCACTATTTTTTTTTTCTTCTGAAACAAAGTCTCACTCCATTCCCCTAGGATGGCATCATCAAAGCCCATAGCAACCTCAAGCTTAGGCTCAAGTGTTCATCCTGCCTAGCCTTCTCAGGAGCTAGGCCACTCACCACAATGCCCAGCTAGTTTTTCTATTTTTAGTAGAGACAGGGTCTTGCTCTTGCATAGTCTAGTCTTGAACTCCTGAGCTCAAGCAATCCACCTGCCTTGGCTTCCCAGAGTGCTAGGATTTCAGGCATGAGCCACTGCACCTGGCCTCTTTTGCCCAGTTTTTAATGGGGTTGTTTGAATTTTTTCTTGTTAATTTGCTCCAGTTTTTTGTAGATTCTGGTGATCAGCCCTTTATCAGGTATATAGCATGTGAATATTTTCTCTGCATTCTGTAGGTTGCATATTCACTCTGTGGATTGTTTCCTTGGCTGTACAGAAGCTTTTTAATTTCATTAAGTACCATTTATTTATTTTTGTTGTTGCTGTGATTGTCATTGGGTCTTTATAAATTCTTTGCCTAGGCCAACATCTGTTAAGAGTTTTTCCAACATTTTCTTCTAGAATTCTAATGGTTTCATATCTTAGGTTTAAGTGTATTATCTATCTTGAATTAATTTTTGTGAGTGGTGAGAGCTATTGATTCTATTTCAGTCTTCTACATGTGGCTATCCAGTTTTCCCAGAAGCATTTATTGACTAGAGATTTTTTTCCCCAGCATATATTGTCGTCTGATTTGTCAAAAATGAGATGGCAATACATGGATGGTTTTATATCTGAATTCGATTTCATTGGTCTATGTCTCTATTTTTGTGCCAGTACCATGCTATTTTGGTTACTATAGCCTTGTAGTATACCTTAAATTCTGGTAAAGTAATGCCTCTGGATTTGTTCTTTTTGCTTAAGTTTGCTTTGGCTACTTGGGCTCTTTTCAGATCCCAAACAAAGTGTAGAATTATTTTTTTCTAGCTTTGCAAAAAATGATGTTGGCATTTTGATGGGGATTGTATTAAATCTGTAAGTCACTTTGGGTAGTTTGGGCATTTTTACAATGTTGATTCTGATGATGCCTGAGCATGTTATGTTTTTCCATTTGTTTACATCATCTGCAATTTGAGCTTACTGTATTTCTTGCATAGAGGAAAGGGGGTTGGCTGAAGAGGAGCAGGAGTTGTGGACAGTAGACTGGAGAGGGACAGAACCATGGAAATAACACTGGGTTATATTCTAAGGCCATGGGAACCTCCTGAAATGTTTAAAGCAGGGGAGTGACTGGAATCTATTTACAACTTAAATGGAATCCACTAACTCCTAGTTTGAGACTATAGTTCAGGAAACATGAGAGTGAGACATGGGGTCAAGATAGAAAATGAATAAGTTCTTTATTTGAAGCACAGGATCTTGCTCTGTTGCATAGGCTAGAGTGCACTACAACCCCAAACTCCTGGGTTTAAGTGATTTTGTTGCCTTAACTTCCCAAATAGTTGGGACCGCAAGCACTTATCACAAGGCCTCGCTAATTTTTCTGTTTTTTGTAGAGACAGTGTCTCACTATGTTGCTTAGTGTGTTCTCAAACTGCTGGTTTAAAGTAATGCTCCCACCTTGGCCTCCCTGAGTGCTAGGATTATTCCCAGGTTTGACACTGGAGTTATTTTCTTTGGGTGGGAAATAGCTGAGGGAGGATTCTGTGATGTTCATTGAATAACTCAGGAAAAATAAGTGCTGTATTCAAGTGATAGAAATCAAGATGTAGAGGAAAGTGTGAATGTGTTTAAATTTTATTAGTAGGAAATTATTTCAGAGATTTAATGAGAATTAGTACTGAGCATTGAAAACTTGTTATCTATCTTGGTCAATGTTTGGATTCATAGTCAAATCTCTTTGAGTTGTTCTACAACCCTACTTGGGGTTCTTTCTACCCCAGCAAGTCCTTTATTTCCCTGGAAGAGAATATCCAGAATCATCCGTCATCTGTGATTTCTTTTAGCATTCACATGTTAGGGGTTGGAATCAGTCCATAAGTAAATGACCAGAAAACTCCCCTGCCAGTGTGGGCTGCCAGAAAACTCTGAAGGTACCATGTGACTTAGACATATTCAAGTTACCTTCTCTACTCTTAGTCAGCTAGCTGACTGGACAGAGTGAAACAATTGGTTAGGATTCTGAAGACAAAGTTGGTGAGAATGTGTATATACTGCTGGTTGCTGAGTTTCTTGGAGAAACAAAATTTCAAACACTTGGCAGTGTTTGTTAGGTGCATATGCATGCTCTATAATACAACAGATATGTATGCTTATGTGTACTTAGATGAAAGTAAATATTTTTCATACCAGTATTATTTGAAATAGCTGTAAATTGCAAAGAACCCAAATGTGAATCAACAGAACAGGTGAATTGTAATATATATATTAGACTGGAATATTGTATAAGAAATGAAAGGAATAAGTCAAAGGTAGATGCAACAGTATGGATGAATTTAATTAGCAATTTAGAGTGAAAGAAGCCAAACAAAAAAGAATGCCTGGTTTGGCACCTGTAGCTCAGCTGCTAGGGTGCCAGCCACATACACCATAGCTGGTGGGTTCGAATCTAGCCCAGGCCTGGCAAACAACAATGACAACTATAACCAAAAAATAGCTGTGACAGATGCCAGCTACTTGGGAGGCTGAGGCAAGAGAATTGCTTAAGCCCAAGAGTTGGAGGTTGCTGTGAGCTGTGATGCCACAGCACTCTACACAGGGCAATAGCTTGACACTCTGTCTCCAAAAAAAAAAAAGAATGCCTGCCTGTGCCCCACTGCCTGCTCCTCTCCTAGACTTTATTAAAGAATACTTGTGCTTTCTGTATCTATTGTCATGTGACAAGTTATAACATTTAGTGACTTAAAACAATACATGACTTAACCATTTCTTTGGGCCATGAGTCCAGACATGGCTTTACGTAGGTTCTCTGTTTAGGGTCTACCTGCCTGCAGTCAAGGTTGGTTTCATTCTCACCTGGCTTAACTAGGGAAGAATGCATTTCTACACTTGGGTAGTTGGCAAAATTCATTCCCTTGCAGCAATAGGATTTATTACTGGCTATTCGTTGGAGGCTGATTCAGCAACTAGAGGCTGTCATGCCACATGGCCCTTACTTCATTAAACCTGCTACGAGGAGTATCTGAACCTTGGGGAGGCCAAGTCCCTTTTTAAAAGACTTCCACCTGATTAAGTCAGACCCACCATGACACCGTGATAATTTTTGTATTGATGAACTCAAAACCAACTGATTTGGAATCCTAATTACAATCACAAAATCCCTTCATATTTACCATGTTCCATTGGGTTGAAATAAGGTACATGCCTTGTCTACACTCAAGAGGTGGTTATCACCCAATAGTGTGAATACCTGGACATAGTGGCTCATGCCTGTAATCCTAGCAATTTGGGAGGGCAGAGCAGGAAGATTGCTTGAGTGCAGGAGTTTGAGACCAGCCTGAGCAAAAGTGAAACCCTTTCTTTACAAAAAATAGAAAAACTAGCTGGGTGTTGTAATGGGTGTCTGTAGTCCCAGCTACTTGGAAAGCTAAGGCAGAACGATAGCTTGAACCCAGGAGTTTGAGGTTGCTATGAGCTATGATGACACCATAGTACTCTAGCCTGGGGCAACAGAGTGGGACTCTCTTCTTCCTCCAAAAATAGTGTGAATATTAGAAGGTGGAGATCATATTAGGATCAGTTAGCCACACTTGTGTGGCTATAGCCCACTGCATGGTAGAGGAATTTCATTGGGTTGTCTCCTGACTGGCCCTATAACTGCGTTTTCAGGAAGGAGTTCTACAGTTTATTCTGAGTGATGGGAAAATGTAATAAAACCAGTCAACTGCAGGGACGAGTTCTCACTGTTGGACTTCCTTTTGCAGTGTAAAGGGTTTCTTGATGGAAAACACTGCTGCGTAGAGTGCTGTGACTATAGTTAAAGCATGTTGTGAGTGTACAGATGCTGGTGCCAGCAGAAGCATAACTGGGAGAAAAGTAGACACACATCTAGAACATGAGCCTCTTTCAGTCAGGATAAATCTCAGTTACCTTTGTAAACAGGAGTGGTCCAGTGTAATCAGTCTGCTACCAAATAGCTTCCCTGACACTCTAAAACAGCGGTTCTCAACCTGTGGGTTGCGACCCTTTTGGACTGTATTAAAGGTATTAAAAGGTTTGCAGCATTAGGAAGGTTGTGAACCACTGCTCTAAAAAGTGGTGCCCTTGGGTACATGTTGTTGGTTTCTGCTTTTATCAGCTCAGGCACCCAGCTGTACTGTTTGCATGTTGGTTTTGTTAAGTGGAAGTCCATGTTGTTGAATCACAAATAGCCTTGTCTCTGTCATTATGGCTGTTTCATTCAAGGGCCTGTGGAAGTGGCTGGGGAAAGTAATTGACTTCTGTACAGTACATCATTTTTGTCCATCTGATTTTTAAAGTTTCCTTTTCTAATGGATTGCCTTTGGTGGCCATTTATTAAATACACGGGACACAAATACCTTCACAGCCTATGTTCTATAAGAGACATCTATCCAAATGTGTTTTTCTAGACTTCCTTGTACCAGTCTTCTTTATTCCACATCCTTGATCATCTAGTGAAGCCACTGGTAACTATTCATGGATGGTATTTATACACCTATTTGGCCATTTGTCACTCTAGACCTGAGGACAGTCAAACACACTGCTTGAAATTCTGCCACTGGGAAAAATTTTTTGTGATTGCAGCCTTTAGAGTCCTTGTTCAGTGGGGCTGTTGTGTTTTTGGTCTCCACTTTTGAGTGGTTCTGGCATGTTACAGAAACACATCTGTAAACCAGGCTTTGCCTCAGATGGGCATAAGGCATACTCCAGGAAGCTGTAGGCTTGGGTTGAGGGAGAGGATGCAGTGTGAATGGAGCTTGTGTTGAGTCTGCCACTCTGCTTACACAGTTAACTTGTACTTACCAGAGCTTCTACAGAAGTTCAGTGTCTTTTGTGCCATTTCCATCTGATGATACGTTATTGCTACATTTGCCCAAACTTAATGGCAAATGGCTAAACAACATCAAGTTCATGGTAGGGAGTTCAATTGGAGCTCAATCGGTATGGTCACTTGATAACCCATGTTTAGTTGTTCAGTCTCTATGATAATACCAGTGGTAACCTTTCACTCAAAAGGAGAGTAGTTTCCTACAGAAAGCATAGATTTACTCCAGTCTACTAGAGGTATGTGCTCTGATTCTTCTCTTGGTGTTTGCCAGAGGTTTCCAGCAACATCCTATTTATCACAGATACTTTGAATATCATTGTGTCTGCCGGTTGATTCAATTTAAGTGCTCAAGAAGCTTCTGCAGCTTGAGCTTGGTATATTGCACTCACTTGGTGTCCACTCACTTGTGACCATTACAAGTATCTCTGTAGATGAGTTAAAGTAGATTGAAATGTATATATTGCCTAAGGAATCATATAGGTCTGCCAGCTGTTGTACTTCATTTTGAGAACAGGTGGTGTGAGGTGAGTGGCGAGGAGTGACACTTTGGAGGGGATATCTTCATATGGTCTAGGCCACTGGACCCCCAGAAACTTTATTGATATGGCTGGCCCTTAAATCTCCCATCCTCTACTTTGTATGTGTCTTATAAAGGTATTCAAACCATTTACTATTTCCAAAACATGGGTTCCAATGTGCATATTATCAATTTGGTGGACTGTTGTGATGTTTTTACAATATCACAACCTCTGAAGACTCTGTTTTAATAAACAGAGAACAAGAGAATTGATATGTTAGTGGTAGTTCACTGTAATTTTCCAAGATCCATGACTTCTGTACAATCCTAAGTGATGTGGAAATTGAGTGAGAGGCTTTGAGTCCCTTCAGTGGGGACTTACCAAGTTTTTGGTCACCAGACTTGAGAATTCTGATTTCATAGATCAAGTAATATTCCAGGACACAGGTTGGCAAACTGTGGCCCATGGGACACATCTAGCTCTAAATTTATTTTTGTAAATAACTATTACTGGATCATGCCCATGTTTACTTGTTTACATATTTTCTATGGCTTCTTTCATACTATAAGGGCAGAACTAAGTATTTGCAGCAGAAACTATGGCCCCCAAAGTGTAATATTTATTACTATATATCATTTACAGCAAGATTTGCTAATCCCTCTTCCTGTAGACTACTAACCTGTTTCATTCTAAGGACACTGTGATCAGTTTGCCATCACCAATAATTTCTGTAAGCCAAAGAATTCTGATTCAATGTGCCCTTGATAGCTGATGTAACGTCATTGTCTTTGATGGTTAAGTGCATTTGATTTTTGGTCCTCAGGGTTCTCGTTATCCATGTCATTGACGTCAAGGAACTTATGTGAATGATTGTATCCCCTATAGTTGTAACAGGTGTATAAAGGAGAATAATCATAGAAATTTTCAAAGAAGTTTTCAAAGTTATCTATGTGTTTGTTTTTCTTGTTTCCTTTGAAGAAGTACTCTCTTTAAAGATACTTTTTTCTGGGCCCTCAGCCTAGGTTGGGGAAGGCAGGGTGTGAGGATCACATAATAAATTCAGTGCAACCTTTCTATGTGTCTAGGATTTCCTCCTCATTAACCAGAGAAACTGTGGCATATCAACTCCATGCAGGTCAGTACCCTACCCACTGAACTATGGGCGCCACCCTAAAATGAAATTTTTAAAAAACCAGATCTTCCCTCCCCATCTGCATTGGCAGAGGGGCCAAATCAGAGTTGAGCCCAGGAGTTTGAGAAATATGACGTTAGCTGTGGGCTTGTGTAGGGCCTTTATTGTGTTGGGGTACAGTCTTCTATACCCAATTTATTGAGAACTTTTATCATGAAAGGTTGAATTTCTTAAGTGCTTAATCTGCATCTATTGATATGATCATATGGTTTTTATCCTCAATTCTGTTAATGTGGTGTATGAATTTCTTAAATACTTAATCTGAATCTGTTGGTAATAATTGTATGGTTTTTATCCTTAATTCTGTTAATGTGGTATATTACATTGATTGATTTTCATATGTCAAACCATCCTGCATTCCAGGGATAAATGGGCTGTTAAGTTCAGTTTGCTAGTATTTTGTTGAGGATTTGTTGCGGTTTGGCCAGGGCCAGGGCAGGGTTTGAATCTGCCACCCTTGGTATATGGGGCCGGTGCCCTACCCACTGAGCCACAGGCGCCATCCAGGATTTGTTAATCATGGATATTGGCCCATAATTTTCTTTTTTCATGGTATCCTTTTCTGGCTTTGGTTGCATCAAATACTAGTCTTCTTTTCTGTTTTTTGGAAGAGTTAGTTATTTTTTAGATGTTTTATAGAGTTCAGCAATGAATCCATTAGGTCCAGGGCTTCTGTCTGATGGGAGAATTCTGATTAGTGATTCAGTCTTCCTTATTGTTCAGTTCACGTTTTCTGTTTCTTTAATCTTTTCAAATCTAATTTTTCTGCCACCCGCATACTCCTGAACTCTTATTTATTTTGGGTGGGAAAGAGATTAATGGATTACTTATTATTCTACAGTTTTAAAAGAGAAAAACAAAAATATGAACTTATTTGATGATTTTATTATCTATTTTAAGTTATATAAAATAATTAAAGTGTTTTTATTTATAGTTTTTTTTTGAGCATGATACTTAGTAAAGGATGAAGTGCAGGCTTTCTCTTGCATGTCTCACAGAGGAAAACGGTTTCTCTCTTTCCACCTTTCTCATTTCTTCTGCTGCAAATCATATAATCCTATGTTGATTTTTTTTTTATTTTTCATTATAAAATACACCTTCCCCTTTAGCCTTTCCTCAGAAGATGATGGTCTTCCCCTCTTTCTTGAATTCAGTTTCTCAGAAGCTGAGCGATGTGATTTCTCCTGTAAGAAAGGTGTGTCTTCACTCTTTTATCTAATGAATAAAGGATGTAGCTGTTCACAACTGCAACTACTGTCAGCCAGAAGAATAATTTTTTCCACCATTTGTAGGACCTCCTTGTAAATCCATAACATCCACAGTACTTATCAGCTCTGTTCACTCTTTCCATAAACTTTGTGTGTTCTGAAATTACTGTCAGTTTTTCAAATTGAACAGGCTGTTTCTTTCTATAACCAGTGATAAACTGTGTTTGAGGGCTGAAGAATGTACTTAGCATTGTTACTTCTGTGGAATGAGAGGCACATCATTTTCATATTACATTCATAGGCACATAATTCATATTCCTAATGTTTCTTTCTCAGATCACTTGGAAATCCTTCCTAGAAGCCATAACTATTTCTGTTATATGTATTTTCATTTTATGCAATTCCTGAGCAAGTTGCAGGGCCATGTAAAATCTGTCACTGTAGATGTATGTGATAACCTGAACAACTTGAATATGCTTGCAAAACTTGTGCCAAATGAATCACTGTTTGAGATGTAAATGGCAAATCAAGACAAATAATACTTTCTGTTGTTGTTGTCTATTCGATATAGGGAATGTGTGGAAAAAATACCCATTTTCTGAATCACACAGGCAAAAAATTCATAGGACTCACTTTGTAATCTTCTTTGGATTGTAGCACTTGAATTGAATTTTCGAATTGAATCCTTTATTTGAAACCTACTGAGCTCTCATCTGTAGCTACATTTCTTTCCGGTACATAAAGTTCTTTGCATTTATTGTCAGTATACTCACAAACATTCTTCACCTTGCTCCCTTAGGTACACACACTCCTTTGAGCTGTGACAGAAGGAACTAAGTGCAGCATCCAAAATATTTGGAAAAAACAGAGATGAGAGAAAACATGCTTGAAGAATGGGGTTTATTCTAGCCAACCTTTGGTAAAATAGTCAAGTAACTGTGTCTTCTAATTCACAGCCCGGTTTAGTCTTACACCAAAGAATGCCTTCATTTCTGACAAAACATCCTTCCATGAGTGCTCCATTGAGTATTTTGTTAGTGGGGTCACATTATGTATTTTTTCTGTTGCATATTTATGTGTTGCAGTCACAATTTCACCAACAAGATCATATGAGAAAAAGAGCTAGAAATATTCAAGTTCAGTTTTTGGCCAAACTCTGCCAGCAGCCAGCAGGGGGAGCTGAAGCCTGACTACCTTGGGTGCTCAATGGAAGCTGTGGAGTGTCGCTCAGTTCCACCCCTGCCCCGGGTTGATGCTGCTGCTACTTATATTCTCTTGGAATCCCTGCTGAATTCCACCATGGGCCAGATGCGCTCTGTTCATAGAAGCTGTGATTCAGCCCTGCCCTGCTCCAATTCTCGCAGAGCTGCACTCTTTGTTGGGATGGGCGAGATTAGAGCTCACAAAAGGCTCTCAGTTCCTGCCCCGCCCAGGGCTGCTGCTGCTGCTGCTGCTGCTGCTGCTGCGCACTCGCTCTTTTACTGGCTATGCTCCACTGGTTGCTGGGGCACAAAAGCAGCCTCGCCCTGGGAATTTGCCACCTCTGTGCGCAGGTATTCTAATCTCAGTCCACAATACACCCGACCTGGGCAGGTCGCCACAGGCATACCTTTTGCTCACGCGCCCTATGTTTCTGTCCTCCATCTGCTCCACCCGTGGCTGCCCCCAGAGTAGAGGCCCAGTTTCCTCTGGTTGCTAAGAGAGATTGGAAGTGTTTCTCCAGAATACCACCAGGTATCTCCTGTGAGCTATATTGTTTCCACTGCCATAGCTGTGCTCTGCCCTGGGGCACCATTTCTCCCTCTCCTGCTTAGCTCCCATGCTCCACAGTCCCTGCTTTACTCCCATGCTGCTGATTCAGCACAGACTTGTAGCAGCCCACACACCTTGCCCGTAACTCTCAGGAAATTGCCCAAGAGTCTGGACTTGGTGGTGGACAGGCTTCCAGACTTCAGGGTGGGAGTGGAGGGGAGTGCTGGGAGTTCAGAATTGCCAGTATAGTATATGTTCAGTTTTATGCCTGGTGGTAGAATGCCAAGGCACACAAGTGGGTTCTCTCTAGGGAAGGAGTTTTGGCTTTTAGCTGGTCTCTCTTGTGGGGTAAAATAAGAGGAGATCTGAACTCCACTTGCTTGTTTGTAGAAAGTACACTATGAGTTGTTCTTGTGGGGGAGGAGACTCCTGTCTGCTTGGAGATGGGGTTTGTAACCCTTGTTTCCTTGGTGTCGTAGCTTGCCTAAGTAGGGGTGATGTGCACTCTTCAATTTTCTCTCTTGGCTCAGCTCCAAACCATCACCTTACTTGAGAAACTTCTGACCTTTAATTCTTCTGGATGGGAGCCTCTGTGGAAAGCTGGCTCCAGTTGGCCATCTTGCCTCTTCTCCCCCAAAGGCCATTTTGAGTGAAAGTCCCAATGTTTCTTTATTGATTTTCTTTCTTTCTTTTTTTTTTTTTTTTTGAGGCATAGTCTCACTGTGTCCCCTTGGGTAGAGTGGCATGGTATCACAGTTCATAGTAACCACAAACTCTTGGGCCTCAGCAATCTTCTTGCTTTAGCCTCCCAAGTAGCTGGGACCACAGGCATACATCATTTCGCTCAGCTAGCTTTTCTATTTTTAGTAGAGATGGGGGTCTCACTCTTGCTTAGGCTGGTCTTAAACTGCTGACCTCAAGCAGTCCACCCACTCTGGCCTCCTAGAATGCTAGGGTTACAGAAGTGAGCCCCTGCACCTGGTATCTTAATTTTCTGTCTGAATGATCTCTCCATTTTTGAAAGTAGGGTAGTGAATTATTACTGTATTACAGACTTTATCCTCAGATCTATTAATGTTAATAACTTGCTTCCTATGTTTCTGTGCACTTATATTGTTTGCATGAGGGCTTGGTTCCAGGATCTCCCATGGATAATGAAATCCATAGATGTTCAAGTCCTTTAAAATGGTGTAGTTTTTGCATATAATTTATGCACATCTTCCCTTTAAATCTTCTCTAGATTGCATATAACTTATGCACATCTTCCCTTTAAATCGTCTCTAGATTACTATAATACCTAATATAAAGTAAATGCTATGTAAATAGTTGTTATATGGTATCATTTAGGGAATAACAACAAGGAAAAATGTCTACATACAGTACAGATGCAGCCATCAATTTTTTTCAAATATTTTCAGTCTATGAGTGGTTGAATCCATGTATACAGTACCTTTGAAGAGGTGGGGGGGTGAGTTGTATATTAAAATTGTTATATCTTCTTAATGAATAGATCTGTTTATTATTATATAATGACCTTCTTTGTCTCCTGTGACAGTTTTTGACTTAAAGTTTATTTTGTCTAATAGAAGTATACAGCTAACCTAGCTCTCTTTTGGTTTGTATGGTTTGTATTTGCATGGAATATTTTTTCTTCCTTTTACTTTTAAAGGTGATGTGAATCCCTTCTTGGCAGCATGTCACTGTGCCTCCTCCCTACCCCCATGCAGCCTCTCTCTGTCTTTGGAAGAGAATTTAATCCATGTGCATGGAGGGTAATTATAGGTAAAATCTACTGCTGACATTTCATTAATTACTGTTTTCTGGTTTTAAATTATTCTTTGTTTTTTCCTTTACATTTTTCCCTGTGATTTGATAATTTTCTCTAGTGATATTCTTTTATTCCTTTTTTTTTAACTTGTGATTTTTGACTATTTGGTTATCATATGTCTTAGTGTAGTCCTGTTTGGATTGAATTTGATTGTAGATGTTTTACCTTCCTGTATATGGATAATTATCTTTTTCTCAATGTGGAAACTTTGTTATTGTTTCTTTATTGGCTTTCTACCTTTTAGTGTCTTTCTTATCCTCTTCAATTCTTGTAACTTAAAAATTTGCTCTTTTGATGCTGTCTCATGAATCCCATAATCCTTCTTCATTCATTTTTGGTTTTTCTCCTCTGTATATCTCCAAATAATTTGTTTTCCAGTTCAAAGATTGTTTCTTCTTGGTCAGTGTGCTGTTGATGCTCTCAGTTATATTTTTCATTTCATTCATAAGAAAGTTAAAGGTAGGAATCAATATAATCAGAACTTTTAGGAAAGAGACCCCCCCCCCCCAAATAGTCAGATGTAGGGCAGAGTTTGATTTGGTACAGCTTCTGCACATGTTTTGTGCCCTCTATTGGGAGCAAAGGGTATAGAGCTCAGAACACTCCTCATTGTTTCTATTCTGGAACCCTGTTGAGGCTAACCAAGATTTGAAATGAGTTCTGACTTGTTTGTGAAACCATGAAATTCTGATTCTAAAGCTTTTTATTTATTTATTTTCTTTGCAGTTTTTGGCTAGGGCTGGGTTTGAACCCGCCACCTCTGGCATATGGGGCCAGCACCCTACTCCTTTGAGCCACAGGCACCGTCCCTGATTCTAAAGCTTTTTGATATTTTATTATTATTATTATTATT
>NW_003852522.1:4446305-4487060 GCF_000181295.1 Otolemur garnettii
CAACGCCTGGCTAGATTCTAAGGCTTTTGCATTAGAAGTAGAATATCACATTTTAAATAAGCCAGGTAACAATTTCCAGAATCATTTATATGTGATCTTAGAGAGTAAAAACTATCATAGAGGCTCAGACATAGAGACAGATGTGACTGTTTCAAGTACTGGTTCACCACTTCCTAAGTAGATGGTTTTGTGACTATCATTTTTGTCTTCTGAATTTAGGTTTTTTCAGCATTAAGTAGGGATAATCACCTATGAAGGGCTGTTAGGATAATTAAGTGAGCTGATATGCACACAAAGTTCCTAGTATAACTTTTAACACATTAAAGTATCCAGTAAATGGCAGTTGATGTCATTAATATTCAATATATAGTATATGTGTACCCTTTTTTTTTTTTCCAGTTTTTGGCCGGGGTTGGGTTTGAACCTGCCACCTCTGGTATATGGGGCCAATGCCCTACTCCTTTGAGCCACAGGTGCTGCCCTGTATACGTACTTTTTAAGTTAGTTTCATATGTATCAACAGCACTGAGAGATAATGTAAGTAATGGACAATGGACTGGTAAGTAATGGTTGTTGATTAATGATTGATGTATACAAAGTTCAAATAACTGTATAAATAGCAAGAGGGTGCCAGTATCCACTTAGATTTATAAGCTACCTTGGCATGTCCTTGGAATCACAAAAATGTGTTTATGGAAGTCATCCTGTTGATCCTGATTTCCTATATTAGATCTCCCCTGCACAATGTGGAGTCTAATGATCTGGGCCTGAATATTCACCCTTCTAGTTCCTTTCTGTGGTGCTGAAGTGTGCCAGAGAAGGACTTTTTGTAAGACATTTTCCTGATATGTGTGCTCTGGCAAGAGTTGCTGTATAATCTCATCCATGAGTTCTGTTAACACCAGCAAAATAAGAACCACATTTTTCAGGCCTTAAGTTTCCTTATTTCTACAATGAGGATATTATACTCTTCTTTATGAGCAGGTTGGTTCACAATCCCTTCTTCTCATTCAGGGTGAAACAACTGTAATGATACTGTGTGGAGGTGTGTGTTTGTAAATGTGCTAGATTTATATGAGAATTTCAAACTAGGGTGGAATGAATTCCATGCATGTGAATGTGGGGGTTATGGTCAACTCTGGCTTTTCATGCCTTCTTTCTTTTCCAGGAGATCTTTCCAGGGACCCACCCTGTCTTCATGAAGAAAAGATAGAGGCAGAAAAGAAGATGGCCAATTGCCTGACAAATTGTTATCAGGTATGCAGAAAGATTATTCTTAGAGAAAATCACATAGTTGCATCACCAGGTAGACACATTTCCTTCTAGGCAGACTTGTTTCCAAAGCTTCATAAAGTAAATAGACTCCCTCAAGGGCTGAGTCACTCACTGAATTTTCCCAGAGAGTGGACGCTCTCATATTGGAGAAGAATTACCTGAAAAACCTTTCAGTAATTACTAATTCACATTGTCCTTCATGCTGCTAAACATATGTTTCTTACTGTGCTGAGTGCATGTCAGAAGATAAGAAAGTTGAAAGTATCTTTTGCTCAAAGGCTTTAATCATTAATCACCATTTACCAACTGTATGGAGTATTCTCTGGAATGTGCTTTTAATAGAGGAAAATAAGACAAGAAAGCACTTGAAGTCTGGCTATGGTGAGATAAGTTCACATTTGAGATTGGAGTTGTTGAGTAGTGAATGAGTGAGGATAAAGAGGAGAATGCCTGAGACTGGTAAACCTTTGATAGATAAGGAAAAACCTAAGACTCTGTATTGACACATTGGGTTCTGTTACCTCATTCTCCACTGAATAGTGCTTGATGTTACTTGACCCAAGCAGTCATGTATGTGATGATTTAGGACTCAGTGACCTTTAATGACGTGGCTGTGGACTTCACCCAAGAAGAGTGGGTTTTATTGGCTCAAACTCAGAAAATCCTACACAAAGATGTGATGCTGGAGAACTACAAGAACCTGGCAACAGTAGGTAAGACTGGTATCATTCTTTGTATGTAGTCTGCTATGAACAGATTATGTTACATATTTAGTGTTGCAGGATTAGTGATATCAATTCTGAATGCAATGGGAAATAACACATAGTATAGTCCCTGCCCTAATAGGTTTTAATTACTTTTATGATGTTTAAAATATGGTCCCATATCAGTAGTATCACTGTTACTATTTTAGAAATGTACATTCCTTAGCTGGGCAGTGTGGCTCATGCCTGTAATCCTAGCAGTCTGGGAGGCCAAGGAGGGTGGATTGCTTGAGTTCAAGACCAGCCTGAGCAAGAATGAGACGCCCATCTCTACTAAAAATAGAAAAATTAGCTGGGCATTGTGGCGGATGCCTGTGGTTGTAGCTACATGGGAGGCTGAGACAAGAGTATTGCTTGAACCCAGGAGTTTGAGGTTGCAGTGAGCTATGATGATGTCATAGCACTCCAGCCCAGGGTAACAGAGTAATAAGACTCTGTCTCAAAAAAAAATGAAAGAAAGAAATGTACATTCCTTTGTCTTCCCCTGTGACTTACTGAATCAGAACTTCTACAGTTGGACCCTTTTGTCTGTGTTTTAACTCTCTCCGCAAGAATTAGATGTACAATAATATATACGAATCTTTGGTGTAGTTGTTTCCTCATGTGAACAAAGATCTCTTTGTTTCACTTACTTTATCTCTTATGTGTTTAAAGTGTTGGTGCTTGGTAAATGTGTACATAACCATCAATTTGGATTTCAGGGGTCAGAGATAACCAATTTTGTTTGGGTGCACAGAATGAAGTGATACTTGTTGCTTATTTTACTGCTTTCATTAGAATTACTAGATAATAATTAGATTCGTTCCTGAATCATAGGAAGGTTTATCTTCTCTTGCTTGAGCCTCTTCCATTAATCTGTTCTTCTTTGTGTAAAGGATATCAACTCATCAAACCCAGTCTCATCTCTTGGTTGGAACAAGAAGAAGAGTTGAGGACAGTGCAGGGAGGAGATCTCCAAGGTGAGTGTTCACAAACAATAACCCTGGTCAGTGAGAAATTAAGTATGTTTGGAAGCATAATGAGGAATTCCTTTAGATTCACTTCATTTTGAAAGGTTGAGGCCTTGTTTCTCAGAAGTTAGGGTATGTTTAAATTTCTGATACTCTAAATTTCCATCTATTCCAACTTTCTTTGATTTCATGAAATGACATAATTTATTTTCAAGTTCATTGTTTTGAACTGTGCTCTTGGTACAGATCTTTCTTACTTTCCTTTTCTGATAATATTCTGTTTACAATCAGTTTTCAATTTCAGAAAATCAATTTGTAATAAATTATCTAAGATTTTGACCCTTCATTCTTATCATTGCCAGATTTTCGACATACTAAATCTTCAAGCTTAGCTTTTTTTCCCATTTATTTAAAAACAAATACAAATGAGAGTTAACATTTCTTTCTGCCAACCTAAGTTTTTTTGTTTGTTTGTTTGTTTTTTTTGGGTTTAATTTCAGACTGGGAAATACTACTTAAAACCAATGTTTCGGCAGTACAGCAGGATTTTTGGATGGTACAAACTTCTAATGGGATACAAACAGTAAGATACAAAGGGTATTTCTTACTTTAGAATTCACATGTATTAGGACTTCCATTATTAAAAATAAGCACAAAAGAGAGATATTTGACAGAAAGAGCATTCACACAAGAGGGAGCAATGTCTGTGGAGAGTTATTCTGATAGAAGTGAATTTAGGAATATCCAAACTTAGTGTGAAACTTGCATCCTTCTAAAAAATGGTATAGGCCAGACATGGTGGCTCACACCTGTAATCCTAGCACTCTGGGAGGCCGAGGCTGGTGGATTGCTTGAACTCAGGAGTTTGAGACTAGAGCAAGACCCTGCCTCTACTTTCTAAAAATAGAAAAACTGAGGCAAGAGGATCGCTTGAGCCTAAGAGCTTGAGGTTGCTGTGAGTGATGATGCCACAGCACTCTCAAGGCACCAGAGCGAGACTGTCTCCCCCCCAAAATAAATAAATAAATAAATAAAAAAGGTACAATTATACTGACAAGTAGGATACATTTTCTTGTAGGTAGATCTGTTTCTAGCTTCCTTTAAAGCAAATAAAGACCCTGATTGAATTTCCCCCTAAAGCAGTGGTTCTCAACCTTCCTAATGCTACAACCCTTTAATACATTCCAACTTATTTATAATGAGCATTTATCAGGTGTTTATTATATGCTGCTGGAGTGTGTTGCAGTAGCAAGGATTAAAACGAGACAAGCTCCCAGTCATGTGTAAGAGAAGCTATTTTAGCCATGTTATTGACAGACACTGACAGTGAATGAATATAGATAGAAGAGTTCCTAATACCAGCAAATAAAGACCCTGATTGAATTTCCCCCTAAAGCAGTGGTTCTCAACCTTCCAAATGCTGCAACCCTTTAATACATTCCAACTTATTTATAATGAGCATTTATCAGGTGTTTACTATATGCTGCTGGAGTGTGTTGCAGTAGCAAGGATTAAAATGAGACAAGCTCCCAGTCCAGTTGTGGTGAGATTAGTTCATGTGTAAGAGAAGCTATTTTAGCCATGTTATTGACAGACACTGACAGTGAGTGAATGTAGATAGAAGAGTTCCTAATACCAGTGAGCCTGGGATTTGACAATGTGAGATAATCCAGATTTGCACTTTGAGCACTTTTCACTGTTTTAATTATTATTAATATATAAGTACTGTCCTTCAGTACCCTGTATAGGCTCTGTCCCCATTCCTCATTCTCTGGTGAACACTGGTGATGTTACTTGGCTCAAACTAGGATATGTATTATGGTTTAGGATCTGGTAACCTTTGACAGTGTGGCTGTGGAGTTCACCCAGGAGGAGTGGACTTTATTGGACACAACTCAGAGAAACCTATACAGAGATGTGATGTTAGAGAACTACAAGAACCTATCCTCAGTAGGTAAGACTGGCATCATTGCTTGTAGCTGCCTATGAAATGGATATGTATTATGTACTTACTGTGCCTCAGGATTAGTGATGTCAAATAACAGAGGCATTGTCCCTGTATCGGTGGGTTTTAATCTGGCATGATAGTCTTCAAATGTGATCCTAGGATCAATAGCATCGCCATTACTTCATTAGAAATGTGTGTTCTCAGAGTCCATATTTGATGTCTGCTTTTTGGGTCTTGATGTCTGTGTTGTAACAACCCCTCCATATAACTCTGATCTACCCCAAAGCTGAGAATCAGTGGTGTAGTAGTGGTAGTTTTCTCAGAATCAAGATTTCTTTTTGCAATACCCTTATTTTCTACTTGAGTAAAAGTCTTAGGGTTTTTTAAAATGTGCATTTAAGCCTGCATGTGAGCTTCTGGGGTCAGAGATAACTTTGAATTCCCTTTTGAATTCAGAAAGAAGAAATATTTGGATTTTGAGTCCTCCTTTCATGGTAAAGTTTGCCATCTCTTGTATGAGGCTCTTCCATTAATGTATCTTTCCCTGGGTTGCAGGTTACCAACTTTTTAAACCTAGTCTGATCTCTCAGTTGGAAGAAGAGTTTAGGACAGTCCAGAGAAGCATTTTTCAAGGTAAGTATTTGTGAAGACTCCCTAGTCAATTAAGATGTACTTTGAATTAGAAGACTGTGTCCATTGAACTCAAATGTTTTGGGGAAATTTTTAGGTTTTCATATTCCATTACTTTGTGTCCATGCAGAATTTCTGGTGATCTCACAAATGATCTGCTCTTCTTTGAGTTTACAGTTTTAATGCATACTTTGTCCTATTTTTTTCTTCCTTTCCTATCCTGATAATAGTTTCTGTTCACTATCATGTTTGATTTTCTTAGAATAAATTGTTTAAAACAATTACTTAATTTTGAACCTGAGTATTTATGACTACCAAATTTTAGACATTGCTAAACTGCTCAAATTTATCTTTGCTTTACTCTTTAGCATTTAGTTTGAAAACAAACACAAATGAGCTTTATTATTTTTAAGTTATTTAACCTACCATTTTGTGTGTAAACCCTCATAAATGTTTTTCTATCTTACATCAGAATGGAAAATGTGTCTTAAAACAAATGGGTCTGCCCTTCAGCAAGATATTTTTTGTTTAAAAACATCAAATGGGATACAACCGGTAAGATTAACAAAAGAAATTTCTTATTTTCTACATTCAAAATAGATTGGTATTACACTGCAGAAATCAGCACAAATGATAGATACTTGAGAGAAGTGGCATTTACCCTAGAGTGAGAATGTCTCCAGAGAGAGACCCTATACCTAGCATAAACCTGAATATTTCATTGTTCCCACAAACATATATATGTTTTCAACATATATAACTAGATATGCAACTTTCAAAATAATTTCATGAAAAGCTATACAACTTTTTTCAAGATTAGAATAGATTATACAGGATTTTTGCTGTAGAGTTTCTTTCTTTGAGTTGAAAGAAATTCAATTGGGTCGAATTTATTAAACTGTCTGATAAAATGCTTTATTCATTATTCATCATTCATTCCTTAATCAACAGGCAAGAAACCACAACGGAGGGGAACTCTATGACTATAAACAATGTGGAAATGTCTTCAGTGAACACTCATGCCTTAAGACACACATGAGTATTCAAAATGAGAACATTTCTGAATATAATCAGTATGGAGAAGACTTCCTTTCTCTGCACAAGGAAACCTCTACTAGAGGGAAACATTCTGTGTTTGATGAACGTGGAAAATCCTTCAGCCTGACTTTAAATGTTGAGTTCCAGAGAAAGTACACACAGGATAAATATTTTGAATGCAATGACTGTGGGAAAACTTTTGTTAATCAGTCACACATTCAGGCACACAGGAAAACTCACTATGGAGAAAAACTCTATGAATGTGAGCACTGTGGGAAAGTATTTCCTGACTCCATGACCTGTGCTGTGCATGTTGAAACACACATTGTAAAAAATACCTATGAATGTAAGGAATGTGGAAAAGGCTTTAGAAATCCTACCTATCTTGATAATCACATGCAAACACACACTGGAATGGAACCATACAAGTGTAAGGACTGTGGGAAAGTCTTCACCGTGCACTCAGACCTAACTAAACACATACAAACTCACACTGGAGAGAAGCCCTATGAGTGTAAGGAATGTGGTAAAGCCTTCCGTACATCCTCAGGCCTTATTGAACATATGAGATGTCATACAGGAGAGAGACCCTTTAAGTGTGACCAGTGTGAGAAAGCTTTTGTTTCTTTATCATCTCTTTTTGCACATCTGAGAACTCATGCTGGAGAGAAGTTCTTTGACTGTTACATGTGTGGGAAACTATTTACCTCTTCTTCTTATCTTCGAGTTCATATGCGAACTCACACGGGAGAGAGACCATATAGATGCAAGGAGTGTGGGAAAGCCTTCACTAAAAGCTCATACCTCACTAAGCATTTACGAATACACACTGGAGAGAAACCCTATGAATGTCAGAAATGTGGAAAAGCCTTCATTGAGCGTTCATACCTTACTAGACATATACGAACACACACTGGAGAGAAGCCCTATGAATGTAAAGAATGTGGGAAAGCTTTTGCTGTTTCCTCAAGCCTAACTGATCATGTAAGAATTCACACTGGTGAGAAACCCTATAAATGTGATGAATGTGGAAAAGCCTATAATAGGTGTGGTCTACTAACTCAACATTCAAAAACTCATACCACAGAGAAGACCTTTGAATGTAAGGCATGTGGAAAATCCTTCAGAAATTCTTCATGCCTTAACGATCACTTCCGAACTCACACTGAAATGAAACCCTATGAATGTAAGGAATGTGGAAAAACATTCACTTGGCGCTCAAGCCTTACTAAACATGTACGTATGCACAATAGCGAGAAGCCTTATGATGTGGGGAATGTGGGAAACTCTTCCATACAGGATGTATTTGGCATATGAGAGGTCACACAGGAGAAAAATGCTTTGAATGTAACCAATGTGGGAAAGCCTTTGCTTCCTTTTCATGTCATATTGCATATTTGAGAACTCGCACTGAAGAAATGCCTTATGTATGGAATGTGGTAAAACCTTCACTGTTTCCTCAAGCCTAACTGAACATGTAAGGATTCATAGTGGAGAGTAACCCTATAAATGTAAGGAATACAGAAAAGCATTCACTGGTTTTTCTCATCTTACTGAACATATAAAAACACACTACAGAGAAACCCTTTTTATGTAAGGAAGGAGGAAAATCGTTTAGACAGTCCATATGCCTTAATAATCACAGACTTACCCACACTGATGAGAATCATTACTAATGTAACCAATTTGTGAACATGTTCTGTTGTCCCTGTTCACTTTAAAGATATGAAAGACCAGTTTCTCTTTTTCTGGCTGTAACCATGGAGGGTGTCAAAGAGAAGAAAAAGAAGGTTCTTGCTGTGCCAGAAACCCTTTAAAAAGCGAAAGAATTTTGCAGAGCTGAAGATCAAGCATCTGAGAAGTGTGCTCAAAAGATGCTTTGTAAGACAAGGAGGAAGCTTATCTATGAAAAAGCTAAGCATTATAAAGAATACAGGCAAATGTACAGAACTGAGATTAGGATGGCAAAAAAAGTTGGCAACTTCTATGTACCTGCAGAACCCAAATTGGCATTTGTCATCAGGATCAGACATATCAGTGGTGTGAGTCCAAAGGTCTGAAAGGTGTTGCAGCTTCTTTGCCTTCGCCAGATCTTCAATGGAACTTTTGTTTAGCTCAACAAGGCTTCCATTAACATGCTGAGGATTGTAGAATCGTATATTGCATGGGAGTACCAAAACTGAAGTCAGTAAATGAGCTAATCTACAAGCGTAGTTATGGCAAAATCAATAAGAAACAAATTGCTTTGACTGATAACAGTGATGTATACTGTTGGGAAACGCTTCAAAGAAGCAAATAACTTCTTGTGGCTCTTAAAGATATCATCTCCATAGGGTGGAATGAAGAAAAAGAACAACCTATAGCAGCCCGTATAACCTATGGCTAGGAGGAGTGAGAATTATAGGAAATACCTATAACACTTTGGTGAATAAGGGCATAGAGAGAGATTTAGTTCTAACAAGCATGAGAGCTCACGAGATGAGAGCATTGGTGAATTGGCAGTCTCTACACCTGTGGTGTTGAGAAGCAGGAGCTCAGCCTTACATTAGGCTAGAGGAGAAGGCAGACAAAAAGCATGCGCATTATATCACAGACACGCTTACTCTGTCTCCTCTCCTGCCTGCAGAACACCAGCACAGCATCTCTCTACTGAAGATTACCAAGCTTTGCCAAAGACTAAGATATATCTGTTCTAAGAAGACTGCTTTACTCTAAGATTCTCTCTCTCTCTCTCTCTCTCCAGTTAAAGTAGATAGCCCTCAAGCACCTAAGAGAAACTGTTCCTGAGCAAGGTAGCTTAGCGGTCTGTGTCTGGAACCTACCTAAGCCAGTCCTGGGCCCTGACAAGTGGTGAGACCTGGCCAGTCCTGGGCCCTGACAAGTGGTGTCAGAAGCAGATCCTGACAACAACCCACTTTGTAGAAGGTGGAGATGCTGGTAACCAGGAAGACCAAATCAATAGGCCTGTTAGAAGAATGAACTAAGGTATCTGCCCTGATTGTTTTTGTAATCTGGTCAGTTAATAAACAGTGACTGCTTTCAAAAAAAAAAAAAAAATATATATATATATATATATATATATATGAAAGACCTCACTTTGAAGATACTCCATGAAGTTAAGGCATGTAGGAGAGCCATCAAAATCTGCTAACAGGGTGGCGCCAGTGGCTCGGTGGGTAGGGTGCGAACTTCAGATAACGAGGGTGGCGGGTTTGAACCCAGCCCCAGCCAAACTGCAACAAAAAATAGTCAGGCATTGTGGCAAGTGTCTGTAGTCCCAGCTACTTGGGAGGCTGAGGCAAGAGAATCACTTAAGCCCAAGAGTTTGAGATTGCTGTGAGCTGTGATGCTACAGTACTCTATCCAGGGCAACACAGACTCTGTCTCAAAAAAAAAAAAAAATATGCAAAATCTGCTAACAGCGCAGTACATAAGAATCAATCAATTTGAACAATGTTCAAATCATGAAAAGTTTTCCCTATTCCCTTGGGTATTATTAAATATGTGAGATCTTACAATGGAGATAAACCCTACTAATGTAAATTCCATGGAAAGATTCTAGGCCTACTAAATACTTTGACGTTCACCTGTAATCTCATAGTAGAGAAAAACTTAAAAGAAGGTAGGAAATGTTGGAAAGTATTTGTTTACATTGATAGCATTGTTTTTCAGCCTTTAGTACACATGAGGTGATTCACATTCAAGCTGTGGATGTATGGAATAGGTGAACTGCCTGACATCTGACAGAGATGTGGCCTTCTGTGTAGTTCTACAGAACAATTTTGAAAATTTGTGCAGTCCTGATATAAAATGTCTTTATTCTACAGCAGTGCCATTGTAGTCTATTTCCTATACCTTCTAGGCTACAAAGTAGCCCTTGAGGAATCTGACCAAAGCCCCTATCAGCAGTGTAGATTCTCTTTGTGGGTTGTCATGGTCTTAGACATGGTCTACCTATGGTGGCCCACACTGGCTGATGTGTGAGATATAATACAGCTCTAAATGTAAAGTAAATGCTCTTCTTCATCATTCACAACTGATCTTTTCAGATAAGATACTAAGTTAAAAGAAGGGGCTGAATGGAGAAAGAGTGAGGTAACAGGTAGTAGTCTGAGATACTGTGACCCTGGAGGGAAAGCCATTACTTACCCTGCACCTAGGGAGGTTGTGCTTACTGTAATATCAAGCAGTGCAGAGATGTGGTGGGAACCATAAATGTTCATTCCCTTTGACCCATATATCTACCACCACAGTTTAGCAATCATATTATATACCTGAGTCAATTAATTGCTGTGATTGGCAGTATGACCAGTTTCTGGGTTTTCAGTGCATCCTTGTACAATGAAAACAATCTCTGGTGAATGTGGCTGGTCATGATATTCTGCTGTATTTGACACCATTATTGGCCTTTTGGTCATACAGACCAGCATGACCAAGTTTCAGTCTGAGTGGTACAACTGTAAGTATTTCTGATGCTCCAGCAAAACAGCAATCTTGGATTATGTCATGTATGGCCCATTGAGGCTGTTACTGTTTGATGACTCTTTCTGTAGTCCTTAATCCAACCAATGTAATGATTATCAAATTAATTTTAAAAGTCCTAAATGGAAGAGATGGATACATTGGGGGGGGGCGGGGCTGGTTTTGAACACACCTCCAGTATATGGGGCTAGCGCCCTAATATGGGGCTGGCGCCCTACTCCTTGAGCCACAGGCACGGCCCAGGGTACATTTTTGTGTTATGTGTTTTCATGGAGAGGAGTGGGTTGTGGAGTGGTTGTCTTGTGAGTATGAGTGCTCCTGTTTAGCCCAGCTCCTGTGACCTTTAACTGTCACCAGTGACATAAATAATCATCATATTAGTCTGAACTGCCTCATGTGGACTGTATCAGCTTATTGACTGTTTTCAGATGCCACAGGTCTCTCTGAAACTTGCTCACAAGTTGCCTGAGTCTTTGTAGATAATGGGAGAGGTAAATGCTGGATTCATCTTAGTGCTTAGACTCATAGTGATGGTATCATGGAAGTCTCATAGCCCAGACATGTACGGCTTCATAAGCTGATTTTTTTTTCTTTCCTTTCTTTTCTCTCTTTCCTTTTTAATTTTAAAAGATTGAGGGAGTACAAGTGCTTTTTCTTACAAGGATGAATAGTATAGAAACTGATTTCTCGTTGTCAATATATAAGATGCAGTTGATCTTTATATGCTGAATTTTACTAGAAGCCCTACCAATCATTCTTTAAAAGTCTAGCTTTTATGTATTATTTTGTGTTTCTCACATACATAGCCATATCATCTGTAATCGACAGTTTTATTTTCATTTCTAACTTTAGATAATTTATGTCTTTTTCTTAATTTTCTGCCTAAACAAGACCACCTTTAGAAGTAGTAAAAGCAGCATACTTTTGCTAATCCTAATGGCATATACTTTCTGTCTTTACCCATTACTGTATTGGCTATAGATATTATTACTAGATCAAAGCTTTTGTCTACTTTTTATTGTTTGGGGGAGGCTTTCTCGTGAACGGCTCAATAACGTGCCTCAGAGGAGTAGGCAAAAAACATAAAAAAGAAAAAGAATTTATTAAATGCTTTCCTCTGATTCCTTTTATTTTTTACTTTTTTTAAAAAATTGAGACAGTTTTGTCACCCCCGGTAGAGTGCTGCGGTGTCATAGCTCACAGCAACTTCAAACTCTTGGGCTCAAGCTGTTCTCTTGCCTCAGCCTCCTGAGTAGCTGGGACTACAGGGCTTGCCACAATGCCCGGCTATTTTTTGTTTGTTTGTTTAGCTGGCCTGGGCCGGGCTCACCAGCCCTGGAGCATATGGCCAGCTCCCTAACCAATGAGGTATGGGTGCCCAGCCGCCTGATTCCTTTTAGATGATACATTTTCTAAGAAAATTCAAGTACCTAGAACTGCACCTGCCTATTAGAGGTACCTAATATGTGAACGCATGATTTATACCTGAATGTATTCTATACATCTATAGTGTATACATATTTCTAAACTAAGTATTACTAAGTAAATTGACATGAAACATTCTTTTGTTACTCTATGCTTTGTCTTTTATATGAAATAGGAGTATTTCCTCCTTTCGTAAACTCACACGGTATTTATATATATATGTCTATATATTATATATATAAATAGACATAAATATATATAGACATATATATATATTTTATGTCAGTCAGAATTCACTGGCAAAATCATCTAGATTGTTACCAGTGTTACTGGATTTACTCATGTTTTGGAATGATTTCAAAGCATGGATTCAGTTGTTTTTATATTGTAGGGACTAGAAAGTTTCCAATTTCATCTTAAATCAGTTTTGATGAGTTTCGTTTCTGCAAGCATTTTTGTATCTTTAAATTTTATAGTCAAAGTTTATATTTTCTGGTATTTTAAGTTATATGTGGCTTCAGCCATTATGTACCTTTTATATTCCCCTTTTCATCCCTAGTACCACTTCTTTGTGTCTTTATAAAAACATCCTAATATTGGCCAGGCTCAGTGGCTCATGCCTGTAATCCTAGCACTCTGGGAGGCTGAGGTGGATGGACTGCCTGAACTCCAGTGTTTGAGACCAGCCTAAGCAAGAGCAACACCCTGTTTCTAAAAATAGCTGGGCATTGTGGCAAGCGCCTATATTCCCAGCTACCTGGGAGGCTGAGGCAAGAGAATTGCTTGAGCCCAAAAGTTTGAGGTTGCTGTGAGCTGTGACATCATAGCACTCCACTGAGAGTAACAAAGTGAGATTCTACCCCCCGAAAAACAAAAAATTAATATTGCCAGAATTTACTTGTTTTATTTACTTGTCAATTTACTTGTTTAATTTACTTGTTAATTTCTTTCAAAGAAAATAGCTTTGATTACTTTGGTGTATATTTAGTTTGTTTTCTGTAGTAGTCAAGTTGTGTTGCTGTAACAAATAACTACAGACAAGTTGGCTGACATGAGAAATTTTCTGTGTTGTGAATGCTGAAGTACATCTTCAGGGTTCCAGCATGATTGCTTTTTGGTGAGAGCCTCTTCTTGGCTTGTATAATGCTGTGTTTTTATTGTGTGTCTTCTTTCCCCTGGCTCAGAGAGAGCAAACTGTCTTTTGCCTTTTCTTTATAGGGTATTTTTTTATTTTTTGAGACACAGTCTCATTTGTTGCCCTTGGTAGAGTGCTATGGTGTCACAGCTCACAGCAACCTCAGACTCCAGGGCTCAAGCAATTCTCTTGTCCCAGCCTCCCAAGTAGCTAGGACTACAGGTGCCTGCCACAAAACTCGGCTGTTTTTTTTGTTGTGGTGGTCATTGTTTAGCAGGCCTGGGCTGGGTTTGAACCTGCCAGCTCCGGTGCATGTGGCCAGCAACCTAAGCACTGAACTATGGGTGCCACATTTTGTTACATTTTCTATGTAGAATCTTTTTAGTTTGATATGTTCTTACTTGACTATAAGTAAGTTGCTTTTGGTGTCAAGGCCTAAAAATCATTGGCAAGAACAGCATAATTCTTCTATGTTCTCTTGTAGCAGCTTTATGGTCACATAGTCTTAGGTTTAAGTCTTTAATCCAGTTTGAATGGATTTTTGTATAAGATAGAGTCTTTTTTTTTTTATTTATTCTTTTGTTTTTTTGAGACAGAGCCTCAAGCTGTCCCGCTGGGTAGAGTGCCGTGACATCATAGCTCACAGCAACCTCCAACTCCTGGGCTCAAGCAAGTCTCCTGCCTCAGCCTCCCAAGTAACTGGGACGACAAGTGCCCGCCAGAACACCCGGCTATTTTTTGGTTGCAGCTGTCATTGTTGCTTTTTTTGGCAGGCCCAGGCTGGATTTGAACCCGCCACCTTAGGTGTATGTGGCTGGCGCCTTAGCCGCTTGAGCCACAGGCGCCGAGCCTATAAGATGGAGTCTTTAGGGCTTTCTACATTTAAGATCATTGTTGTAAAACGAAATAATTTTACTTCTTTTTACTACTTGGATACCTTTTTTGTCTTTTTCTTATTAGTACTTATAGTTTTATATTGAATTGTAATAGCAATTGTGGGCCCTCTAGTCTTGATTTAAAGAGATTTTTTTTTCTCAAGAAATCAGGTTTTACTCTGTTGCTCAGGCTGAAATGTAGTGACTTAATCATAGCTACCTGAATTCTTGGGTTCAAGCGATTCTCCTGCCTCATCTTCCAGCTAGGAGTACAAGTACATGCCACAAAGGCTGGGTATTTATTTATTTTTTAACAGAGCCTCAAGATGTCACCCTGGGTAGAGTGCTGTGGCATCACAGCTCACAGCAATCCCCAACTCCTGGGCTCAAGCAATTCTCTTGCCTCTGCCTCCCAAGTAGCTGGGACTATAGGCGTCCGCCACAATACCTGGTTATTTTTTCTGGTTGCAGCCATCATTGTTGTTTGGCAGGCCTGGGCTGGATTCGAATCTGCCAGCTCAGGTGTATGTGGCTGGCACCTTAGCCACTTAAGCCACAGGTGCCGAGCCAAGGCTGGGTATTTTTTCAAAAATTTTTTTGAGAGAGGGGGTCTTGCTATGTTGCCCAGCCTGGTCACTAACTCCTGACCTCAAGCCATCCATCCTTTCAAAGTGCTGGACTTAAGGATATGAGCCACCATGCCTGGCTTGATCGTGTTCTTAAAGGAAAAGCTTTAAAGTTTTCACTGTTAAGTATGATGAACTGTGGCTTGTCATATGAGGTCTGACAATTAAGTTCACTAACTTGCCACCACGCACTTACATGTGCAGCACTGTAAAAACAGCTTAGTAAGGTTTCATAACCTTGGCATATCAGTGTTTCACTGCTGTGTTCAACATATGGTGGTGTCTTGCTGAGTGTAGTTCATCATCATCATTATTATTGCTGTCATGGGAACATCAGAGCTTGAATTACAGCAGTGACCAAACATTAAATTTCTTATTAAACTTGGCAGGAGTGGAAGTGAAATCAAAGACATGTTAGTCCAAGTTTATGGGATTAATGTCATGAAGAAAATGGCAGTGTACAAGTCAATTAAATGTTTTTCTAAGGGGAGAGAAAGTATCACTGATGAAGAGAGATCAGGGTGGCTAGTAAGCAGAACTGAGAAAACACTGCAAAAATTTGTCAACTTGTGTATCAAAATTGTTGGCTGACTGTGAGAAGCATAGCAGATCAAGCAAATAAAACATCAATAGAGAAATAGGAAAATAACTGAAAAACTTGGCATGAGATAGGTATGTGCAAAAATGGTCCTGAAGGAGCTCACTGATGAACAAAAGCAAAGGAGAGTTTGCCAAGACCTTTTTGTAAAGGCCCGACTATGTTTTAGGCCATGTTCACTGCTGGTGAAACATGAGCGTACCCATATGACCCTGAAACAAAGTATCAAAGTGCACAATGGAAGCCAGCTAATTCTCCATAACTAAAACATTCTGTCAGTCCACATTAACAGTCAAAAGAATGCTGCTAATCTTCTTTTGGAGGGGATTGTTCATTATCAATTTGTATCAACTAGACAGTTAACCAAGTTTACTATTTGGAAATGTGGAAAAGGCCGCATAAAAGGAAAAGCTTTGAAGCATGGAACAGTTAACACAAAAACAACCAAAATATTTGCCGATAACTTCTGGCTCTTGCATCATGGCAATGCAGCCACTCACATATAGCACTGTCTATGAGGGAGTTTTTAGCTAGTAAACAAATGACTGTACCGAAACAACCTCCCCACTCACCTGATTTGGTCCCCAATGACTTTTTTTTTTAACCCAAAGATAAAGAAAATATTGAAAGGAAGACATTTTAATGACACCAAGACATGAAGGGTAATATGATGACAGCTGTGATAACCATTCCAGATAAAAGAGTCCCAAAATTGCTTTGAAAGGTGGCCTAGGTACTGGTGATGGTGCATAGCTTCCCACGGGGAATACTTGGAAGATAACTGTAGTGATATTCAGCAATGAGGACGTAGCACTTTTTCTAGGATGAGTTTGTGAATTTAATTGTCAGATCATATATATAGCCATTATTATGTTGAGAAGCATTCCTTGTATACCTAATTTGTTTGGGAGTTGATATGAAATGATGATGAATTTTATTAAATGCTTTTTCTGCATTGATTGTAATAATGTTTTTTTCTTTCATTTTGTTAATGGTACATCACATTTATTGATTTACATATGTTGAATCATCCTTAACAACTAGGAGTAATTCCTACTTGATCATGCTGTGTTATCCTTTCAATAATTATTTTATTTAGGTTTGGTGCCTGTGGCTGAAGTGGCTAAGGCACCAGCCACATAGATCCAAGGTGGTAGGTTCGGGCCCACCAAACAACAATGATGGCTGCAACCAAAAAACAGCCGGGCATTGTGGTGGGTGCCTGTGGTCCCAGCTACTTGGGAGGCTGAGGCAGAAGACTCGCTTGAGCTCAGGAACTGAAAGTTGCTGTGAGCTGTGATGCCATGGCACTCTACCCAGAGTGACAGCTTAAGGCTCTGTCTCCAAAAAAAAAAAAATTATTATTATTTTATTTATTTATTTACTTTTGAGACAAGAGTTTCAAGCTATTGCTATGGGTAGAGTGCCATGGTGTCACAGCTCTCTGTAACCTCAAACTCTTGGGCTTAAGTGATTCTCTTGCCTCAGCCTCCCCAGTAGCTAGGACCAGGCGCCTGCCACAACACCCAGCTGGTTTTTTTTGTTGCAGTTGTTTGTCATTATTGTCTTAGCTGGCCCGAGGCCAGGTTCAAAGCCACCAGCCTAGATGTATGTGGCCAGTGCCCTACCATTGAGCTATGGGCACTGCCCCAATAATTATTTTAAATGTGATTTGATGAAATTTGCCCATCAAAAGACAGAGTGCCTGACTGCATTAAAAATGATACAACTATATATGTTGTTGTCGAGAGACTCATCTTTAAGGACACAAGTAGACTAAAGGGATGAACAGCGATACTCCTTGCTAACAGAAACCAAAAAGGAGCAGGAGTATACTTAGGTCAGAAAAAATATACTTCATATGAAAACTTTTAATGAGAAAAGGAGGTCATATAATAATAAAATGGTCAGTTAATCTAGACAAACAATTACAAATACATGTACACCAAACAGTAGAGCATTCAAGTATAATATCTAAGGCCAGTATTATGGGGTCTGAGTAGACAGTATTATACCAGTTGGGGGGGGTCCATTACTCTTAATTTCAACAATGGATATATTATCTAGACTGAGAATCAGTAGGGAAATATTGGACTTGAACTAAATATGCGACCTACAAAACAGTCCACTCAATACTTCAAATGGCTCGGCGCCTATAGCTCAACCGGCTAAGGCGCCAGCCACGTACACCTAAGGTGGCGGGTTCGAATCCCCAGCCTGGACCCGCCAAACAACAATGACGGCTGCAACCAAAAAAAATAGCCGGGCGTTGTGGCGGGCGCCTGTGATCCCAGCTACTTGGGAGGTAGAGGCAGGAGACTCGCTTGAGCCCAGGAGTTGGAGGTTGCTGTGAGCTGTAATGCCACGGCACTCTACCCAGGGGGACAGCTTGAGGCTCTGTCTCAAAAAAAAAAAAATACTTCAAATGGAAGTATATGATCCATTTCTATATAATGTAATTACATGTGTTTGAATTTTAATTCAGTTATCTAATTTTATACTTACATTTTCCTCATTTTTTTCTTTGATCCTTTTTCCTTAGTTTTCTTTTTGTTATTTTAATTTATACCTAATTATACATATTTAAGAGGGACAGTAATAGTTCAATACATATTTACAATATGTAATGTCAAATCAGCATAACACATCTATCACCTAGAACATTTATCATTTATGTTGCAAACATTCAAAATCGAGCCTTCTAGCTATTTGAAAATATATAAGAAATTGTTAATTGCTTTCACTCAGAACACTAGAATTTATTCCTCCTATACTTTCATTTTTCCTTTTGATATCTGAAACTTATGTGTTCCATTACCCTAAAATCTTTCTGTTTTCTCATAAAATAGACAAAGAATTTTGAACACAGTTATTTCTGTGACCTACCTGCTGGCTTATACACCAGCTAAGAGACTTAAAGACTTTAAAGTCATACAAGGTCAAAGTGCTAAGCCCACAACCAGTGGACACAGCCACTAGCACACAGGCTAATAAACAGGCACACAAGATGAGCAGGACCAGTCCCAAGACCCACACATTGAAACCTTCTATCCCAGAGATATACTGGGATAGAAGGGGAATACAAATTCCTTGCAGGTCTTTCCATTGAGGTAAAGTCTGTGTTTCCTCCCTTTGATTTTTGGTTGGTTTTGTGATTTTTTAAAAAAAAATAATGTATTTTGAAAAACCATTTGGTATTTTCTACTGAATTTGAACATAATATACTCTAGTTAACAAAATGCATGCTCATCAAGACAAATGTCAAAGATTACCCTTAGCAGCTAGATTTTAAATACTGTTAGGGGGAAAAAACCACCAAATTTGTCTAAATAATTAGAAGGAAAATCACATTATGTCATGCTTATTTAGTGGAATACTCTTCTACAAAGGAAAGCAACAATGATAAATTGTAATAGCTTTCTATTCTTGGTACCAATGGAAAATGTCAAAGATTATTCTTAGCAGCTAGATTTTAAATACTGTTAGGGAAAAAACTGCCAAATTTGTCTGAATAATTAAAAGGAAAAACACATTATGGCATGCTTATTTAGTGGAATACTCTTCTACAAAGGATAGCAACAATGATAAATTATAATAGCTTTCCATTCTTAGTACCAATGGATCAAAACAAAACAGATGTTTATTGTCTCACAGTTTCTGTTAGCCATACACGTAAGTGTGGACATGGCTTAGCCTGGGATTCTACTAAGGATCCCCTAAGACTAAAATCAGGGTATCATCTACATTGCATTTTCTTATGTATAGGCTAAAATATTGAAGGATGTGTTTCTAATCTGTGTCAGATTATTGGCAGAATTTTTTTTCAGATGTCTTATGTTGTCAATGCCAGCAACATAAATAAGAGTGTGTCTACTGTCTTTAGTTTCTAATACCTAGAACCCCTTTGAAGGGTCACATCTGATTTAGTCAGGTGTGTATCTCTAGGTATCTCTAGACATAAGTAAATGAAGTCCTCCTAGAGATATTCTAGATTACTTCTTTTGTATAACATATTATCAACTGACTTAGGGACTTGAATTATTATGTCTGCAAAATTCCTTCATTGTTGCCACACAATACTATTGTACTGATGTCCCATCACTTTTGCCATATTTTTTTGATTAGAAGGAAGTTGTTTATCCCAACAGCATTCAATAGCATTATACCAAGGAGTTACAAGTACCATCTCAGAATTCTGCTTACTGTCCTGGTAAACTCACTAACATGAATGAATCTCACAAACATAATGTGGCAAAAGAAAGCAGATGTAAAAAAATGCATACTATATTGTTGTTATGTATATAAAACTAGGCAAAATTGGGCAGCCTCTGTGGCTCAGTGGGTAGGGCACTGGCCCCATATACTGAGGGGGGCAGGTTTGAACATGGCCCTGGCCAAACTGCAACAAATAAAATAAAACAAAAAAATAGACAAGCCTCATGGTGGGCACCTGTAGTCCCAGCCACTTGGGAGGCTGAGGCAAGAGAATCACCTAAGCCCAGAAGCTGGGGGTTGCTGTGAGCTGTGACACCACAGCACTCTACTAAGGACCATATGTAGAGAAAATAAAAAAATTAAATTAGAAACTAGGCAAAATTAGTTTCAGTTTAGAGAAAGATGGAGTATACATTATAATAATAATTATTTATTATCCTGTTTGTCTCACTGAAAGGAGATGTAAGACATGGACAAAATGTATGGAGCTGCTATTTGAGGAATCTGAAAAGTAAATAGCAGATGTATGGGAAAAAATACCAGATTTCAAATAGGCAGTAAGTTTACCAGTTTTTCTCGTGGTGTCACCCAGTGTGGTGAAAACCCAGAGGTAGAAATCAGTACCAGCATGGAAGCTCCAGAAGAAGCCTTTTGGTTTTGGCAGTATATTGATGGGAAGGGGGTTTCTTTATGATCAGTGAGAAAGAGAGGGAGATCCATACCACATTATATTTTCTGCATTTACTTGCCTCCAGCCTTCAGGCAATCTTGTGGCAGTGAGACAAAACATAAACCTTTCCAACTGGACTGTGAGTTAGATGACCTTCTATGTAATCTAGCCTTTAGGCAGAAACACATATAGTAAGTATTACAAAATCTGAAAAACTCACACTGAAATCATAACCCACAGAGTGTTGACTAAAACTTGCAAGCTGAACCCAATAGAGTAATTGATTAAAAAATAATTCTATATTGTCCATAGAACTTAAAAGTCCAGAGTGTAATAGCATAATGATCAAAAAGCCCTGAATAAAATCCAAAATTATTCAACAGACTTACAGCAGAGCTTCAGGGGCTAACATTCATGATATCAGAGTTCCTGAAGAAGAGGAGAGAAAGTGTGATGCAGTAAAAATTTTTGAAAAAGTAATGGTGAAAAACTCAAATTTGGTAAAAGACATAAAATGTTCAGATTGAAAAATTTAGTGAACCCAAAACAGTAACTCTCCAAAATTCTAAACCCAAACAGAAAGTGCTGAAAGCTAAGGAGAAAAATCTTGAAATGAGACTGAGAACTACTTATAAGAGAACAATTCAATTGGCTGTGGATTTCTTACCAAAAAGCATAAAGGGAAAAAACAAAATTAAACATTTTTTAAGGGCTGAGAGAAGAGCAACAACCTTAATTTTTTTTTTTTTTTTGCTGGCTATGAGACTTTCCAGACATCTGCTTAGAGTAAGGTGTGTTTCTCTGTGTATGTTGAATGTAAGGTAACTCAAAGTTAATGTGAGATGGCTTCTATGAACGTACTGAGGCAACTGTGTGTAGGTTTGGATTCACATGCCTTCTCTTGATGGTCTCCTTTGGGGGCTTCTATCTACGTGATGGGGAAGAGAAAAGGATCATGGTTGAAATGTCAAAAATTAGTTTTAGGTATGTAGGCAGTTGGTCTTCTAATGATAAATTATTTCAACTAGTGGACGTGAAAGTGAAGATTTCAGAATTTGACAGATCAATACCTTTGGAAATGAGAGGAAACTTTTAAATCTGTACTGGTCATAGAGTCAAGAGTTAGCGGTATAGAATCAAGAGTCAGACTCTTAGAGTACTTGTCTTGGTCTGTCTCTTATGAGCTGTGTAATTTTGGAGAAAAAAGATGGCCTCTCGTTTCTATCTGCTTTTTTGTATACTGGGGATGAATTTCATAATAATAATAACCACCCGATTTTGTATCATAGGAATCAAATAAGTGAATGCATCTACTCAAATAAGAGAAAGCTTAGAATTAAATTAATCATAGGTAATGATATTTTATTTTTTGAGACAGAGTCTTAGTTCGTCACCCTTGGTATAGAGTGCTGTAGCATGTTAGCTCACAGCAACCTCAGACTCTTGGGTGCAAGGGATCCTCTTGCCTCAGTCTCCCAAGTAGCTGGGACTACAAGTACCTGATACAACACCTGGCTATTTTTTTTTTTAAGAGATAAGAGTTTCACTTTATAGCCCTCAGTAGAGTGCTATGGTGTCACAGCTCACAGCAACCTCCAACTCCTGGGTTTAGGCGATTCTCTTGCCTCAGCCTCCCAAGTAGCTGGGACTACAGGCACCTGCCACAATGCCCAGCTATTTCTTTGTTGCAATTTGGCCAGAGCTGGGTTTGAACACGCCACCCTCAGTATATGGGGCTGGCGCCCTACTCACTGAGCCACAGGTGCCGCCCAACCCAGCTATTTTTTTAAAAGAAGGGGTCTTGCTGTTGTTCAGGCTTAAACCCCTGAGTTCAAGCAGACTACCTACCTGGGCCTTTCAGAATGCTAGGATTATAGGCATTAGGCACCATGCCCAGCCTGGTAATGATATTTTAAAGAAAATCAATTTGTATGTAAATAATCTAAATAAAACGTTAGTAAAATAAATTAATAACAAAAAGAATAGTGCACTATGACCAGTTTTACTCCAGGATTGCAAGACAGGCTTATTACCAAATACATTCTCAGCACAATTGATGACTACACTATAGAAGAAAGGAAAAAAATGTATTGCAAGGGAAGATGAAAAAGCACCTCATAAAATTATGCATCCATTGGGAATTTTTAAATGTAAATGATCAAGAAAAGGAAAATGTAGATTAGAAAGAATGAATATGTCTACTAACATGATTTTTTATCTAGGAAATCCTAAGGAATACACTAAAAACTATTAGAACTTACAAGTTCAGTAAGGTGTTAACAGGTAACAGGAGCAACATAGAAGGCCAGGAGCAGTGGCTCATGCCTGTAATCCTAGCACTCTGGGAGGCCAAGGTGGGTGGATTGCTTGAGCTCAGGAATTTGAGGACAGCTTGAGCAAGAGACCCTGTTTCTAAAAATAGCCGGGCATTGTGGTGGGCACCTGTAGTCCTAGCTACTTGGGAGGCTGAGGCAAGAGGATCACTTGACCCCAAGACTGAGGTTTCTGTAAGCTATCACACCACTCAATCCCAGGGTGGCTGAGTGAGACTCTTATCTCAAAAAACAAAAAAAGCAACATAGAAAAGTCAGCTATTTTTCTATCTACCATCATTGTATAATCCAAAATGAAATTAAGAAAACATTTCCATTTATAATAACATTAAAATAATGCTTCCGAATAAATTTAATAAAAGATGAGCAAGACTTACAATGATAAAAACCAAAAACAGGCTCAGCATTCATAGCACAGTGTTATGGTGGCAGCCACATACCCCCAGGGTAGCGGATTTGAACCTGACCCAGGCCAGCTAAACAGTGACAACTGCAACACAAAAAATAGCCGGGCATTGTGACAGTTGCCTATAGTCCCAGCTACTTGGGAGGCTGAGACAAGAGAATTGCTTAAGCCTAAGAGTTGGAGGTTGCTGTAAGCTGTGACGCAATGGCATTCTACCCTGGGCGACATAGTGAGGCTCTCTCTCAAAAAAAAAAAGAAAAAAGAAAACACCAAAAGCAATGGAAAGTCACAACGTGTTCAGTCATTAGAATACTTAGGCAATACTTCCCAAATTGGTCTATAGATTAAACATAATCTTTCTGAAAATTCCAGATGGTGATAAAGTCTTTGTTTTACCGGACTATAATCTAGCTCCTCAAACTTTTCTTGGGCTTATCTACAGATTTGTATTTCTTTGGAAATCCAGTTTTAGCCAGAACCTGGCTAAGTCAGTTTAGCAAGAATCTAGTACCCTCGATATCAGATAACCCTGGACATCTGTTTGGTTCCTCATCGCCTGTGATCCCCCTTTTGACATCTGATTACTTTGGCCTGACTTGAACAAGAATCTTGTTAGGTTGGTTTATCCACTATCCTCTATATGCTTGATATTTCCCCTTTGTAATTTTCCATCCAATGACCCTCAATCTTTAACTTGGCCATAAATCCCCACTTGCCAATCTTGTATTCAGAGTTAGCCCAGTCTCTCTCCTCTACTGCAAAAGCCCATTGCAGTGGTTCCTATACCTAAAACAGTGATACTGAATAAAGTCTGCATTAGCATGCTTTAATAGTGCCAGTGATGAATTTTTTTCTTTAGGACTGCCTTCTTACAGAAATTGACAAGCAAATCCTAAACTTTATATAGAAATAGAACACTAAATACCAAAATAGTCTTGAAAGAGAGGAACACAGTTGAATGACTTACACTTTCAGATTTTAAAAAGTGCTACAAAAGGCAGTGCCTGTGACTCAAAGGAGTAGGGGGCAGGCTCCCTATGCTAGAGGTGGCGGGTTTAAACCCAGCCCCAGCCAAAAACTGCAAAAAAAAAAGTGCTACAAAATTTTGTAGCGTGGAAAACAGTATGGCATTGGTTTAAGAATAAAGTTATAGATAAGGAGAATAGAATTTAGACTCCAGAAATAGGCTCACACTTATATGGTCAACTGATCGCCTATAAGGGTGCCAGGGTAATTCAATGGAGAATGAAAATGTTCTCAACAAGTGGTTCTGAGAGAAATGTATACCACAAATGAATACCGCAAATGAAGGAATTTGGGCCCTTATTCTTCACAAAGTTAACTCAAAATTGATCAATGATGTATAAGACCCACAAATGTAAAATTCTTAGAAGAAAAAAGTATAGGGGAAAAGTGTCATGACACTGGCTTTCGCAGTGTTCTCTTAGGTATGGTCCCAAAGCACAATAGAAACAAAGAAAAAACAAATTTATCAACATCAAACTCTTGTATTTCAGAGGACGCTGATCATATTACATACTTTTGTATTCTAAAATATTCCAGCAAAAAAGTGAAAGACAAAACAATGAATGGCAGAAAATATTTGCAAATCTTATCTGTGATAGTGAACTTCAATACTCAATAATGAAAAGACAATCAAATTTCAAAAGGGATAAAAGACATGAACAGAAATTTCTCCAAAGAATACATACAAATGGCTAAAAAGCACATGAAAACATGCTTAACTAGTCTTAGGGCAATAATAAGTGATTATTACCACTTCACCAGGATGGTTAATATGAGAAAAACTATAGCAACTGTTAACAAGGATGTGGAAAAATTGGAACCCTTACAATTTCTGGTAGTTCTTTAAATTCTAAAACTTATAATTACTGTAGAACCCAGCAATTCCAAGAGAAATGTGTATGTGCACAAAAAAATACATGTGAATTTTCCTGGCAGCATTACTCCTAATACCCCCAAAGTGGAAATGACCCAAATGTCCATCAACTGATGAACAAAATATGATAGTTAGTAAATGGAATGGAATATTACTCAGTAATAAAATTGATCTATACTACAACACAGATGAACATTGAAAAAACATGCTAAGTGAAAAAAGCTATTCACAAAAAGTTGTATGATTTTATTCATACAAAATGTCCACAAAAGTCTGCAGAGACTAAGTTTGTAGTTACCTGGAGCTTCAGGGGGAAGTAAATGGGTTTTGACATCCAAAGAGTTCTTTTAGGGTAATGAAAAGGTCCTAAGACTATGATAGTTGCACAATACTGTGAATGTACTCAACACATTTAATTGTATACTTTTAAATGGATGATTTGTCATATGTGAACTACATCTAAATACAGCTGGTCCACATACTAAAACTGAAAATCATGGCAGTAGCTACATCACTGGAAGCATAAAAATTATTTTTTTGAGACAAGGTCTCTGTCTCATCCAGGCTAGAGTGCAGTGGCATGATCCATAATTAACTGTAGCCATGAACTCCTGGACTCAATTGATGGAGAATAAAAACTTAATGTCTGAAGCAGGAAGGGAAGAAACAACAAACAGCTATCATTACCTTCTTAAAGCTACTGGATTCATATAGATGTCTAAGAAGAATAAAAACCTTTGGATTGGCATAAGTAAACATTTCCTGATATAGAATCTAGAATCAGATATAGGGTATGTATATATCACACACCCAGGAATTTATTGTCTAATAAACATGGAATGTCAAACCGGTAAGTCAAGGAGAGTTTACTACTATGTGGTATTACAATAACTGGCCATCCAGCTGTAAGGGAAAAATAAATGGATCCACTATCCCACATCATATGCCAAAATACACTCCACGAGTGAGAAAGATTAAAAAGTAATAAACTGCAGAAGAACATCAGGAAATCTGTATGTGATTTAGAGTTTATGAAGACTTTAATGCAAGGCAGGAAACCTAGAAATTATTTTTTAAAATTAACTCCTTTGGCTACATAAAAATTTTCTGCAGGAAAAGATGAAAAATCAGTAACGAGTTAACAAGTCAATAGATTCATAAAACATTTGGTAATGAGCATGAATAAATCTTGATAAAATGTTAGTAACTCAGTGTTCAGGCTGGGCGCAGTGTCGGATGTGTGTAATCCTAACACTTCAAGAGGCCAAGGTGGGAGGATCCCTTGAGCTAAGGAACTCAAGAGCAGCCCAAGGAAGAGCAAGCAAGACCCATCTCTACTAAAAATGGAAAAAATTAGCCTGTCGTAGCAGGAACCTTTGGACTCAGCTACTTTGGAGGCTGAGGCAGGAAGATTGCTTAAACCCAGGAGTCTGAGGTTGCAGTGAGATTAGGCTGACGTGATGGCACTGTATCCTGGGCAACGGAGTGAGACTGTCTCAAAAAAAAAAAAAAATCAGTATTCAAAATAACTATTAATTGCATGAAGGCCACCCACGATAAGCCACAACAAAATTGACTTCTGGAGAAACTTTAGAAGCATTCCTGCATAAGTGAAGCATGCCTCTTATCAGGGCTATTTTCCAACCTAGTATGCGTGGCTTTGGAACTTTGTGGTAAGATCCCAGAAATAAAACTAGAAATACATTATTTGAAGTAGAAAAAAAGTTCAGATTTACAAAAAGTATCAATACGTTGAAAAGGCCACTCTTAACAGTTTAGCATGTTATATAAATTAAAAAGGGGAAATACAAGCTTAAAGATCGGATGGACTGAATTTAGGAGACAGAACTTTCCAGGGACTGGCAAGTTTATCCATGTAAGAATTGCTGCAAACCCAAAGGGAGGGAGGTAGAAAACCTTTTGTGAGCATTGTGTGGGCAAGTCCACTTGTAGTTTCGCCTTTGGGCCGTATTTGATCATTGAAACTGGGCCCTGGGCCCTGAGCCTGGTCTCACCGTCGCAGAATGCGGGGCCCGCCCTTCCTCCCGCTCCCCTTACTAACCTCAACCTTGTCCTGGGCCTGTTTCTGCCTCCAGCCCCCGCGAGAAGCCGAACTCA
Source organism: Otolemur garnettii (assembly GCF_000181295.1). Lineage (NCBI taxonomy): Eukaryota > Metazoa > Chordata > Mammalia > Primates > Galagidae > Otolemur > Otolemur garnettii. The sequence continues at coordinate 4,473,694 of NW_003852522.1, forward strand.
AGGCCCATTCGCACAGACGCTGGGCAAATCGAGAATTTCTCTGCTCGTCTGGGTCCCGACTGGGTTCGGTGTGACCGGGCCGGGTACAGTGGAAAGCCAGTCTTTCCGCTGAGGCTAGAAGCGGAAGTGACATTCGGCGCGCCGCCGTCTTTTCCGGCGCCTGCTCAGCAAGGCTAAGGTGTGTTTTTATTTGTAGTAGTTGGCTTTATCACGTCATTCAGTGAAGACAGGCAAAGGGAAGGAACGCGGCTTTGCCCGAGGTTGCTGAAGGGACCCACTCTGATCACTTCTGCCAGACCCACGGAGCCTTCCAACGCAGCTTAGGGCAGACAGGCCGCTGGGGTTGTCGCTCCAACGGCCCGGCCAGGAGCAGTTTTGAGGTAAGTCCTTCCGACTCTTCCTCAGGGTTTTTTCAAACACAGTGATTGCCTCTTCAAAATTCTCCAAAGCGGTCTGTGTGAATTTTTTTTTAACAGGCAAAGAATAACTGCCGTTAGAGTCAGGTTGATGGTGGCTCTGTCTTTCCGCCTCACGGACCTAGCGAATTCGGCTCGTCCCGGTGAGCACCGGGTAAAAGTTGGTTCAAGGGCCCTCTTCCTCCTGTTTTTGCGAACCATTTTTTTTTCTTTTTGAGACAGTCTCACTATGTCGCCCTCGGTAGAGTACCGTGGCACAGCTCACAGCAACCTCTAACTCTTGGGCTTAAGCGATTTCTCTTGCCTCAGCCTTTCAAGTAGCTGGGACTATAGGCGCCCGCCACAACGCCCGGCTATTTTTTTGTTGCAGTTGTCATTGTTGTTTAGCAGGCCCGGGTGGGGTTCGAACCCACCTCTCTCGGTGTATGTGGCCAGCGCCCTAACCACTGAGCTATGGGCCCCGAGTCTATATTTACTTTTGATACATTGCAGTCAGGTAGAAAGATAAAGCTACAGTCAAGGTGTCTGGGGAGCGCTTATTTTTATATGTAAATATAAACCTTTGTAGACCCGAAAGTCTTTTTGCTAAAGAAAAAAAAAAAAGAAAAGCTAACATTATTCAGCTGTTCTTTTCATATGAACTTCTTAGGCTTAAACTTCCCCTACAGAGCTTCAAAACAGGGGCTTATATGAAGGAAGGATAGAGGCCTTGAAGTTGAAAATTACAGGAATGATGACACTTTGGTTTAAATGGTTTGTAATACATATTCTATAGCTAAAGACATTGTCCTATTAAAACCACAGTACTAGTATGTGAACCAAGAAAGTTAAAAATAATAATATCTACCCTATTTAAGAAAGTAAAATTCTTCATTATTCCAAAATTTGCTTTTGATTATCTTTGGATCTATTATCTATTAAAGTTTTATATATTTCAGTTTGAGTCTCTGAACCTGTTGCTGTTGCTAGTCACTCATTGTTTCAGAGAATCACCCATTTTGGTATTTCTGGTTGTATTCTTGTGGTGTGTTTAAATGTTTCCCCATTTCTTGTATTTCCTATAATGTAATGAAGGCCTGAATAGTTGATTTAAGACACAGTGAAGAAATTCAAGTTAGGCCTTTTCTTAGGGAACTTATGGAGGAGGCTGTCATCTAACCAAAAATAAGTGTATTATCACAAATTGATGAGGGTTTGGAATATGTTGTCGGTGTCAGAAGGGCCATGGTGGTGACTAGGCCAGGGTTCTTTAATTGCCTGGGGACTGTGTCTTGGGACATGGCTTAGGCAAAGTCTAAAGGCAAATGAGCTGCCCTCCACACCCACACCCCTGACTACCACGTTGCAGTTGTATCTGGCAGGTGAGGTCACCTTCCTTTTGCAGTGTCCATCCCATCTCATGTCCCCTGTTAGTATGTTCCTTTAATTTGGTCTTAGGTCATAGACCTCTCTGGAGAGTGGCTATGCATTCTAACTCTGACCTGACCAGGAGGAAGGTTATGTTCTGGTGTGTTGGTCAGGTCAGGTCCACAAGACTGAGAACTGCCTTCAAGGGCCAGCAGGAAGTCCGCAGACAGGGATGCTTACCAGTGGGTGGGGAATGAGAGAGGACCTGTGGAATTCTGCCTTTACTGAGTTCTCTTGGCATCATCTCTCAGGCTTCCAGTGGTTACATATAGAGGGGATAGTGTTGGCCATTAGGTTTCATCATGCTCAGAAGTTCTGGAATGTGTTGGATTTGGGGTCATGACACGTGAAACAAGCAGGTTATATCCCAACAACCACACAGGGAGAAAAAGTTTTAACTAGGTCAAAAGTGGTGGGTTATGAACGGTTTCCAACAACTTATGTCAGGCCTAAAAATGAATGCCAGGATAGCAACTAGATTGTTAGCAATACATCCCTTAGTGCCTCAGTATTATCTTAACCATAAGACAGTTGTAATTTGAATGCTGGAGACCCTGCAGGGGCAGTTATGTTGGAGGATGTTAAGTGATTTAGTAGCAGGCATATAAACATTAGTGGTGTTGTAAGTAACCAGGGGCAGGGAGTGGTTGTGGAAGGGAAGATGAGATAGGAGGTCGAGGGTAGAAAGTGGGAGGACAGTAGAAGGAGGAAGCACCACAGAGTAGGTGGTCCTCTCCCCAGGGAGGTAAGGTTTTACTAATATGAGGCAGGTACTTTCTGTGGAAAACAGAAATCTCCATTAATTTTGTAACCTATACCAGATTTTCCTTTAGATATGGATGTGTGGAGATGCATATTTGAGCAGTGAGCAAGTACTGTGTTAGGATCACAAGCTAAGCAGTGGATTCAGGAAGAAAAGCAAAAAATATTCTTTGTCTGCTAGTGCCTTAGGAGAGGCAGTCAGAGGGCATTGCCTAGTGTAATAGGTAATGTCATCTCCAACATCAAGGTCTTGCATTGAGGTTGTGTTGTCTGAGGCAGTGTCATCACCAGTGGTGATTTTAGGGCCAGGGCAAAGTCATCTAGAATGTGGGACTAGGGTATCCTTTTTTTTTTTTTTGCAGTTTTTGGCCAGGGCTGGGTTTGAACCCGGCACCTCCGGCATATGGGGCCAGCTCCCTACTCCTTTGAGCCACAGGCGCCACCCAAGGTATCCTTTTAAGTGGGTATCCATTGGAGATAATGTTGGCCTTACAGGTTGTAAACCAACAAAGCACCCAAACCAGTGGCAGTAAGACTAATAGTTAATGGAATGATGTATATCTGCACCTAACAGGGACATTTTTTGTTTTTGATTTTTGCTAGAAATTTAGATTCAAATGGGTCCCCTATCAGATGAACAACTGCCTTGCCTGTGGAACAGTCTCTGGTTTATGAGTCCCAGAATAGTGTGCATCCTTTGTGGGCTAGGGACAAGATTGAAAATAAATTAAGTACTGGGGCATGATAGAGAACTTTAGGGGTTTATATATTGGACAGGAATTTGAGAAGTAGTTGTTTAAGGACCCCATTATGTCTTTCAGTGAAACCAGTTATTTCGGACCTATTAGGGGAATGAAAGTTCTATTGAATGCCTTTTTCAAGAGTCTCGTATTATGTATTTTAAGAACTGAAACGTGTGTCTCAATTACTACTAATAAGGTCCGTAACTCTGAAGGGAACAAGGAGTGTCCTGGCAAGGCCTTTTGTTATGATCTTAGGATGTGTGGGGATGTGTAATTTTTTTTTTTTTTTTTGAGACAGAGTCTCATTTTGTCACCCTTGGTAGAGTGCTGTAGTATCATAGCTTTCAGCAACTTCAAACTCTTGGGTTCAAGTGATCTTCATGCCTCATCCTCCTGAGCAACTGAGACTACAGGTGCCTGCCACAAAACCTGGCTATTTTTAGAGGTGGTCTCTTGGTCAGGCTGGTCTCAAGCTCCTGAGCTCAAGCATTCTATTCACCTTGACCTCCTAGAGTGCTAGGGTTACAGACGTGAGCCACTGCATGTGGCTGGATGTATAATTTTGCTTTATATTTTTAGTGTCTGTCATGCAAGCAACTTCCAGAGGAGTTTTTTGGTTTTGTCTTGTTTTTGTTTTTTCCCTACCTTAAAGACAACAACTTTTGGGTAATGAATGGCCCAAGAGTTTGTAACAGATGTGAAGATGGGACCATTTGTTGGCTAAGGCATTCAGTGCTAAGATGACTGCCTGAAAAATTTAGCCAAGTGTGCTGTGTCCAGTGCTTTGCTAGGGACATCCTGGCTAAAGGGATGGAAAGCAGCAACATTCCTCTGAGTTCCATCACATATGATGATCAGCAGTGGCCTTTGTACAGTCCACGAACTCCCATTTCGTTTCACTTAGTTAATCCCACAGTGCTTTGCAGGTAGTCTGGAGGCATGGGGGAAAAGTGACCTCTTCCAATACTTTGGTGTCTGTCCTCTGAAGCCTACCATCTCCTGCAAGTGGAATATTCCAGAGGGCCAGGCTTCATCCAGTCTTAAGGAGGCCTTGGTAGCTGAGTGGAGCTTGTGGGAGGTTGTTTCTATTTTTCCATGACATGAAAAGTATAATGGGCAGTTGGGGATGGAGAGACACAGGTCAGGGTCAGTGAGAGTCCTGTAGGAGGTGTCGTTTTAATGGTGAATAGAAGGCAATTTCTTGCATCAGAAGCCCTGGAGCAACTAATTTAGGTCACCATAAGTGATCCAGAGACTCTATGAGGCATTTAAAAAGTTGTCAGAGTCTTGTCATATAGGAGTTTTTCCCTTTTATTCATGTTTTTTTCTTTTTTTGAGACAGAGTCTCTGTCACCCTGGGTAGTGTGCCATGGTGTCATCATAGCTCACAGCAAATGCAAACTCTTGGGCTAAAGCAATCCTCTTGCCTCAGCCTCCTGAGTAACTGGGACTACACGCACCCACCACATTGCCCAGCTATTTTTTCTATTTTTAAAAGTAGAGACAGGGGTCTCACTTTCTCAGGCTGGGTGTTTAAGTCACTAATAGGAGTGTCTGTTGATAAGTAAAATTTGTGAATGAGAAATATGTTGCCACCAGAAACCCTAGAGTACTAAAAGATTATAGTTATTTGTTTGTCTTCGGTGAATGTGTCAACCAAGTCTCCTTGGAGAAGAATGTTATTGGTGTAATGTCATACCTATGTTCCTAGGGAGGGGTAGATGTCTAAGATTCTTTTGTTTGTTTGTTTGTTTGTTTGAGACAGGGTCTTGCTATTGCTCAGGCTGGTCTTGAACTCCTGAGTTCAAGAAATTCACCTGTCTTGGTTTCCTAGAGTGCTAGGATTACAGGTATGAGCCACTGTGCCCCACCTGATGTCCAAGATCTTATTTGTAAAGATTGTGTGTGATGACAGGTCTGTTGGGTAGCCTGGAAAAATTATTTTGTGGCCTGTCTGAGGTGGAACAAACTCAGTAGAGAGGCTGTTGAAATAGGACCTGCATAAAACATGCTACCCAAATTTATAAGTGCAAAATATATACTGGTGGTTTATTGAATAGAATCAAGAATTTTAAATAATATTGGACCTGGCTACCTTGATGGATGTGGTCTCATCATGAGGTGCCTTTAATTTTGTGTGTTTACATTCATATTTAAGAATAGGCAAAATTGCTCTGTCCAGTGGAGAAGGAATATAGGTAATCACCCATTGCTTGATTAGATTTTCTAGAAGTTTTTAAGCTTTGAGGCCCTGTTTACATTGGGCTATGTTAACTATTTTAACTGAGAATGCATGGAGTCCTGTTTTGTCAGTATCAAAGTCTTAACTTTAATTTTAATTTATTATTTACTATGTGTGGCTGTTTATGCCTCATGGAATAGTTTAGGGCAGTGAGTACTAAAACTATGGGAAATTTAGCAAGGCTGCAATTAAAGTAAGGCACACCTATTTTTTTCTCCTGTATTTAGTTACCTTTTAAGATTTTAGGGGGCACAATGTTTAAATTTAGTGGGATTCCCCAGATATAAGTTAATTTGAGCCCCTGAATAAGCCTATGCAGTCTTGTTAATCAATGCATTTTAGCAAATATTAGTTAAAATCTAATTACCTTTCATTTATTCTTCTTGGGTTTCATGGTTTGTTTTTAAATCACTAAGTAATCTGGGGCTAGCAGCATCATGTTTGTTAAACTTTAAGTACTGTTTGCTCAGTACTTAAAGTTTAAACATTTTTTTTTTGAGACAGGAGCCTCAAGCTGTCCCCCTGGGTAGAGTGCCGTGGTATCTCAGCTCACAGCAACCTCCAACTCCTGGGCTCAAGCGAGTCTCCTGCCTCTGCCTCCCAAGTAGCTGAGACCACAGGCGCCCGCCACAACGCCTGGCTATTTTTTGGTTGCAGCCGTCATTGTTGTTTGGCAGGCGGGCTGGATTTGAACCCACCACCTTGGGTGTACGTGGCTGGCGCCTTAGCCACTTGAGCCACAGGCACCGAGCCAAAGTTTAAACATTTTGAAGTTCCTTTTTTTTCCTTTTGACTTGTAGCCACCTAAAGCCCAAGGCTATTTTACTTTTATTTTTCCTTTGGTAGTCTGAGGCTTTTAGGCGCCTGAAGGCTTCTTAGTTTCTGTTTCTAATTGATTAAAAAGAAAAGAGGGCGTGTTAAGGGGCCAGGAACCTCCAACACTAAAGGACTGGAATGGCTAGACTGCAAGATAATGAGGCCCTTTCCCCTTCTTCAGATGTTTACCTGACAAGATCCTGGTGATCCCAAATGGCCCCTAGTTTGAGGTCTGGCCTCCATTTGTGGTTCCTGTTAGTCCATTGTTGCTGCTTCCCTTTCTAGGGGGTCTCAGTCAAACTTCTTCAGGGTTGGAGGCATAGAGAAACAGATGCAATGGAAGGCAGCAGTATAGTGATAGCTGACATCAGTGGCACCCTTGCCAGTAGGGAGCCACTATCTCTTCAGTTAAGTAGGTGTCCCTCTTGTCAGATTGAGAATGTGACCTCCCTGGATACTATCTCCCCAACTCAAAGGGCAGTCAGATTACTAGTCTCTCTCTCATGCTCAGCTAACCCTCATATTGGCCCAGTGTCTGCCTTTCCTTCTTCTGCCTCTCATGAACAAGCCTATTGGGCCCAAGCCGGCCTTCGAAATGTAGTCAGTTTCACCCAGCCTGGTAGTTCCCATTCAGGGGTGACAACAGCCTTGGATAGCCACTGTGGTTGCCCTGCATACCCTTTTAAGGCTTATAATTGGTAAACCCAGGGAGCGCTTAGACTCTCTAGAGCCTATCCAGTTTAGGGAGTTTGGGTAGCACTCAATAAAGAAAACAGGCAGCAATGCCCAACAGCACAGACATACCCAGCAAGCCTTGGAGCCTTTCCAAGTGCTGTTAGCCACATGGGAGGGCTGAAGCAGTCTGAGGCATTTCCGGGTGCCCCTCATAGTTGTGACCACATACCCTGCTCACTGCACCAATTGTGTTTTCTTCTATTTTAATCTAGTGGGCTCTCTCTGATTAGTGGCTATACATCCTATCTCTATCCAGCCCTGGAGGAGAGAACATTCTGGTGTGTAGGTTGGTGAGACATAGAGGAGGCAGCACAACAAAACACAGGAAGTAACAAAAGCATTTTTTTATAGATCCACAAGAGGCCAGAGACAGCAGGGTGCTCTCCTATGGCTAGGAAATGAAAGAGAGAGGGAGCCTGTGGGACTCTGCCTTTCTTGAAGTCCACAGGTGTCATCCCTTAGGCTCTCCTGTGGGGGTTGTGAATTGGCTAGGTTAAACACACATGGAGAGGGGAGCTTATTAACATGACTTTGGTATTGGCAATTAGGTTTTACTGTGGTCAGCAGCTATGGGACATGTTGAATTTGGGGTCACTGACATGAGGAGTGAGTGGTTGTATGACAAACAACTACATGGGGAGGGAAGTTTTTTTTGTTTGTTTTTTATTAAATCATAGCTGTGTACTTTAATGCAATCATGGAATACAATGTGCTGGTTTTATATACCATTTGAAATATTTTCATCAAACTGGTTAACGTAGACTTCACAGCATTTTCTTAGTTACTGTGTTCAGACATTTATATTCTACACTTAGTAATTACTATTTCGCATGTACCCATGTAAAATGCACTGTAGGTGTGGTCTCACCAATTACCCTCCCTCCACCCATCTTCCCCTCTCCCCTCCACTCCCTCTCCTCTTTCCTCTTCTTCTTGGGCTATAATTGGGTTACAGCTTTCATATGAAAGCTATAAATTGGTTTCATAGTAGGGCTGAGTACATTGGATACTTTTTCTTCCATTCTTGAGATACTTTACTAAGAAGAATATGTTCCAGCTCCATGTTTTATGTAAACATGTAAGAGGTAAAGTCTCCATCTTTTTTAAGGCTGCATAATATTCCATGGTGTACATATACCAAAATTTATTAATCCATTCATGGGGCAATGGGCACTTGGGCTTCTTCCATGACTTAGCAATTATGAATTTGGCTTCAATAAACATTCTGGTGCAATCTTTGTTATAAAGTGATTTTTGGTCTTCTGGATATATACCTAGTAGAGGAATTGTAGGATTGAATGGCAGGCCTATTTTTAGATTCCTAAGTGATCTTCAAACATCTTTCCAAAAGGAATGTATTAGTTTGCATTCCCACCAGCAGTGTAGAAGTGTTCCCTTTTCTCCACATCCACGCCAATATCTCTGGTTTTGGGATTTTGTGATGTGGGCTAGCCTTACTGGGGTTAGATGATATCTCAAAGTGGTTTTGATTTGCATTTCTCTGATGATTAAGGATGACAAGTGTTTTTTTTTTTTTGGTCCAGGGGCTGGGCTTGAGCCCACCACCTCTGGTATATGGGGCCAGCACCCTACCCCTTTGAACCACAGGTGCCACCCAGATAATGAGCATTTTTTTCATGTGTCTGTAGGCCATGTGCTTGTCTTCTTCAGAGGAGTTTATTTTCAGCTCCCTTGCCCACCCTGAGATGGGATCACTTGTTCTTTTCTTGCTAATAGGTTTGAGGTCTCTGTGGATTCTGGTTATTAAACTTTTGTTGGAGACATAACCTGCAAATATCTTCTCCCATTCTGAGGGCTGTCTGTTTGCTTAACTTACTGTGTTTTTGACTGTGCAGAGGCTTTTTAGTTTGATCAGATCCCAGTAATGTATTTTTGGTGTTGCTTCAATTGCAGGGGGGAGGGGATTTCTTCCTCATAAAATATTCGCCCAGGCTGATTTCTTCTAGTGTTTTCCCTGTACTTTCTTCTAGTACTTTTATAGTTTCATGTCTTAATTTTAAATCTTTAATCCAGTGAGAGTCTATCTTAGTTAATGGTGAAAGGTGTGGGTCTAGTTTCAGTCTTCTACAGGTCGCCAGCCAGTTCACCTAGCACCATTTGTTAAATAGGGAATCTTTTCCCCGCTAAATGTTTTTAATTAGCTTATCAAACATCAAATAACGGTAAGTAGCTGGGTTTATCTCTTGGTTCTCTATTCTATTCCATACATCTACCTCTCTGTTTTTGTGCCAGTACCATGCGGTTTTGATCACTATCAGTTTATAGTATAATATGAGATGTGATAGCATGATTCCCCCTGCTTTGTTTTTATTTCTGAGTAATGTCTTGGTGATGTTTTTTTCTGATTCCATATAAAATGAAGTATTATTTTTTCGAGATCTTTAAAGTATGACTGTGGAGCTTTAATAGGGATTGCATTAAATCTGTAGATTGTTTTGGGTAATATGGACATTTTAACAATGTTAATTCTTCCCAGACACGACCATGGTATGTTTTTCCATTTGTTAACACCTTCAGCTATTTCTTAGAGTTTCATAGTACTCTTTATAGAGATCTTTCATGTCCTTTGTTAGGTAAACTCCCAAATATGTCACCTTCTTTGGCACTACTGTGAAAGGAATAGAGTCCTTGATTGTTTTTTCAGCTTGACTATCATTGTTATATATAAAGGCTTCAGATTTATGAGTGTTGATTTTGTAACCTGAAATACTGCTGTATTCCTTGATCACTTCTAAGAGTTTTGTAGTAGAATCCCTGGTGTTTTCCAGATATACAATTATATCAACTGCAAAGAGTGAAAGTTTAATCTCCTCTGACCCTATATGGATACCCTTGATCACCTTTTTCTTGCATAATTGTAATGACTAAGACTTCCATTACAATGTTAAAAAGCAGTGGAGACAATGGACAACCTTGCCTGGTTCCTGATCTGAGTGGAAATGATTTCAGTTTAACTCCATTCAATACAATATTGTGAGTTTGCTGTAGATGGCCTCTATCAGTTTAAGAAATGTCTCTTCTATACCAGTTTTCTTAGGTGTTCTGATCATGAAAGGATGCTGGATATTATCAAAAGCTTTTTCTACATCAGTTGAGGGAATCATATGGTCTTTGTCTTTTGATTTGTTTATGTGATGAATTATATTTATAGATTTATGTATATTGAACCAGCCTTGAGACCCTGGGATAAAACCCACTTGGTCATGTTGTATAATTTGTTTGATGTATTGCTGGATTCTGTTTGCTAGGATCTTGTTGAATATTTTCTCATCAATATTCATTACTGATATTGGTCTATAATTTTCTTTTCTTTTTGGGTCTTTTCCTGGTGTGGGGATCAAGGTGATGTTTGCTTCATAGAATGTGTTGGGTAATATTCCTTCTTTTTCTATGTTTTGGAAGAGGTTAATATAGGTAACTAGTTCCTCTTTAAAGGTTTGGTAGGATTCTGATGTAAAGCCATCTGGTCCTGGGCTTTTCTTTTTAGGGAGATTTTTGTATAGTTGATGCTATTTCAAAACTTGATATGGGCCTGTTCAACATTTCCACTTCATTCTGGATAAGTCTAGCAAAGTGACATACTTCCAGGTATTGGTCTATTTCCTTCAAATTTTAGTATTTCTAAGGACAGAGTTTCTTATAATAGTCAAGAAATTTCTGAGGAGTCTTTTGTTATTTTGTTTTTGCCATTTCTTGAATTTCTAAGGAGTGTTTTGTTATTTTGAATTTCTGAGGAGTCTTTTCTTATTTTGTCTTTGCCATTTCTGATTGATGAAATTAGAGATTTGACTCTTTTCTTTTCTGGTTAGGTTAGCCAAAGGTTTATCTATTTTATTGACCTTTTCAAAAAACCAACTTTCAGAGTTATTGATCTGTTGTATAATTCTTTTGTTTTCCATTTCTTTTAATTCTTCTCTAATTGTTATTTCTTTTCTTCTGCTGGGTTTGGGGTTGGACTTTTCTTCCTTTTCCAGTTGAGATGTCCCATTGAGTTGTTAACTTCTTCTCTTTCCATTCCCTTCAGTAAGGCTTGCAGTGCTATAAATTTCCCTCTTAGAACTGCCTTTGCAGAATCCCAGAGATTCTGGTAATTCATGTCCTCGTTATCATTTTGTTCCAACAATTTGGTAATTTGCTTCTTAATCTTGTCTTTGACCCAGCTATCATTCAGCATAAGGTTATTTAGTTTCCATGTTTTTGTATGAGTATGCAGATTACTATTGTTACTCAGTTCAACTTTTATTCCATAATAGTCAGAGAATAATTTCTATTCTTTTAAATTTGCTGAGGTTAGACTTGTGACCTAAGATGTGATTAATTTTATTTATTTATTTATTTATTAAGTCATTTGTACATATATCATGAATACATGTATGCCATTTTGGGATTTGATGTGTTGATGATTTTTACAAATTGGAGTGCTTACATCCTACTAATCAACATAGCCTTCAACTAATTTACCCAATTATAGCATTAAGACATTTGTGTTCTACACCTGGTAGATTCAACTTGTACTTGCAATATGCTCAATAGGTGTTGTCCCTTTACTAACCCTCCATCCACCCACCCCACTGCCTTCCCCTCACACTTCCCTTCCTTCCTTCATCCTATGCTATAGTTATGTTTCATTTTTCATATGCAAGTGTGAGTGATTATAAATTGGATTCACAGTAGAATAGAGTATATTGGATATTTTTTTTCCATTCCTGAGATACCTTACAAAGAATATTTTCAGCTCCATCCATGTAAACATAAAAGAGGTAAAGTCTCCATCTTTTTTAATGCTGCATAGTATTCCATGGCATACATATACCGCAATTTATTAATCCATTCATAGGTCGATGGACACTTGGGCTTCTTCCATGACTTGGCAATTATGAATTGAGCTGCAATAAACAATCTGGTGCAAGTATCTTTATTGTCAGATGATTTTTGGTCCTTTGGATATACACCTAGAAGAGGAATTGCAGGATCAAATGGCAGGTCTACATTTAGATCCCCAAGGGTTCTCCAAAGTTCCTTCCAAAAGGAATGTACTAGCTTGCATTCCCACCAGCAGTGCAGAAGTGTTCCCTTTTCTCCATATCCACGCCAACATCTGAAGTTTTGGGATTTTTGTGATGTGAGCTACTCTTACTGGAGTTAGATGGTATCTCAGAGTGGTTTTGGTTTACATTTCGTTGATGATTAAAGATGATGAGCATCTTTTCATGTGTCTGTAGATCATGTGCCTGTCTTCTTCAGAGAAGCTTCCATTCATGTCTCTTGCCCACAATGAAATGGGATCACTTGTTCTTTTCTTAGTAATAAGTTTGAGTTCCCTGTGGATTCGGTTATGAGACCTTTGTCAGAAATATAACCTGCAAAAATCCTCCCCCATTCTGAGGGCTGTCTATTTGCTTTACTTAGTGTGTTCTTGGCAGTGCAGAAGCTTTTTAATTTGGTTAGATCCCAGTAATGTATTTTTGATATTGCTTCAATTCCCTGGGGTGTCCTCCTCATAAAGTATCCTCCCAGGCCAATTTTTTCAAGTGTTTCCCCTGCACTCTCTCCAAGAATTTTTTTTTTTCCACTCCTAGAAGCATTATTTTCTTATTTTTTTTTCTCCAAGAAATTTTCATAGTTTCTTGCCTTAAGTTTAAGTCCTTTAACCAGTGAGAGTCAATTTTTGTTATAGGGGAAAGGTTGGGTCCAGTTTCAGTCTGCTACAGGTCTCCACTCAATTCTCCCAGCACCATTTGTTGACTATGGACTCTTTCCCACATATGTATATATTAAGTCATTTGTACATGGATCATAAATATATTTATGCTACTATGGGATTCAATATGTTGATTATTTGTACAAATTGGAGTGCTTACATCCTCTAATCAACATAGCCTTTACCTCATTTACCCAATTACAGGATTAAGACATTTATATTCTACACCTGATAGATCCAACTTGTACTTGTAATCTGCTCCATAGGTGTGTGTCCCTCTATCAACCCACCCCTCTCCCTTCTTTTCTCCCTCCCCTTCCTTCCTTCATCCTATGCTATAGTTGTGTTTCATTTTTCATATACAAGTGTGAGTGATTATAAATCGGTTATAAATCAGTTTCACAGTACTACTGAGTACATTGGATATTTTTTTTCCATTCCTGAGATACTTTACTAAGAAGAATATTTTCCAGTTCCATCCATGTAAACATGAAAGAGGTAAAGTCTTCATTTTTTTTAATGCT
>NW_003852522.1:4488271-4489721 GCF_000181295.1 Otolemur garnettii
ATGTGGAGAAAAGGGAACACTTCTGCACTGCTGGTGGGAATGCAAGCTAGTACAGCCCTTATGGAAGGAAGTTTGGAGAACACTCAGGGATCTAAATGTAGACCTGCTATTTGATCCTGCAATTCCTCTTCTAGGTGTATATCCAAAGGACCAAAAATCATCTGACAATAAAGATATTTGCACCAGATTGTTTATTGCAGCTCAATTCATAATTGCCAAGTCATGGAAGAAGCCCAAGTGCCCATCGACCCATGAATGGATTAATAAATTGTGGTATATGTATGCCATGGAATACCATGCAGCAGCATTAAAGAAAATGAAGACTTTACTTCTTTCATGTTTACATGGATGGAACTGGAAAATATTCTTCTTAGTAAAGTGTCTCAGGAATGGAAAAAAAAATATCCAATGTACTCAGTAGTACTGTGAAACCGATTTATAATCACTCACACTTGCATATGAAAAATGAAACACAGCTATAGCATAGGATAAAGGAAGGAAGGGGAGGGAGAAAAGAAGGGAGGGGAGTGGGTTGATAGAGGGACACACACCTATGGAGCAGATTACAAGTACAAGTTGGATCTATCAGGTGTAGAATATAAATGTCTTAATCCTGTAATTGGGTGAATGAGGTAAAGGTTATAATAAATTCAGGGTAAAACAGTATATTGAAAACTCAGTCACAGGGCCAAATGGAAGATAATCCTCTGACTAAAAGGTATTCTAGGCTGAGATGGTGGCTCCCACCTTAATCCCAGTGCTTTGGGAGACTGAGGCAGGAGGACCATTTGAGGCCAGGACAACACAGCAAGACCCCATCTCTACAAAAAAAATTAAAAATTAGCTGGGCATCATGACACACACCTGTGGTCCCAGCTACTTAGGAAGCCAAAGGAGTAATAGGATCACTTGAACCCAGGAGTTTGAGATTGCAGTAAATTATGATAATGCCACTGCACTCTAGGCCCAGGCAACAAAGCAAGACTCAGTCTCAAAAAAAAAAAAAAAAAGTAGTTCTGTCTCATAAGACAAGGTACATGCTGGGTGGCACCTGTGACTCAGTGGGTAGGGCGTGAGCCCCATATACCGAGGGTAGGGAGTTCGAACAACTCCCAGACAAAATTGCAACCAAGTAATAGCCAGAAGTTGTAGCGGTAGCCTGTAGTTTCAGCTCCTTGGGAGGCTGAGGCAAGAGAATCACTAAGCCCAGGAGTTGGAGGTTACTGTGAGCTACGATGCCGTGGCACTCTACCAAGGGTGATAAAGTGAGACTCTGTCTCTTTAAAAAAAAAAAAAAAAGACAAGATACATGCTTTAAAGTCAGAATACACAGGTCCAGGAATAGATGGGTGAAGACAGAATTTGCTCCACTGAGAGAATTTTTACTTCCATTCCCAACAACTTAAGAATTTTGGAGATCTTTGTCCTCACAGGGGAAGATTTTCCCCAA
>NW_003852522.1:4489989-4491048 GCF_000181295.1 Otolemur garnettii
AAAAAAAAAACAGCACAATGAAGGACTTAGACTAGGGATCCTCAAACTTTTTAAACAAGGGATCACTTGAGCCCAGGAATTTGAGATTGCAGTAAACTATGCAACTGTCCCTCAGATCGTTGGAAGGGCTGGACTGCAGGCCCCGGGACAAGTCTGCTGCTAAGCATGACAGGCAGTGGTGGCAAAAACACCCGGTGGGCTGGATAAATGTCCTAGGTGGGCTGCATGTGGCCCACAGGCTGTAGTTTGAGGATACCTGACTTAGACCCTTGTGGAATGAAGATTGGATTGCTATAATAGGTACAGAATCCAGAGCAGCTGAGGTTCTGGTTAAAGGCAAGGAAAATATGGAAATGATCATTGAAAAGGACATGGATATCAGTTCCAAGCTCAGACCAATGACAGAACAAGAAATATAGTCGTTTTACATACTTCTCTTTGCTTGTTATACATATGTGTTTGTTTATATGCATTAGTTTATTTATATAAACTAACCATTCCTCACTTCTTATCTCCTTCCTGCTTTTATTTTATATGTTACTAGAGGTTAAATATGTAGTCATTAGACAACAGAATATCCAGTGAGAATGCGACTACATCTGAGGAGTAATTAAGATGGCCATGATGGGGAAGCAATGACTCTTGTCCCACTATGGGGAAGAGTGAGAATTTTTCCCTTATTTGTTTGTTATTAGGGAAATTTCCATGTGTCCATAAGGGTACATATGGATGATGAGATGCCAAAGAAGAGACTATGCCAGTTCCAAATTTATTTCTCTCAGTTTCAATGTTATCTTCAATACCTACTATGGAATATAAGACTGTATTCTTTCTTAATATTATACTTACGTTAACTATTAAGCTTTATAGGTAAAAATATATCATATATTTAGTATAGGTACTACCTTAGCATGCATTGTTAGGCCTCACATAGCTATCTGAAACTCACTCATACCCTGTCATCTTTGGCCTATTTAAAAAATCCCTCCTGGAGGAGGCAAGATGGCTGACTGGAGCCAGCTTTCGGTGTTGAGTCTTTGCCACCTGCTCACACAATTT
>NW_003852522.1:4491142-4497415 GCF_000181295.1 Otolemur garnettii
AATGCCCTGGCATCACAGCTCACAGCAACCTTCAACTCCTGGGCTTAAGCGATTCTCTTGCCTCAGCCTCCCAAGTAGCTGGGACAACAGGCACTTACCACAACGTCCAGCTATTTTTTGGTTATAGTTGTCATTGTTTTTTGACAGGCCTGGGCTGGATTAAAACCCACCAGCTCTGGTGTATGTGGCTGGCGCCTTAGCCACTTGAGCTACAGGTGCCAAGCCCAGAGCTCAATGTCTTATGTGCCATCTCCAGCAATGGTTGTTTACAACTGTGTATGCCTAAACTTACCATTATTTGGGTCAGACAATACCCAGTTCATGATGGGAAGCTCAGGTCACTTGGTATGATGTCCCATGGTTGGTTGTCCAATCCCTACCATGCACCTAATGGTAAATAGTTTAAACTCTCAAAATGTTAACCGCAGAAGTTTCCGGCAGAAAGGAGTATAGATTTGCTCCAAACTACTAGAGATCTATACTGTGAGTCTCTTATTGGTGTTTGCCAGAGGCTTCTGACAGAATCCTATTTACCATGGATACTTTGGGGTATCATTTCATTGTTTCTGCTAGATCATTTGGATTAAATGCTTGAGAGGCTTATACTGAAGCAAATACCAACGGTAGTGTAAGTAAGATTCTCATGGTCCCTTTTGAAACAGGCCCTTCATTATAATCAGCCATAGATACCAGCTAGATTACTGTGATACTGCTGAAATGTTTTTTCTGTTGGTAAGAATCTCAGCTCTATGCTCAGGCCTAGAAGTTTGAGCAAAGTAGGTCTGAATTCTGATCTTTGTGTGTTCATCTCCAGAGAACACCATCCATTCTTAATTCTGTATAAGGCTGGGTCTAGTGAGAAGATAGAAATCTCACTTTGATTTAACACAAGTGTAATACAGAGATGTAAAGTGAACTCCAGCATACATGCTAGAGTTGACAGAGTACCCAAGGATAGCCCTCATAAGGGTGCCCTCTTCCCAAGACAGGGGCTCAGATGGTATCATTGCAACCCCACTGGCTAGTGGGTTGCCTGGGTCAGAGTTGGTTTCTGAGAAAGCAGGAAGCAACACTTTGGGGTGCAGATAGGCCCTAGCTATTGGGCTTATGACCAAAGAGAATTGGGGGGTCTAGTAAGGGTACCACACTGAGCACTGAGTGTCCACTTCAGGAGCAGACAGGCAATGGTGGGGGCAAGTCCTTGGAAGGAGACAGTGTTCCCCTCACCCTTGCATTCTTTGAGTAATTTAGCACATTTCTGGAAAATTCTGATTTATATTATGTTACAAACATTGACTTACTTAAAATCTAGGATAAATCTAGGATCAAATGTCCTCAAACTATGGCCTGTGGGCCACATGCAGCTGCCCAGGACATTTATCCAGCCTGCTGGGTGTTTTTGCCACTGCTGTCCTGCTTAGCAGTTTAAAAAGTTTGCAGACCCCTGATAGGTGTTACCTGGAAGGATCTTTGTTTGTTGTCTGACAAAAATCATTGGGTGCCTTTAGTCAGGTAAAGGGGAACATTAGCATCCAAAGGACATGTAACGCTGCCCAGAAGATGCAAAAACTCTGCAGATAAATGTAGTAACGCACACAGTTATGACCTAATAAAAAAAATACTCTGTAGAGGAAAGCAAATCCCAGTGTTACACAGCATCATCTCAGAACATTCCTAGAGATACACAGAGTTCATTGTGATTGTTTTCCTCCAAAAATATTAAGGTTCACTATATGTATCCATGCGTTATGTTACAAAATGTATAGAAGAATATATATTAGATATATTAAGAAAAAATAGACAAGTCCACAATTCCAAGGGGGATTTTAACATTTTCCTCTAATAATTGTCTCTTTAAACAATCAAGAAAAATTAAATTAGGATATATCATTTGAGAAAGACAAGTGCCATGCCTAATGTACCTATACAGTGTCTTATAAATGAAAGTACATATCTGGAGGTAAGTGTGAAAGAACTAGAAAAGTCAGGCTGGTTCTCTGGGGAGATGAACATATTTTGTATCTAGTTTACACTTTTGATTACTTGAGTGTATGTAATTGTAAGAATTCATCCTCTGGGTACTGAAGATTTGTGTGTTTCATTGTGCGTTAATTATATCTAAAATTAAAATAAAGTAAAATATTTGGTGCAGATGTCACCAAAGGAGGCACATTTGTGGGCCTGTGCAGCCTAAGAATCCCCAGTTTGAGACCTGTGGTAGTGGGTACAGTTTATACCCAGTGATGTTTGTAATCCAGTGTGACTTCATAGAGTTAGGGCTGTTGAATTTTTGTGAGAGTGAATTTGGTTCATGGAAAATTAACTGTAGCTTTCAGCGATTGCCATCATTCCTATACCATTCCATAGATCAGTATTTGGGCTTCTGTTCTATTTTTTATTTATTAAAGAATTTGTTTTTTAGTCACACTGGGTTCATATGAAGTGCTCAGTAACACATGTGGCTGGTGACTACTTGTACTGTGCAGATTTATACAGACTCTGGTCATGTGTGGAGTTAACCACAGGAGATTAGAGGTTAGATACAAAATTACCTGGCTCACCAGTTCTGAACTGGGTATACTGGGCCAAATACTAGAGTTGTCTGCATGTAGAGTTTTTAAATATTAAATAGGGGTAATGAAATCTACTGTATAGAATAATCATGATAAGTGAGCTGATATATATAAAGTTGCAAGGCCAACTTCTGGCACATACCTCAGTAAATGGCGATTGATATTACTAATATAGAGTATACTGTTTTCCATGGGTTTCACATGTATCACCTGCAGAGAGAGTAAATGTGTGATGTCTGATGACTGATAAATAATGCTTATTGGTTAATGATTGATGCAAACAGAATTCCATTAACCCTGTGTAAATAGAATGGAGATTGCCTCTATCCGTGTGTATTCATAAGCCATCCTGAAGTGAGCCTTGGAACCAAGAAAACGAAGGACAGCCTTGGACCATTCATGCATATTCAGCCATCAGCTTCACAGGATGGCAGCCATAGATTTGTCCCATGGTAAGTCCTTGTTGCTGCTCTTATTCAGAGACTCTGCTCTACGTTCCCTGTACAACACAGAATCCAGGGACCTGAACCCAAGCAATCATACTTCTGGCACTTTTCCAAGGTACTAAAGTGGGTCAGGGGATGCCATGTTCTTAAGCCCCCCGGGATGTGTACTTTAGAAAGAGGTGCTGCAGTCTTTTTCCTAAGTTTTATCACCATGGGCAAATAAAAAGTCACATTTCTCCAGGCTTAAGTTTCCTTTCTTGTAAAATAAGACTATTACCCCTTTCCTCATGGGAGCATGGGAGCATGCATGGGAGCATGGGAGCATGCATGGGAGCATGATCATCCCTTTTTCAGCTTTTAGGAGAGACAAGATTGCTCTGGCATTGTATTGCAGTAGAATGTGTATATGTGTGTGTGCATATGCAATGTGTGAACAGGATTATATGGGAATTTCAAACTATGATAGAATGACTTCAGGCACACGAATGTGCGAATTACAGTCCACTTTGAGTCCTCATGCCTTCTTTCTACAGGGTCTTTTTTACAGGGACTCAGTCTGCCTTCATGCAGAAAAGGCAGAGGTAGAAATAGTGACTAACTGTCTGACAAATTGTTACCAGGTATGCAGAAGTGCATCCTTTCCAAAATGTCCTTGTATCCATCAGGTAGACACCTTTCCTTCGACACAGAATTGTATACAGAGCTTCTTAAAGCCAATAAAACTTCCTTCAAGAACTGACTCATGAGTTTAATTTCCCTAGGAAGTGGAACCTGTTGTACTGGTGACCTTGAAAGTCCCAATATTTCACTGTTAACTAATTACTCTACCCTAATGGTCCCAACTGCATATTTTTTATTTTTCTGAGTGCTCTGACACGTGGTAAAGGAAATGAAAGTATCCTTTGGTCATAGAATTTATCCATTCAGTGTTTATCAAGCATCTGCAATGTGCTCAACAGTATGCTGCTATAGAGGGAAATAAAATGAGCTACTGGTCTGTTTGTGGTGAGATCAAAGTATGTATAAGAGGTGTCGTTAAAGCCATGGTGCTCAAGGAAATTGACAATGAGTGTAGACAGAAAGAAGAGTTCCTAGGAGCACTGAACACCAGAGTGGACAATGGGAGCCTTCAGAACTCTCTGTGGGAACAGGGTCCCACTTCCTTATTTTGCAGTGAACATTGGCATACATATTATGTGGCTCAAGCCAGCATATATGTGATGGTTTAGGATTCAGTGACCTTTGATGATCTAGCTGTGGACTTCACCCCAGAGGAGTGGACTTTACTGGACCCAATTCAGAGAAATCTCTACAGAGATGTGATGCTGGAGAACTACAAGAATTTGGCCATAGTAGGTAAGACTTGTATTACTCCTTGTAGCCTGCTATATGGGATGGTTTATGTTCCATACTTACTGTATTGCAGGATCAGCGATATCTACTCTGAATACAATAGGAAATAATAGACTTAGTCTCTGCCCTGATAAATGTTTATCTAGTTTTCAAAATTTGTTATCAGATAAAACATCACCATTACTCTGTTTGAAATGTATGTTCTCAGTCCTCACCTTTGACATAGAAGCTCTGCAGTTGGTTCCCTGCCATCTGTGTTTTCATAGGCTCTCTTGGTGAATCTTAACACACTATAGTGTTGAAAAATGCCAGGTGTAGTTATTTTCCCATGAAAATGAAGATCTCTTTATTTTACTTAATTTCCTGTTTGGAGAAATGTCTTCATGCTTTCTATGTCTATAACCCCGAACTTGAACTTCAGGGATAACCAGTCTTTTGGGAGCACAGACAGAGGCAATAATTCCCTTTTGAGATAATTTTACTGCCTTTAGTTAGAACTGTGGTTCCTGAATTATAGGAAGATTTATCATCTCTTACATTAACCTGTTTCATTAATGTGTTTTTCTCGGCACACAGGATGTCAGCTCTTCAAACCTAGTCTGATCTCTTGGTTGGAACAAGCAGAGTCAAGGACTGCACAGAGAGTTCTTCATGGTGAGTGTTAATGAAGAATAATCCTGCTTAATGTGGAGTCCAGTATATCTGGGTGTGTAATGAAGACATTTTTATTTATTTTTTCTAATGAGGATACTTTTAAAGATCTACGCTTTATCTCTGAAGGTTGAGGCCATTTTTTCTCAAAGTTACGAAATCTTCAGCTTTCCAACTATTATTACATTCTGACTACTCAGTCTTTCCTGTGGTCTAACAATAAAACATGTTTCTTCTTCATGTTCACTGATTTGATGTATGCTTCTTGTCCTATACTTCTCCTTTCCTTCTATAATAATCTTTGTGTTCACCATTAGTTTTTAATTTTCATCAAATCAGTCTATAATAAACTACCTAAAAATTTTGACAACATACCTATATTGTTGCCAAATTATTGGCATGTTCAGAATCTTCAGATCTATCTTTGCTTTCTGTTTTTGTTACTGTTTAATTTGAAAACAAATACAAATGATCCCTATCATTTTTAATGCCTTTTCTCTACTACTTCTATCTCCAAACTGTTATTTTTTTTCTCTTTAACTTCAGAATGGAAAGTGCAACTTAAAACTAAAGAGTTGGCACCTCAGCAGGATTTTTTGTGGGGACCAGCCTCCAATGGGATACTATTGGTAAGATAAACAAAGAGGTATTTATTAGTTTTTACATTCAGGGATGATTGGAAATTCTGTTATAGAAAATCAACAGAATAAGAAAAATGGCATTGACCCAAGAAGCAATAAGGGCTCTGAAGAGATAGAATATAATGATTTGGCAGTGCTTGAAACCTAGCTTGACACTTGTTTCAGAGTTCCCACAAGTATACATGTCATATTTGTAACTTAACAGTGAGTTTTTAAAACAATTTCATGAATGTCTATAGAAATGGTTGTAAGATAAAGTAGATGGTATAGCATTCAGGCACTGGAAAGAAATCATATGCACATAGTGAAATTGGTTAAAATGAAAATAATTACCATAATGTTTATATCTTTAGATGAATAGAATCTGTTAATCTGACCAACCCTTAATTATTATTTATCCTTTTGTCAATAGGCAGGAAGCCACAGTGGAGGGGAGCTTAGCAACTCTAAGCAATGTAGAGACATCTTCAGTGAACACTCATGCCTTAAAACACATGTGAGAACTGAAAATAATGAAAATGTATCTGAATGTAATGAGTATGGATTAGACTTTATTACTCTGCATAAGAAAACCTCTACTGGAGAGAAACTTTCTGTGTTGAATCAAAG